>NC_091644.1:10858882-11164299 GCF_027580195.1 Bos mutus | reverse complement strand
GTCAGACACAACTGAGTGACTGAACTGAACTGAACTAAGAAAGAAAGGGATGGAGGAAGGAGGGAAAGACATTTCATCCAATATTCACTGATTCAGACCAGCCAACCCAAGCTGGTATACATGAATGGAATTTTTATTTATAAAATGATGCCACTAAGAAGCTGTTTGACTTTCTGCAGGTGCACAAACCTCTCTGAGCTCCAACGTCTCCACCCATAAAGGAAAGTAGAGAGATGGGAACCTCAGGTGGAGGCTGTGCAGCATGTGCTTCCATCTCCCCACAAGACTACAGATATCCCAGATCATCTGCGCATGTTTCCAATGTGTTAGAAGGTGGGAGTGGGGAAGATGCTTCTTCTGAACTAGACACCTGACTTTTTGCTTGTGGTTCCCAGCATTCAGACATTATTTCTCTTTGAGAGAATCCCAAAGAATGTGGGGTATGGGGTTTCAATTCCCCACATATTGTCCAGGAAGTGGATATTTCTTTTCCCAGCTTCCAGGACAGGAGAATGGGGTTTAGAATTGGCCAGCAGGATGCTCCCACTCAGGACTCGGTGACACAAAGATACAGGCATTGTTAAAAGTTTCTCAAGGCGGCTACAGCAGAGCTGTCCAGTACCCCAATATGGCATGGTGACAGGTGGCAAGCGGTGGCTGGGCCAGAATTCCAGACTTGCTCTTCGCCAAAGGGCCGAGAAGCAATGGGCCAGAATTCCAAACACCCTTCCTCCCATGTAAGCTGACTGCAGTCTGTGCTGCTAACTTAGCTCTCATCCATTTTGCAACAATCAGGAAGAGGCCATGTGGCCCAGTGTTTAGGGCTATGGCTTTGCAGTCGGGTAGATATAGGTCTGGGAGAAGGCAATGGCACCCCACTCCAGTACTCTTGCTTGGAAAATCCCATGGGTGGAGGAGCCTGGTAGGCTGCAGTCCATGGGGTCGCTAAGAGTCAGACACGACTGAGCGACTTCACTTTCACTTTTCACTTTCACACATTAGAGAAGAAAACGGCAACCCACTCCAGTGTTCTTGCCTGGAGAATCCTAGGGACCGGGGAGCCTGGTGGGCTGCCGTCTGTGGGGTCGCACAGAGTTGGACACGACTGAAGTGACTTAGCAGCAGCAGCAGCAGCAGATATAGGTCTACCTGTTTGTGCAACTCATTAGCAACACGGCCATAGGTAAGTGACATCACCTTGGGGAATACTAGTCTCTTCTCCACTAGGCAGACACCATAGTAAGTCCTCCATAAGAGTTGTTTTGGGGATCTCATAAGATACTGTGGGTGGTGTGCCTACCCTGGCACCTTGGAGGGGCTGAATAAATAGAGGCTGTGTTAATGATGAAGGAGGAAGAGGAGAGTTTTGAGAAGTTTTTAAAGTGGGGTACTAAAGCCAGAGCAGGTGCTCCTAGCTGTGAACAGTCTGAAGAGCTGTCCTGATGTACAGAAGCTGGGGAAGGCCCATCACAATGGGTGCTCCAGGCAGGGAACTGGCCTTCTCTCTCTGATGCTACTTAAACCCAAATCATCAAGTGTGTTGCCCTTGGAGGATGCAATAGGCTGGTGCTTGCATGAATGCAGAGGTGACCCTCAGTGAGGTAAGAGGACCAGCCTCCACTAATGCCAATCCCCCCGGATGGAGCAGGGCTGGCTTCTGATCTCAGGTGTGCCAGGCTGGGTGAGCATGCATGCCAAGAGCCTGCTTCTCTGAGGTGTGTGCCAGCATCAGAGGCCAGATGCTCCCCTCAGACCTTCCATCAGCAACAGCATCTGCTCTCCTCCCAGGCTGGTCTAGCTGCCACCCAGGTGGGACGCTCCTTTTCCAAACTGGACCCTTCTTTACGGCTCCACACCCACCCCGGGCATTTGCATGGGGATCACAGATTGCTGTCCTTCCTTGGGTCAGCAAGGCCTCTAGTTGCAGTGTCCACTTTCTGTCTGTTTCTGGTTCCAATGTGACTTAATGGGGAGCCTGGAAAACCCTGACTGTTCAATAATTATAAAGCAGAGAAATTACCAGAGCACCAAAGGTTGCTCCCAATTGCTATATTAATTGTCCTTTGTTATCTCTCCAAATAAAAGACCGCTTGATAGAGGCAAAAGCTAGCCGGCTCTTATTCCACAGCTTTCTGACAAGAGGATGAGGGGCCATTGTTGGCTTCTGTCCATTTCTTTCCAGACTCAGACTTCTGCTGCTCCTGCCCAGCATGGACCCAGCACGCCACGCCCCAACCCAAATAAGAGCAAGGCCCAGCACCATCCAGCCACAACCAGTTCCAGACCCTCTTGTCCCCTGGTCCAGTGGCTCGCAGAGGGCAAAAGCCCTGATTCTTATTTGTGTGATTCGATGCCCTTTTCCTTGAGTGCGGTGTGTAAGTGCACCTGGGGACACTGCAGGGTGAAGAGCCAGTGTCTGGTGAGACCTCCTACCTGCCAGGTGCCATATGACTGCTTTAGATGCCTTTCTTCTCAACAGCAGTTACGCAGGGTATTTTTCTCTCCATTTTGCAGATGGGGCTTAAAGCGCTTAAGTTACTTGCCCAAGGTCCCACAGGAATGGCATGCTAGAATCAGGAGCAAGCTCCAACTGCCCCAGTGGGGCTCCTAAGCCACTCTGCAGTGCTGTTCTCTGAGTATGTGTACAGGGTGTGTGTGAGTGGGGGGTGCAAGAGTGTGCATGAGTGTCTGTGAGAGGGTTAGGGGAGAGGCAGTATCTAAGCAGTGAATGGGTTCAGTAGAACAGGACTAAGCAAAAGGCATGAGTGAGGTGATAGCCAAAGTGTATCAAAGTGCACATTTGATTTGTTTATTTTTAAAGACCCAGCCACGCCTTGCTACAAACTGCTGGAGTCTAGCCATAAATGGACTCATGTTCGAATGTTCAGCTCCCTTGAGCATCTACTTGTGCTGGGCCCTGTGCCCTGGGCTGTGAACTGCCTGGAGAGGAGTCAACCACGTGCCTGCCCCCTGGGCTCCCTGCCCAGTTTTCAGCCACAGATACAGGGAGTCCTCTCTTCCGCCACCCCTGCTTCTGCTGGGAGAATCTGGGAAAGCAGTCTAGAGTGGCCTTAAAGCCACTGCATTCATGTTTTCAAGTCATTTGCCAGGGTGTTCAAATGCCACCTGCCCAGCCAAGATCTAGACTCACTCCACAATTGATTATCCTGGGAACAAGGCTGTGCATCACTAATTCATAATTTGGCTGTGGTTCTGCAACTGCAGCTACGTTTGTGAATAAAAAGAACAGGGTGAGGAGCCCTTCCATGGCCAGGCCTAATGGAGCTTTCACTTTAATTTCACCACAGCCCTCCAGAAAGAGATCCTGATCCCTTGTGACCAGCTGGGAAACTGTATTCTAGGAGGTGAGTGAGATTTTCCCCAATCACACCGCTCATAAAGGGCAAACTATGGCAGGAGTCAGGCTACTGCCCAACAGCGACTCTGAACCATCATCAGTTGCTCCATCTTTACCAACAACACACATAGATTATTTGTTAGTAGTGGGTTTCCAGTGAGGAAATTTGCAGGAAGTAAACACCCGTGCCTGGAGCCAGGTTCAGTGCAGACGCTCTGGGTTATTAGCAGCCCCTCTTGCCAGTTTCTGACCAGGGCTTGGGCTGTGGGAGATAAAGCTGAGGGCTGTAGCTCACTGGCACGAATTCCAGATCTATAGGTAAATCTTGAGTTTGCAGCAAAGCCAGGGATCCTACTTCCCCAGGTCAGTCCTAAACCAGCCGGTGGCTAAAGACAAGCAAGATGTCTCAGGAACGTAGGAGTGATGTGGAAAATAAAGAACAGGACATCCAAGGGATAAAAACCTTTCTAAATTCAGGGCTAGAAATGGTCTCCCCTATTGAGCTGGGTGATTCCTACCACTGGGAAACCTACATTGTTTTTACTTTGGTTTCCTGGAAACTGAAAAGGAAGAGCTACCCTCAGCTGTTAAAATTCATCTCAGCACACAATTCATGATGTAGTTGTATAGTTGTACTCTCTCCTCACACGTTATTCCAGCCTACAGAGGAGGTATTATTGTGTCCATTTCACAAATGAGAAAACTGAGACTTCAAGAAGTAAACTAAAAATGCCCTGGTTGTATCTAACCCTGTCTCTCTGGTCACGAAGCCCTCCTAGGATTTTCCCTCCCACTGGAATAAAATCTGACCTCTTATCTTGATTCATGAGACCCTCTGTGGTCAGCACCCCCAAGCTCTCCTCACCATATCCCAGCTTGCTTGCCCCTTCCACTCACCACGTTTCAGCCACATCAGCCCTATTCTCATCCTGAACCTACCAGTCTTATCTCCAGCCCCAGCCTCTGCATTGCTGCTGTCTCCTCTGGAAATGCTGTCCCTCTAGAGCTTTGCATGGCTGACCCTTGCTCATCGTCTGAGTCTCAGCTTCAATGCCACTTCCTCAAAGAAGTCCTTGACCATACCACCTACACTGGCCTCCGGTCACTCCCTGTCATATTTGCATCCTAGCTTTGCTGTCTCCTGTCCAGCAATAAATACTTCCTATTTATTTGTGTAATGGAGTGGACCCACCACTAGAGTATAAGTTCCATGAGGGCAGATGGGGTGAGACGCCTAACAGGAGCATAACCAAGTTTTGATGAGTGAATCAATCAATGAATAAATAACTCACTGGGATTCAAATAACTCAGCATGGAACTCTCCATCCCTAAGTCAATACGACTCCAAAGCAAGGAATATGCTCCAACTAACTTTACAAGGAACACGCAGGGGGTCTGTGTCCACACCTCCCAGCTCTGAGCCAGGCAGCAGAACCACTGAGATCTCTTCTAGTGGTCCTGGGACAGCTCCCAGCATCAGGCTTGGGCATGTCCAGCTCCAAGGAAGCAGCGCTCTGCCAGGAGAACTGGTCTGGCCCAGCTCAGCAGGCTCTGGTCTGGCTGGAAGTCCCCTGTGTCAGCTGGATTAGCAGGCCTAGTGAGCAGCAATGATGGTTGTATCAAAAACTGCAGAAAGGAACCACATCCTTAGCAACTCCCAAAACACCAAGGAAGGGACATTTGCAGGACTCTGAAATCCCCACGATGCAGATGAACTTAGCAGGTGAAATGTGGGTGCTCATGCTCATGTGAGAACCAGCGCGGGAAGACCACTCAGGGTCAGGCCTGACTCTGAAGCCCCAGCCAGCCCTGGGAGGATGGTCCCTTAGACATTTACTGGATTGGGGTCACCATAAGCTGCCAGGGCTGAGACAGGAGTCCTGAAGCCAAAAGTAGCCCAACAGAGGTAGAGAGGGCACCAGAGCCCAAGAGGGAAGCCCAGGCCGGGCCAGGTCCAAGTCAGAAGAAACAGACAACCAAGGTGAGAGCCAGCTGAGGAGTCAGGGTCATGGCCAGTCCAAATGCAGTCAGGGAAGGGCTCAAGGGCAGGCCAAGGCTGCCAAGTGGTTTGGGCTGCTACTTATTAGAGGTGGTCAGAGCCTCCTTGGAAGGTCCAGCCTCCGAGGGCCTCCAGCAGGCCTCCAAGATGGGCATCCTCAGGCTGATGTGGGGAGCAGACATGGGCGGAAGCCTATTTGAACTTCCTCAGCCCTGTATCTGAGAAGGGAATTAAACCGTTCTGTTCTACTAGGGCGTTTCATTGACTTCTGGCAAAACACCATGTCCTGCTTCAAAGGAAAGGAAACACACAGGCTTAGGAGGCTCGTTGGACATCAAAGGGCTATTAGAGAACAGCATCCTGATGAGCTAATTGCAAATGCAGCCCGAGCAGACGGAGCACATTTGCCCAGGAACATATGGGCTCACACATCCAGGGAGAGGGTGCTGGGGACAAGATGTATGTGGGGCTCTGGTGAACCCACAGTGTTTGCAAAATAATTCAAGACATTGCCTTAGCCTGGGCTGTTCTCCCCTCCACATTCCATCAAACCGATGGGGGTAGGGAGCAGGATGCTGGTGTCTCTGCAAAAGAAGGCCCCAGGAAGCAAGTAAGCAGGACTAGGCCCAGACACACCAGACCATTCCCTCCAGAGCCAGGAGGACATGTGAATGGAGAGAGCCTTTTCTTGAATCCCAGAGGCCCCTCCAGTCTATGTGCTCCATGCCACGAGCAGGTTGCCAGGGGGCAGCATGGAGGGGGCGGGTAGTCTCCTCCTGGACCTTCCCTGCCTTACCCATCCAGTCGGAGCATGTGGCCCCATCATTTTCAACCCTGAAACAGTCGCAAGTATTTCCTTCCTGCGTGGCACTAGTGGTAAAGAACCTGCCTGCCAATGCAGGAGACGTAAGAGATGCTGGTTCGATCCCTGGGTCCGGAAGATCCCCTGGAGGAGGGCATGGCAACTCACTCCAGTATTCTTGCCTGGAGAATCACGTGGACAGGGGAGCCTGGCAGTCACCAAGAGTCAGACATAACTGAAGCGACTTAGCACAGCGCACACGAACCAGCACGAGCATGACAACAGGCCTGGAGACCTCCCGGCCCACGTCTCCTACCAGACCAGGTGTGAGGGTGGCAACCTAGACCCTCACCCGTCACAGAAAACTGAGGGACTTTTCTTCCGTCTGGCTTATACATCAGGATAGGACATAAGAGTTTCCTTGAAGAAAAGGGGCTTCCAGATTATTAATAAAACTGCTTCTCTGGAGCCACCGCTTCATTTTACCAGGTGAGGAAACTGAGGCTAAGAGGACCGTGACTGCCCAGGCGCACGATGAACCAGGATGAGGCCAAGGCTAGAACCCAGGGCCCTGGCTCCAGGCCAGCGCTGCCCTGGCCACCCCACCTAGTGACCCACACCTTGTCAGAGTCACCAGCTTGCCCCTCAGAACTAGGCAGGTGTCCAGGCTCACAGCCAGGTCCCAGCCTCTCTGGGCCCCCCAAGCGCAGAAGCTCTCCTCAGCCCTTGGGGAGCGGGCTTTCCTGAGGCAGGATCTGAATCTCAGCAATCAGGAGGACACCTCAGTGTGACCCTCCCGCCCTCCAGGCTGCACTGATGAAGGGTAGAAGCAGCCAGGGGAACAGAGGAGCTACCAGAATAGAGGCAGGGAGGCGAGGCGGAGGGGCCAGCACTTGAAATTATCGTTGACTCTGAGGCATCTTCTAAGATAGTGAGCTGAGTGTCAGCGTCAGGGAGGAAAAAAAAAATTAGAGAGATTTCATGGGGCCCGGGAGGTAGACTTGTCCTGCCTGTTTCTAATACAGTTATGAAATCCAAGACTGAGAGGGCAAGGAAGAGGAGATTTGGGGGTGGGGGTGAAGGGCATGCCCAGGGTTTGCAACAAGGTTGTGGCTGAGTCTTGCCCTGGGACAGCAAAGGTGTTGGGCACTTGGAATAAAATCCAAATCTGTATGCATGCGGAGTCCCTGCAGCCTGGGTTTCCAGCCGCCTCTGCTCCCACTTCCTCCTCATTCTCAGGTCTTAGTCACAATATCTTAGTCATCTCTTTCTTCATGGCTTTTTTCACAGTCTTAAGTGACAAACTTATTTGGGTGATTTTTCAATCAATTTTTGTTTCCCCCTGCCCTAGACTACAAACTTTAAGAGGGCAGGAGTTGGAATGCTTTGTTCACATCAGGGTCCTCAGTGCTCAAAATATGTTTGATGAATGAATGAATCAATAAAGAGATTATGACTCTTTCTGACTTCAAAGCCTACCATGACTCTTCCCTACCTCTAGGATTTCACCAGTAAGCCCTTTACCCACTACTGCATTTATGACCTGATCCATGCTCCTTTCTGGTCTCATCTTCCACCGTGATTCTCTCCATCCATGTTACCAGCTCACCCACTACTGGGCTCTGAACAAAACCCAATATTACTTCAGAAGATCCTGCCTCCCCATGCCTTGATAGCTTCAGGCCTAAAATATCCCTCCTGCTCACCTTTATCTGGATGACAGGATCCCACTGATTCTTCTACACCCAGCTCAAGTGTCCCTTCCTTCCTCCATGGAGAGACACCTCTATATAGGTCCTAGGCAGCAGAAGTGGCTCCCTCCTTGGCAGGCAGGCCTTGACTATGGTGTGACAACCAGGATACTACACAGACACATAAGATAAGGACGGGTTTCCATCCAATTCCAGCATAAGATACTAAGCCTGCTGTCAGATAGGAAGCATGACTTACCTACCTCTGTGTCTCAACACCTAGAGTTTAAGCAATGCGGAGTCTCAGGGCCCTTGACGTTTTGTCCAGTCAGTGCTCTTTCCACCACACATTGATCAGCTTCACATCATTCCATTCCATTTCAACATCTCCACATACTTCCTCTCTCTTCCTCTCTCTCTCCCCACCCCACCCCACCCCTTTCTCAAAACCTACATCATCTGAGAATCTTCTCCTGGCTTCCCTCTTGCCTATCATCCTTCTGATCATTGCTACTCAACAAAGAGGGTCCAAGAGGGAAGCTCAGGAGATGCCCAGAGTGCCAGGCTGGTGCTTTGAATTCAGGCCAGTTCTCAGACCCTCTTATGCCTCATGGCCTCACCTAGAGAAAAGGCCTCACATAGTCTAGTCCAGTACATGAAAATTTTAAAAGCATCACTCAACTCTATCTGTCCTATGCAATGCTTTTTAAAACCAGTACATTTTATATACAAATAAAGATTTCCAGTTCCTCCTGAAAAATTAAAAGATCAAGCCTTTCTGGGGGCATTTTCTAACAAGGCCTCAGTATGGAGGATATCATGGTAGCTTCCTCTTAGACAGAGCCTATGCTCCCTAGTTTGCCACAGACTTTACTCCTTGATGCTCTCCAACCATCTCTTTGCTTCACTAATGACCAAAACCTGCCTGGCCTCTTTAGGCATTTAGGTTTGTGGTCTCGAGGAACTTTGGGAGACTTTCTTACCTCCTAAATCAGAGATCACTCCTCCCACCCATTGCCTCCTCTCTCATTTGTTCCCAGACCCCACACACACACAGACTGACTCTGGACCCACTGGGGGTGCAGTGGAACCATCCACCCAAGTGCTGAGCCTGTGCGTAGTGTCTCACTAGGGAGTATGGGGAAGTAAAGACACTCCAGGGAAGTGGAGGGAGAGAGCATAAACACGGGTGTGGAGACAGATCATTTTCCAAAGTGGCTGCCTATTTTACATTCCATCAGCAATGTAGAAGAGTTCCAATTTTTCCACAGCCTAAAAATGTATTATTTTATCTGGCTTTTTATTATCACCGTCCTAATGGGTATGAAGTCGTGTCTCATCAGGATTCGGTTTGCATTTCCCTACTGACTAAAAATAGTGAACACCCTCATGGCTATTTGTGTATCCTCTTTGGAGAAATGTCCGTGTAGATTCTTTGCCTGTTTTTACATTGAATTATCTTCTTATTGAGTTGTGAGACTAGCTTATATACTCTTATTACAAGTCTCTTATCAGATAACACAATCCGCAAATATCTTCCCCATTTTGTAAGTTGTCTTTTCACATTCTTGATGGCATCATTTGCAGCACAGTAGTTTTTAATTTTCTTGAAATACAACTTACCTAATGGGGAGTCACTTATGTTGTTGGTGTCATATCTAAGAAACCATTGCCAAATGAGTGATCTTGGAGGTTTCTACTTACTTTTTCTTCTAAAAGTCTTGTAGTTTTAGCTTTTAAATTCTGGTCTTTGACCTATTTTGAATTATTTTTTTATATGCAGTGTGAGATAGAGATCCAAATTCATTCTTTTTCGTATGAATATCCAGTTGTCCCATCACCACTTGTTGAAAAGACTACTCTTTCCCTCTCTTGCTATCTTGGTACCCTAGTTGACAAAAAAGGAAACTATAAGCAAGGTGAAAAGACAGCCTTCAGAACAGGAGAAATTAATAGCAAATGAAGCAACTGACATAGAATTAATCTCAAAAATACACAACCAACTCCTGCAGCTCAATTCCAGAAAAATAAATGACCCAATCAAAACCTGGGCCAAAGAACTAAACAGACATTTCTCCAAAGAAGACATACAGATGGCTAACAAACACATGAAAAGATGCTCAACATCACTCATTATCAGAGAAATGCAAATCAAAACCACAGTGAGGTACCTTTCACGCCAGTCAGAATGGCTGCGATCCAAAAGTCTACAAGCAATAAATGCTGGAGAGGGCGTGGAGAAAAGGGAACCCTCTTACACTGTTGGTGGGAATGCAAACTAGTACAGCCACTATGGAGAACAGCGTGGAGATTCCTTAAAAAACTGGAAATAGAACTGCCATACGACCCAGCAATTGCACTGCTGGGCATACACACCGAGGAAACCAGAATTGAAAGAGACACGTGCACCCCAATGTTCATTGCAGCACTGTTTATAATAGCCAGGACATGGAAGCAACCTAGATGTCCATCAGCAGATGAATGGATAAGAAAGCTGTGGTACATATACACAATGGAGTATTACTCAGCCATTAAAAAGAATACATTTGAGTCAGTTCTAATGAGGTGGATGAAACTGGAGCCTACTACACAGAGTGAAGTAAGCCAAAAAGAAAAACACCAATACAGTATACTAACGCATATATATGGAATATAGAAAGATGGTAACAATAACCCTGTATGCGAAACAGCAAAAGAGACACAGATGTATAGAATAGTCTTTTGGACTCTGGGAGAGGGCGAGGGTGGGATGATATGGGAGAATGGCATTGAAACATGTATATTATCATATGTGAAACGGATCTCCAGTCCAGGTTCGATGCATGATACAGGATCCTTGGGGCTGGTGCACTGGGATGACCCAGAGAGATGGTACAGGGAGGGAGGTGGGAGGGGGGTTCAGGATGGGGAACACAGGTACACCCGTGGCGGATTCATGTCAATGTATGGCAAAACCAATACAATATTGTAAAGTAATTAGCTTCCAAAAAAAAAGAAAATGGCGACCTTGACTATGGATGTGAGGATGTATTTCTAGACACTCAGTTCTATCCCACTGATCTGTGTGTCTATCTTTGTGCCACTATCACGCTCATTGATTATTGTAGCTCTGTAGTAACTTTTGAAACCAGGAAGTGTGTCCTATGATTTTGTTCTCCTTCAAGATTGCTTTGACAATTTGGGGACTCTTGACCCAGACGAATTTAGGATCAGCTAGAAAATTTCTAGGTCTAGACTCCTTTTTGCCACAGGATGACACAAACCTTTTTTGTTTAAGTCTTTGGATTTTTCAAGAGAAGTCAAAAATTTGGATTTTTTGAAATATCTAATTTCTTGGTTTAAAAGCACAATGCAGGCCAAACAAAGCAATTGTTCCAAGTTAAATCTCAGGCCCACTAGTTTGCAACCCCAGCTGAAATTCCAAGCCCAGAATTTTCAAATGGGGAACTGAGACCCAGGGTGGTAGTGGCAGTGGTTTAGTTGCTAGGTCACGCCTGACTCTCGTGACCTCATGGACTGTAGCTCACCAAGCTCCTTTGTCGGTGGGATTTCCTAGACAAGAATACTGGAGTGGGTTGCCATTCCTTCTGCAGGGGATCTTCCCAACCCAGGGATCAAACCCTGTCTCCTGTACTAGAGGCAGAATCTTTACTGACTGAGCTACCTAAGAGGGAAAGTAAATCGCTAAAGGATATAGAGCAAGTAAAGCATGTAGGGGCTCAGACCTGGAGGTCAAGTTTCAAGATTAGAGCTTCGGGCGTCCTCCTCTCCTCAGTTCCTCTCCAAGCAATGTCTCTGGGAGCACACTCTACACCCAGCACATGTGGCCAGTGATGTCTTGGGCCAGAAGTACTCCTCCATCCATCCCCGCCCGAGGATGCTGGTCTCCTGAGATGCTGGGGGGCTCCCTTGGTCTCAAGACTGAGTCCAAATCCTGGCATTGCCAATGATTCCCAAATACTCAGATGCCATCATACGTTTCACCAGCTCATGGCCCAGAAAGACAGGGTTCCCCTCTCCAATTCTCTCCTGCAACCTGGGGAGAAGACTCTGAGTTGAAGAATAAGTTGCCTTCTCCTCCCTGCCACCTCTTTGGGTTTCCACAGCCCCATTTAGGAATGAAGGGGGAAAAAAAAAACAACAACAAAACAGTAGTAGCCAGGAAGCCTGCCGTTTCCACCAAGTAATTTGGAGCAGGTAGAGTGAGAGAGAAAAAATTCGTCAGATTGAGAGCCAGGCGCATCATGTGGGCCGGAGCGCGGGGGCTCGGGGAGCCCGCCAGCGGCAGTCCTGCTCCCGCAATTAAGATGATAGCGTCGGGACCGCCGTAATCCTCGGGGTCGTAAGCTGTGTCACAAGGCTCCTCCTCGGCAGGGTGAATCCAGCAGGCAGCTGGTCATAATTTTTCTGAGGCTGCCTTTTTGTCTTTTTTTTTTTTTTTTTAGGACAGCGATGCCAGCCCTAATTTTACTGCAAGGTGCCAGATTTTCATTTCATACTCTCTGCAAAGATTGATTCACTGGAGTGTAAAAAAAGAAAAAAAAGGAAAAACCACACACACCGCCTTGAGGCGTCCCACATTCTCCCTTCCTGATCATTTCTGAGAAATCAAATCTTACAGCATAGTAATTTTCAGGGATTCTTCTTTAAGTAGTTTTTGGGGTTTTTTTTGTTTTTTGTTTTTAATCACTCGTATTAGGATTCATAGAATCCAGGAAAGGAACAGTGAGAAGTGTCCTTGAAGCTTATTGTACCCACTTCCTCACCCACCCACCCACCCCATAACTTTAGAGTTGAAGACACTATAGGTCAAAGAAGAGGGGACTTTCCTGATGTCCACTGTTTGTGGCTGAGTCGGGCTGGGAAGGCACATTTTTATGCGTGCAGGACAAGTTCCACCTGAACACCCTTTTAGATTTCATCAACCTCAGAGCATTTCATTTCATAACATGGGGCAGGACTTCCCTGTTGGTCCAGAGGTTAAGACTCTAATGCAGGGGATCCCTGGTTGAGGTACTGAGATCCCACATGCCTTGCAGTGTGGCCAATTTTTTTTTTCTTTTTTTAAAGCATAATGTGGGCAGAAGCTCAAACAGGAGAAGGGACATGTCAGGTCCACGGGGGAGTCAGGTGGCAGCACTCACTGTCACACAGGTTAGTGGAAACCTCATCCACAGATTGCCCTACTTGACTGGGGTAGTGGGGGGACCCCATGGCCTCAGGAGAGGAAGGGGCATGGACAGGGAGAGGAGAGGCTAGTCTGGGGAGGACAGAAACAGCATGGACAACAGACAGGCCAGAACATTCCAGCAACATTTCTCTCCTGGATGCACTCCCCAGAAATGGGCCAGGGTACCTGGCCAAGGCCAGCATGCACCCGGTCTACAGTGAGGCGGGTGGACACGTGATCAGCTCTAGGAGGAGTCCCACACCGTGACCCCGGGAAGGTAGCAGGTGGCTCTGGGAGAGAAGAGACAACCCATGGGGCCCAAAGATTTCCTGGGGTCTTCCCTGGTGGCTTCTGATTAAAAAAAAAAAAAAATCTGCCTCCAAATGCAGGAGACGCAGGTTTGATCCCTGCATTGGGAAGATGCCCTGGCGAAGGAAATGGCAATCCAATCCAGTAATCTTGCCTGGGAAATCTCATGGACAGAGGAGACTGGTGAGCTACAGTCCACGGGGTCATGAAAGAATCAGACACAATTCAGCAACTAAACAACAACAAAAGATTTCCCAAGTGGTGCTTTCCTCATTACCCCACATTTTATTCTAGAAAAATCAGAAAGATGTGAGCTCTATGGCCACAGGGTTGGGCACAATTCATCATCCAAGAACCTGTGAAACTCCAGAACCTTGCTGAATGGGGGTTCACAGTGACAAGTAGAAGAAAGTGTCTAGTGGCGTGCCACAGGACTCTGTCCTCTACACTCGACTACTAACAACTTTTATTAGGTTCATACATGACATGCATGCATGCTAAGTTGCTTCAGTCATGTCTGATTCATTGCAACCCTATGGACTGTAGCCCGCCAGGCTCCTCTGTCCATGGGATTCTCCAGGCAAGAATAGTGGAGTGCGTAGCCCTGCCCTCTGCCAGGGGATTTTCCCAACTCAGGGATTGAACCCTCATCTCTTATGTCTCCTGCATTGTCAGATGGGTTCTCTACCACTGGGGCCACCTGTTCATACATGAACTCTCTGCAAACCCAGATGGGTAGAAAAGCAAGTGTGAGGGATAACAACTTCAGGATCCCAGACAGGGTTTCAATAAGCATTTATTAAGTGCCTACTCTGTGCAAAATTCTTCTGTCCCCTAGCCTCATGATGACTTTAGCCTGAGGAGACTGAGGAAAGAACACAGTGGGGTAACTGAGGCAAGAAGAGCCCCTGGCGATGCAGCTGCAGTCCAGGGGTTATGGGGACAGAGAAGCCTGAAAGGAACCCCAGGGCTCCACACTGCCACCCAGACCCCTCAGGTGGGGGTCCATACAGGAGAAGGGCAGCAAGGCTGGGAGCAGTTGAGTGTTAGCAGTAGACTGGCCCCAGCCTCCCTTTCCTATGAGCAACCCCACTGCTCCAGCATGATGGCACAGACACTCCAGGGACCTGTTGCTAAGAGACAACCCTGAAGCCAGACTCTCCGTGGCTGCTGACCTGGGGGTGAGAGGGAGGGATGGGAAGGAGATACACCACCGCTAGCTGCTGCCCCTCATTTTGCAGGCCTGGTGACCCAGTGGGAAAAGGATACCCAGAAGGTACCTGGAGGTACCCTCCTGGAGGCTGGTCCTGGTCTCTCAGCCACCACACCCAGATGCTCCTCTTTAACCCTCTAGGTACCAGGCCCCTCTCTCCACCTTACCATTCTGTCCTGAACACCACCGCCCACCTCAGCCTTCAGCTCAGTCTGCCTCCTCGAGGAAGCCTGCAGAAACCCGATACTCTGCTCTCCCTAGACTTAAGTAGCCCTGATTCATCTGGCATGGGTTTTCCCTGTATCTGGTAACCACACTCAGAGACCCCCTACAAGCTTAGAGAGTCCTGCCCCATCCCCTGGCAGTTTTAATCACCCCCTTTCTTTAAGCATCTGGGTCAGATCTTCGCTGTCCACAGGTAAAATGTGAGACAGTGTGGGCTCTCTATGTCCAGACTGGGTGCTCTGTAATTTGTTTATTCCATAATAAGCTGTATGCCAAACCCTGAGTTAGGTGCTAGGGACACCCCAGTAAACAAGACACCAGCACTGACTTTAGAAACTTATCGTCTAGTACAGACAGAGACCAGTAAATGACAATCCAGGCGCCATGCTGCAAGAAGGCAAACCCTAGAGCCTGCAATAGTACCACGTGGCAAGGGCACCTAACTCACATCAGGGGCATGCAAGAAGGCTGCCTGGAGGAAGGGGCATGCACTCTGAGACCTAAAGGATTAGCAGGAATTAGCCAAGTGAAAAAAAGGCAAAGAGTGCGTTTTTCCAATAAACAACACCTATTTTTTAAATGTCTTCTTTGCACCGGACACTGGGGATCAGCAGTGAATAAGGCGAACACACTCCTTGCTTTGATGGAGCTTAGAGCCTGATGTGGACACTGATGTAACACGAATAATCACAACACTGAATTACAACTGTGTAAGAAGAAAAGGTCAGGGCATTCAAAATGCAAAGTAAGAAGACAGGCTGGTCTGAAGATGGAGACAGAAGTCCCCGGGAAGGTCAGTTTAGGCTGAAGCTCAAGGAAAGAGAAGGTAGAGGTCTGCCAGGCATAGGGAAATGCAGCCAGGAGGGACAGAATTACAGGCAGAATGACCTGTGCAAAGGCCCTGAGACAGCAAGGAATTCACTACTTTAATAAATGAAAATGAGAAATGAGTTTTTCCCATTGTGGCAGTGCTTTAGTTACCCTTCATTATTATTGACAATTAATATTGTTCAGGGACTTTAGAGGTTTTAATGTTATCATATTTCTTTCCCACCTTAGTCATCACAGGTTATGGTGGAACAATCTCCCCACTTCACAGATGATGAAATTGAGGCTCAGAGGTAGAGGCAGGTGCTCAAAGTCACAGAGCAGGAAGTGGGTATGAGGATTCAAACCTAGATCCATGGAACCCCAGAGGAACCTCTTTGCTCCCCTCCCCACGGCTCCAGTACATGCCCAGTACCACAGCCTCACTCACTGTAGGTGTGAGGTTGTACAGCTCAGACCCACCCCCTGGGTCCATAGCCTCCCCAGGCCACGGAGGTTCCTGGCCTCTCATCTCATCTCACCAGCTGTACCCACAGACATGCTTACTGGCCTCAGACTCAAACACTAATTGCCCATAAAGTTTTTTATCTCAACAGATCCCAGCTGTGACCTGGAGGGACATGGGGGGCTTAGGAGAGGAGGTTGTTAAAATGTGGAACTTGGAAATAGCCATCTCCTTCAAAAACAAAAGCGTGTTTTCACTACAGACATCTCAAGGGCCTCTTGTCTCCTCAGTCACCCGCCAGAGTATGCGTTGCTTGTCAAGTGATTCCATCTTAATCGACAATTCAATTGGTCCAAATTACATTATGTATGTAAATTTCCATCTGCAAATCAGCGCAGCTTGGACATCACTCTTGTCGGGCTGCTGCTCTGGTCTCCGGCTCCAGAGCCCACCCTCAGCTCAGCCTCTGCCACCCAGGGAGAGATGCTCTGGGAACCAGGAGGTAGACAGGTGTTGGCGTTGCATACCATGAAGTAGAAGTGCCTCTGGACCGAGGCTGGGGGATAAACCAGGCTCCAGGTGCAAGCTGGCTTTATACCATCAATTTCCAATAAGAGCAAAGGGGAAAGCACCTGCAGCAGAGCCACCCACCTCTGACTTTAAGTCCAGGCAGCATCGGAGGAGGCCAAACAAGGGCACTCTGCCGCGGGGAGGCTGTCATGTTTTAGAATATGTGTTCTGGAGCTGGACTGGTTGGGTTTAGATCCTAGCTCTGCCACTTGTCTGCTCTCTGACCTTGGGTAGCTTGCCTAAGCTCTCTCAGCCTCACTTTTCTGTAAAATGAAGATAGAATGGTCTCTTCCATAGAGGTTAAGTCAGGAGGCACTATGGAGCATTTGCTGTCACCATCAGCATCTTCATCAGTACTACCACTTCTTTGCTGCACAGCAGGCTAGAGTATTGTACATGTTATGCGCTAGAGTGAATCTGCTAAACTCTATAGGGCACAAGCTATAGATGCCCTCCGGTGGGCAGGGGCGCCCCAGGCTTTGTGGAGCTGGGCAGTGGGGAGTCTTAGACCATGGAAAAAAGGGAAGGCAGATCTGCAGGGGAATCAGAGGTAGAATCAGTCAACTTTAACTTCCCTTTCAGCCCAGAGACCCTCTGATTTCTTGATTCCTGGACACTTGGGAATTAAAGAAGGAGCTCTGACACAGCCAAGGGCTGCAGGATTCCAGTCTAAGGAGATGGCAGACCCTGGGCAAGTCCCTTGGTCTCTCTGGACCAGAAAATGAGAGGCTTGGGAAACGTGGTCACAGGCTCTCTGGGCACAGCCACCTCCCAGGATTCTTGGCTCTCAATGGCAGAGGCACAGGCAGTCCTGGGCTGCACTGGTCGCCCCAACCAAGCCCCAGTGAGGACCAGGCAGCACACACGTGGAAAAGGGGCCCGAGTTCAGGCCTCAGTGGGAGATGGGGTCTTTGTGTCTGGCTGTGAGTTGTGCTGAGGTGTTGGTGAGAATTCAACCAAGGTCAAGCCCTGGAAGCTGCTCTTTATGCTTCTGTGCCTTGACTCCACCGGTTCTCCCAACCCTTCCTTCCAACCCTGTTTCTGGGCTCTCAGCACTGTACTAACCTCCCAGCCCTGCATCCTTCTGCAGATCCATGGTCCTTCCACCTTGTATGCCCTTCTCCACCTTCCTTACCTGGAAAATGCTCATTCACTCTCTCATTCAATGAGCGTCTACCAAATATATGATCCCGTGGGCCAGGCACTGTTCTAGGTGGTGAGAATTCAAGGGATGCTAAGACAGGGTCTCCAACCTCCCTGGGGACACAGATACATAAATGGTTAAATGTTAAGTGCAGTGCAGGAGATAATCCCAGTACCATTCAGGCCTCACTTGATTATCACCTCCTCCAGAATTCCTTGCTAGCATCAGATATCCAGGGCCCCTCCTGTGTGACCCCATAACACCCTAAATGAGCTTCAGGCATGCTTTTGTTGGGCTTCCCAGGTAAAGAATCTGCCTGGCAAAGCAGGAGATGCATTTCGATCTCTGGGTAGGGAAGATCCCCTGGAGAAGGAAATGGCAACCCATGCCAGTATTCTTGCCTGGGAAATCCCACGGACAGAAGAGCCTAGCAGGCTATAGTCCATGGGGTCACAAAGAGACGGACATGGCTTAGTGGCTAAACAACCACAACAGGGCTCTTATCACATATTTTATTATGGATACGTTTAAGCAGAATCAGAAACAAAGGTATATTCATTTCAATATCCCCAAGACCGAGCTCAGGACCTGGTACTTGTGAGGATGGGTTGAATCAATCAGTGAATGAATGAAGGCAGACCATTTCCAGCTTGTTTTCCTGTGGCTGTTTCTATTTGCACACACACTAGTGTGTATGCAGGTTTGTTTCGCTGACCATCTTTGTGGACACTTACTACCTGCCTGTTGGGCAGGTCCTGGGGCAAGCGGACAAGTGGGACTGGGACGTGCCTCCTGACTGCAGACGGCACGGGTGGCAGGGCAGGCAGACCCATAAACACATGGCCGCATCCAGTGGGGGCTCTCCTGACCTGTGCAAATGTGCATTTCCACTTGAGCCATGCGGTTTCACTCTTATCCCCCAAAAGATAATTGGAAACGTGCCTGGTGAGTCCATCGAACCCAGTCATCTGAGAGTGATTTTGATGATACGACAATCTGGCCTTGAGCAAAAAAGAAATGAGGAAGAAAGAGGGAACTTTTGTTGGTGGAGTTGAAAGCTTGAGTGCAGTCCAGGGAAGCAGAAATGATGGTTGAGAAAGTGGTGGGGGCAGAAGAGAGGAAACGAGCCATGGCATCTGCTTGACCAAACAGTGCTGGGACCTGGAAGGTGGCTGTGAAATTGGAGCAAGTTGAAGAAGAGGTGCCTGCCACGGGGAGGCAAAACCAACTCAGAGGCAGTGCTGGCAGTGTCCTGCAGGCTGGGCCCCCAAGGGTGAGGGGCACTCCCTCCTTGCCCACTCACTCCTCTCGCCCCCACCTTCTCCACCTGATGTCACCTCCCAGAGGTGCACAGACTAAAGGGCCTGGGTCTCCACCAGGCAGCAGGTGGACAGGAAGTGGCATTTGGCAGCTCCCTGATCAGGGGTGGGAACACTGCCGCTTCCCCAAATTGGTTTTCCGACAGTAAATGATAATTGCTCTAAGTGTTCTAGAACTCAGGGATGGAGATTAATTACGGCTCCGTATCCTATGGCGCCCTGAACTTTAAGCACAGCATGACATGCAGGTTGTTAATAAGAAGGAGGATCTGGGAGGACTTTTCTGATGAGCAAATAAGAAAAGGAAAACAATTTGAATTGGCTTCTGTACCTACCAAGGGGGACCCTATGGGCCTGGAAGTATGCTTCCCATCTTCCCAGCCTGGCCACGAGTCGTGTTTATGATGGTCAGAGACACAAAGTGGCTCCCAGGACATGGGGACTGATGGTTGGTCTCCAGTCCCCCTGGCCAGGATGGATCCAACTCCCAGGCCGCTCAGTCTCTACAGGGCTCATGAGACCAGCAGTCACAACTCAAATGGCAGCCAAGTCAGAAAGGCAAAGTAACCAAGCAGGGCCTGCAGACAGGGGACACGGCAGGGAGAGGTGGATACTGGGAGCTGAGGAGCCCATTATCTCAGGGGCAACCTCATGTCAACTCCAGCCCGCCACTGTTACCAGGGAAAGCTGGGTCTTTAAGAGCAGAATGACAGGTTTCTATATAAAATCTCTCTTTTTACAGTTGGAAGCTTATTAACATTTTAACGTAGTTGACAGGGCCAAATAAAACATATCCATGCTGGAATCTGGTCCGTGGGCCACCATCTTGAAACCTCTACCTCAGCAACCAGTTACTCCCCTCTGGCGAATGGGAGATCTGGACCTCTGTCTTCCTGGAGAGAGGAGAGCTTTCCAGCCATCTGCCTCCTGGTTTCTTCCCTCCCACTGCGTTCTCTCCACAACCCTTGCCACAGGCACCGTCCTCATCTTCTCCTCTGTCTCCTTATCTCCTTATTAAACTTTGAGCCCCTTGACAAGCATGGATTATGCACCCCTGAATCCAGAGCAACTAAGGAAAGGCCCCAAAAGAAAGAGCTCAAACAATGATTGCTGAATGAACAAATAAACATCATGAACTTTAAAACCTCTCTGATTTTGCCCTTTCTCTTCCTCTAACTCAACAGTCCCTAATTCAAAACTAGACACATGCATATACTCCAAACTTCCGTCCCCTCCATTCCCTTCACCACATCCACAGCTTCCAAAACATATCAACACCAAGGAGGGTTAGAAATAGAAGGGACATAGAGTGTGGTAGCCATGGTTCAGAGGTGGGAAGCAAAGTCTGGCAGGAAGAAAGGATTTTCAAAAGGCCAGACCATGGTCTGAGCTGAACCTTCAGTCTAGAGTGGGTCAGGGTGATGTGGATGCTCCTGACATGTCCATCCTGGGCCCTCCTGCCCTCCTGCCCTCCCTGCCTCTCCAAGGGCACTGCCTATGCTCTGGACACCAACCACCCTCCTGCATCCCATTCTGGGGACAGGCCTGAAGCAGTCCAAGTAGCCCAGTACTTCCCACTTCCTCAGCAGAAGACCTGAGAGCCACCATCAGCCCAACATGCACTTGGCTCGAGATGCACCAGGAAAGCCATTTATGTAGCATAAAACAGAAATTACTATTTAGAATATGAAGGTCATGGATCTTATCAAAATGTCTTTTGGAGCCAGGTTTCGTGGCTGTTCTACCCTGCTGTTGGGCCCACGTGGGGGACACTGATGCTTGTAGCCCAGCGCTTGGCTGAGGCCAGGGCTGTGACCCGCCCCATTCGAGGGCCACTGCTTGCTGACATGGTGGCAGTCAGGCTGCCATCTGGATACAAGAAAGAAATTCAAAGGAAGAGCACTTTTGTGCTGAGGGCTAACTGGCTTTCCTTCTTCCCTCCTTCTTCAAGGTGCAAACCCAGTGGGAAATGGATGCGGGTGAGTATAGAGGTCAAGAATGTGGGCTTTGGAGTAAGACAGACCTGGATTAGAGTTCAGGCTCTGGTGTTTACTAATGTGTGACCTTGTACCAGCCTTTTTATCTCTCTCTGCTTTGGCTTCCTTCACTACAAAATGGGGATATGTGAGAAGAATATAAATCAATCAGGTTCCAGGTACTCATTGAAAGATCTCCCATACTTTAGATCATTTAATCCTCATGGACATCACACGATGGCCAACATCAAAATCAGATTGATTGTATCCTTTGCAGCCAAAGATGGAAAACCTCTATACAGACTGCAAAAACAAGTCCAGGAGCTGACTCTGGCTCAGATCATGAACTCCTTATTGCCAAATTCAGACTTAAATTGAAGAAAGTGGGGAAAACCACTACACCACTCAGGTGTGACCTAAATCAGACCCCTTATGATTATACAGTGGAAGTGAGAAATACATTTAAGGGAGTAGATCTGATAGACAGAGTGCCTGATGAACTATGGACAGAGGTTCATGACATTGTACATGAGACAGGGATCAAGACCATCCCCAAGAAAAAGAAATGCAAAAAAGCAAAATGGTTGTCTGAGGGGGCCTTACAAATAGCTGTGAAAAGCTAGAGAAGTAAAAAGCAAAAGAGAAAAGGAAAGATATACGCATTTGAATGCAGATTTCCAAAGAATAGCAAGGAGAGATAAGAAAGCCTTCCTCAGGGATCAATGCAGAGAAATAGAGGAAAACAATAGAATGGGGAAGACTAGAGATCTCTTAAAGAAAATTAGAGATATCAAGGGAACATTTCATGCAAAGATGGGCTCAATTAAGGATAGAAATGGTATGGACCTAACAGAACAGAAGATATTAAGAAGAGGTGGCAAGAATACACGGAAGAACTGTACAAAAAAGATCTTCACAACTCAGATAATCACAATGGTGTGATCACTCATCTAGAGCCAGACATCCTGGAATGTGAAGTCAAGTGGGCCTTAGGAAGCATCACTACGAACAAAACTAATGGAGGTGATGGAATTCCAGTTGAGCTATTTCAAATCCTGAAAGATGATGCTGTGAAAGTGCTGCACTCAATATGTCAGCAAATTTGGAAAACTCAGCAGTGGCCACAGGACTGGAAAAGGTCAGTTTTTATTCCAATCCCAAAGAAAGGCAATGCCAAAGAATGTTCAAACTACCACACAAATGCACTCATCTCACACGCTAGTAAAGTAATGCTCAAAATTCTCCAAGTCAGGCTTCAGCAATACGTGAATCGTGGACTTCCAGATGCTCAAGCTGATTTTAGAAAAGGCAGAGGAATCAGAGATCAAATTGCCAATATCCTCTAGATCATTGAAAAATCAAGAGAGTTTCAGAAAAACATCTATTTCTGCTTTATTGACTATGCCAAAGCCTTTGACTGTGTGGATCACAATAAACTGTGGAAAATTCTGAAAGACATGGGAATACCAAACCACCTGATCTGCCTCTTGAGAAACTTATATGCAGGTCAGGAAGCAACAGTTTAACTGGACATGGAACAACAGACTGGTTCCAAATCAGGAAAGGAGTAGGTCAAGGCTGTATATTGTCACCCTGCTTATTTAACTTATATGCAGAGTACATCATGAGAAAAACTGGGCTGGAAGAAACACAAGCTGGAATCAAGATTGCTGGGAGAAATATCAGTAACCTCAAATATGCAGATGACACCACCTTTATGGCAGAAAGTGAAGAACTAAAGAACCTCTTGATGAAAATGAAAGAGGGGAGTGAAAAAGTTGGCTTAAAGCTCAACATTCAGGAAACGAACATCATGGCATCTGGTCCCATCACTTCATGGCAAATAGACGGGGAAACAGTGGCTGACTTTATTTTGGGGGGCTCCAAAATCACTGAAGATGGTGATTGTAGCCATGAAATTAAAAGACACTTACTCCTTGGAAGGAAAGTTATGACCAACCTAGACAGCATGTTAAAAAGCAGAGACGTTACTTTGTCAACAAACATCTGTCTAGTCAAGGTTATGGTTTTCTCCAGTGGTCATGTATGGATGTGAGAGTTGGACTATAAAGAAAGCTGAGAGCCGAAGAATTGATGCTTTTGAACTGTGGTGTTGGGGAGACTCTTGAGAGTCCCTTGGACTGCAAGGAAATCCAACCAGTCCATCCTAAAGGAGATCAGTCGTGTTCATTGGAAGGACTGATGCTGAAGCTGAAACTCCAATACTTTGGCCATCTGATGCGAAGAGCTGACTCATTGGAAAAGACCCTGATGCTGAGAATGATTGAGGGCAGGAGGAGAAGGGGATCACAGAGGATAAGATGGTTGGATGGCATCACCGACTCAATGGATATGGGTTTGGGTAGACTCTGGCAGTTGGTGATGGACAGGGAAGCCTGGCGTGCTGCGGTTCATGAGGTTGCAAAGCGTCGGACACAACTGGGCAACTGAACTGAACTGAATCCTCATAACAACTCTACGTGATATGTACACTAGTAGACTATCAGTTCAGTTCAGTTCAGTCACTCAGTCATGTCCGACTCTTTTTGACCCCATGAATCACAGCATGCCAGGCCTCCCTGTCCATCACTAACTCCCGGAGTTCACTCAGACTCAAGTCCATCGAGTCAGTGATGCCATCCAGCCATCTCATCCTCTGGCGTCCCCTTCTCCTCCTGCCCTCAATCCTTCCCAGCATCAGAGTCTTTTCCAATGAGTCAGCTCTTCACATGAGGTGGCCAAAGTACTGGAGTTTCAGCTTGAGCATCATTCCCTCCAAAGAAATCCCAGGGCTGATCTCCTTCAGAAAGGACTGGTTGGATCTCCTTGCAGTCCAAGGGACTCTCAAGAGTCTTCTCCAATACCACAGTTCAAAAGCATCAATTCTTCGGCACTCAGCCTTCTTCACAATCCAACTCTCACATCCATACATGACCACAGGAAAAACCATAGCCTTGACTAGACGAACTTTTGTTGGCAAAGTAATGTCTCTGCTTTTGAATATGCTATCTAGGTTGGTCATAACTTTCCTTCCAAGGAGTAAGCGTCTTTTAATTTCATGGCTGCAATCACTATCTGCAGTGATTTTGGAGCCCCAAAAAATGAAGTCTGACACTGTTTCCACTGTTTTCCCATCTATTTACCAAGAAGTGATGGGACTGGATGCCATGATATTTGTTTTCTGAATGTTGAGCTTTAAGCCAACTTTTTCATTCTCCTCTTTCACTTTCATCAAGAGGCTTTTTAGTTCTTCTTCACTTTCTGCCATAAGGGTGGTGTCATCTGCATATCTGAGGTTATTGATATTTCTCCCGGCAATCTTGATTCCAGGTTGTGTTTCTTCCAGTCCAGCGTTTCTCATGGTGTACTCTGCATATAAGTTAAATAAGCAGGGTGACAATATACAGCCTTGACGTATTCCTTTTCCAATTTGGAACCAGTCTGTTGTTCCATGTGTATAGAGTATAATAATAACAGTCTCCATTCTACCGATATGGAAACTGAGTCACAGAGAGGCAAATTGAGTTATACAAAGTGACACAACCAGTAAATGCTGAACTGTTACTCAGACACAGGTACAGATAACTGTGAAACCCATATTCACCTTTTCTTAACTTTAACAGCTTATTGATCAGAGACATATTAATACATCTTTTGTTACACAAACGTTATTGACCAGAGGTGTTTTAATATTCACCTACATAACAAGTCGCCGGCCACAGGCATTAGTTTCTGCAAAATCTCCCAGTTATTAAGAAACTTAAGAAAACATAAACATGATGCAAACCTCAGAAAGCATCAGAAAAAAACTCAGAAAGATAGAGAAAAGCAGCCTTCTCGTCATTATCCTGTGCCTTCAACCATCCTCTGCTTCAAAACTATTTTTCTACATCTCTTATTTTAACTTAAAGAGTTTCTTTAAGCATGTACAAGAAATATGATCACAAATTTTACCCCCCCTTATACTTGTTGTCCTGCACCTTGTTTTTATTTTTAAATCATTTAAGACTCACTTAGAAGTTCCAGAATAGTGCAGAGAATCCCAATGTACCCTGCACCCATCTTCTCCCAATGATAAAATCTTAAATAACTATAGTACAACTATCAAACCAGGAATTTGGCAGTGACACAACACAATTAAACCTATTGGGGTCTCCCTAGGCTTAGATGTCATTTTTTTTATGTCTTGGTAGATAGCTCTATGGGGTTTTATCACATATGTAGATCTGTGTGACCACCACCTCAGTCAGCATTCAGGACTGTTTCATTACCACAAACAAGTTCCACAAAATACCGGTTTATATTTACACATGCCTCCCAACCCTGCTGCTACTGCTAAGTCGCTTCAGTCGTGTCCGACTCTGTGTGACCCCATAGACGGCAGCCACCAGGCTCCCCGTCCCTGGGATTCTCCAGGCAAGAACACTGGAGTGGGTTGCCATTTCCTTCTCCAATGCAGGAAAGTGAAAAGTGAAAGTGAAGTCGCTCATTAGTGTCCGATTCTTAGTGACCCCATGGACTGCAGCCCACCAGGCTGCCCCGCCCCTGGGACTCTCCAGGCAGGAGCACTGGAGTGGGCGCCATCGCCCCCTCCGGCCTCCCAACCCTGCCTCTGGCAACCACTGAGCTGCTCTTGGTCACTATGTTTTCTCACTTCAGTTATAATAAATAATACACAGGGGTTATAACCAACATCTTATAATACCTAAAATGGGGTTTGATGTTTAAAACTTGTGAATCACTATTTTGTACATCTGAAACTTATAAGTCAGTCAGTTAGTTCAGTCACTCACTTGTGTCTGACTCTTCCAGACCCCATGGACTGCAGCACACCAGGCTTCCCTGTCCATCACCAACTCTGGGAGTTCCCTCAAACTCATGTCCACTGAGTTGGTGATGCCATCCAACCATCTCATTCTCTGTCATCCCCTTCACCTCCCGCCTTCAATCTTTCCCAGCATCAGGGTCTTTTCCAATGAGTCGGTTCCTCACAGCAGGCGGCCAAAGTATTGGAGCTTCAGCTTTAGCATCAGTCCTTCCAATGAATATTCAGGACTGATTTCCTTTAGGATTGACTGGTTTGATCTCCTTGCAGTCCAAGGGACTCTCAAAAGTCTTCTCCAACATCACAGTTCAAAAGCATCAATTCTTCAGTGGTCAGCTTTCTTTATGGCCCAACTCTCACATCCACACATGACTACTAGAGAAACAGACCTTCGTCAGCAAAGTAATGTCTCTGCTTTTTAATATGCTGTCTAGGTTGGTCATAGCTATTCTTCCAAGGAGCAAGCGTCTTTTAATTTCATGGCTGCAGTCACCATCTGCAGTGATTTTGGAGCCCAAAAAAATAAAGTCAGCTTCTGTTTCCCCATCTATTTGCCATGAAGTGATGGAACCAGATGCCATGATTTTAGTTTTCTGAATGTTGAGCTTTAAGCCTACTTTTTCACTCTCCTCTTTCACTTTCAAGAGGCTTTTAGTTCCTCTTCACTTTCTGCCATAAGGGTGGTGTCATCTGCATATCTGAGGTTATTGATATTTCTCCCAGCAATCTTGATTCCAGTTTGTGCTTTATCCAGCCCAGCATTTCACATGATGTACTCTGCATATAAGTTAAATAAGCAAGGTGACAATATACAGTCTTGACGTACTCCTTTCCTGATTTGGAACCAGTCTGTTGTTCCATGTTCAGTTCTGACTCTTGCTGTTTGATCTGCATACAGATTTCTCAGAAGGCAGGTCAGTTGGTCTGGTATTCCCATCTCTGGAAGAATTTTCCACAGTTTGTTGTGATCCACATAGTCAAAGGCTTTGGCATAGTCAATAAAGCAGAAGTAGATGTTTTTCTGGAACTCTCTTGCTTTTTCAAAGATCCAACGGATGTTGGCAATTTGATCAACTGACAATTATAACTCAACCTTACCTTAATAAAAGTTGTTTAAAAAGAATAATAAATAACAAATGGAATCCATAGTATGTGCCTTTTGAATTTGGCTTTTTAAAATTCAAGATAAAGCATCCACCATGTTGTGTATATCAATAGCTCACTCTTTTCCCTTGCTGAGTAGTATTTCATTGGGTAAATGCAACACAGCTTATCCATTCACTTGTTGGAAGACCTTTGGGTTGTTTTTACTTGTAACTATTACAATTAAGGCTGTTTGCACACTTGTGTATAAGTTTCTATATGAGCATAAGTTTTCATTTTTCTTGGGTGAATACACAGGAGTAGAACAGCTGGGTCATAAGGTTCGTGCATGTTTGACTTTGTAAGAAACTGCCAAATTATGTTCTGGATCGGGTGTTCTGTTTTTCCTTCCTATATGATAGGTCTTTTGCTCTGCATCCTCACCAGCGTGTTATATTGTCAATATTTTTATTTTAGGCATTCTAATAGGTGTGTGGTGGTACCTCATAGTACATCTTACTGTTTTAACTTTGAAGAGCTTGACTCTCTTTCTGTATCAGAACAGAAAGCTCCTTTTTTTTTTTCTTTCTGCAGCTGCATCCTACTTCCTTTGGTGTATAATCCTTACAGACATTCACTAAAATTTATTTAACTGATCCCTTTCTGATTGATATTTGGGTATCTCCAATCTTTGTATTTCAGTTATTTAAGCCACAAACTCTCAACCACCATATTTAACTGCCTTTGCAAGTATCAAATGCTCTGGGCATGTACATCCCATTTTTTTCAGCAAAGGATTCTTCCCTGGTGGCTCAGACTGTAAAGTGTCTGCCTGCAGTGCAAGAGACCTGGGTTTGATCCCTGGGTCGGGAAGATTCCCCCGGAGAAGGAAATGGCAACCCACTCCAGTATTCTTGCCTGAAGAATGCTAAGGACAGATGAGCCTGGGTGGGCTGCAGTCCATGGGTCACAAAGAGCAGACACGACTGAGTGACTATCACACAAGCCACAAACTCTCAGCAACCCTATTTAACTGCCTTTGCAAGTATCAAATGCCCCGGGCAAATACATCCCACGTCTTTCAGCAAAGGATTCTGAGTGATTCTTTTGATTATAAGTGAAAGAAACCTAAAACTATCTTAATTTGAAAGAGGTGGAAGTGATTGGATCACAGATGGCAGGACTGAGCAATCAAACAGCAGGAACAGTGGGGTCAGGACCCTCAGAACCAGATGGTACCTGATCTTTCTCCACCTCCCCTGTTTGTCCTTGCTTGTGTCCAGATCTTTCCTCCTCTCTTCACTGGACAGCAAGCATGGCCACCGACAACCTCCCCCACACTGTGGGGGAACCGCTCGCTGCTCTTTGCCAAATCTAAATCAAAGGTGTCAGAGAAGGGTTCCGGTCCATTTGGGGAGGAGGTTCCCTTTAAATACCACCTTGGCCATCTCAGGTAGGTAAGATAGCTCCTGATAGTCCCTCCTGTGTGCACAAAGGTTGGAAAATGAATCCCAAGATTCAGAGATTTCTCCTCTCTTGGGATTGACCATATCAGATTCATTCCCATATCTCCCAACACAAATAGCCACACTCAGCACACATTACATGCTAAAGGCATGAGGCTCATTCAGAACAAGATATGTGTCAATCAATCACACTTTCTAGTAAATTGCCTCTTATTTCTTCGCATGCTGGGGAACCCACCATTTAAAATAATACCGTTAAATTCCTCTACGAAGCTGGCTTTCTTCACCTAAATGCTCACAGCAGGATTTGCTTAAAGTGGGGCATGCCTGTAATCTCAGTTCCTGGGGGAAACCTTTGATTTTCCTGACAACCCACTGAGATAGGCGAGGATGTTACGAGGGCAAATGGTTAATGGATGTGAAAGCTTTCTGTGACCTGTAAGTGGTACAGAAATGTAGGACCTCACCATGACTATTATGATTATCCTTATTTCATCTCTTCTTTGAAGAGCTTTACACTGTAATTTTGGAAGTGGAATTGGAGACACCTCTCTAACAGTTCAACTTCATACTTCTCTAAGTCTCAGTCCGGGTCTCAGAGCAACGTTTCCCACCAGCCTATTGCTTCTATTAAATGCAACATAAAGAGGTTTCCACAGCCAGAGGCCTCCCTGGATGGGAATAAAAGGAGGCACTGAGGCACGTTGAACCGTCTCTAAACTACCCTACAGCCACTCTTTCTAGCCCCAATTTGAGGATTTGGTTTCACAGTCTTCCTAGAGCACCTAGCTCTATGCCAAGCCCTGTGCTGGATGCTGGAGTCCCAGGCAGCCCCCAGCCAGGGGGAGGCAGTGTATCCCTCTAATTGTGTTTCCAGGAGGTGAAGAGAGACACAGAGGTCCCCAGGATGGAGAACTGGGAAGGTGATTTGCGAAGAGTGGGTTCTCTGGTGACTCAGACAGTAAAGAATCTGCCTGCCAATGCAGGAGACCCAGGTTCAATCCCTGGGTCAGGAAAATCTCCTGGAGAAGGAAATGGCTATCCACTCCAATATTCTTGCCTGGAAAATTCCATGAATGGAGGAGCGTGGTGGACTACAAAGAGCTGCAAAGAGTTGGACATGACTGAGCAACTAATTTGGGGGGTGGGGGCAGTGTGGGCAGGTAGGTGGAGAAGAGCTCCAGCTCTGCCCTTGACAGAGAGATGAGATGGATTTTAATGATACCACGGACCCTGGTAACCTCAATCCTTCCCAGCTGCCCCTCTAATCCTAGGGCCCCTGCAGCTGCATAGGAGTCTCTGTATTAATAGTCCACCCCCAAAGTTCTTCCTCTCCTTCTCTACATTCTCCCCTCCTTTTCTCCAGATTCCTTCTCAGTGCTTTCCCCGCGCTTTAAAGTCCGCCTCCATTCCCACCTCCTGTGGGAGGAAGTCTCCTGTGCTCAGTTTTACAAAGAATCCCACCAGCATCCCCTTCCTTCCCTTGCTCTGTGGGGCCACAGTAAAATGGATGTAGCTCCTAGAGCCTTGGTCATAAATCAGTCTCTCTGGAGGCTCGATCGTGAGCATCTTGTCGTTCCTCTCCATTTCAGATATTGGCGAGCTTGGAACTCACAGCCCTCTAACCAGATACATCTCGTTAGAGACCTGCCAACGGCTGTGCACCTTTGCACTGTGAGGCTTCTCCGGCCAATTATCTTACCCCATCATAACTTTTGGCAGACACCCCCAAAAAAGGCAGTGTAGGTTGCATTTCTCTTATTAACTAGGAGTCTCTCAGGACCTCACAGTGCCTGTTCTTCCTTCTTCCTCATTCCTCTGAGACAGCACATCTCTGGGGATCCCAGAAACCATGGCTGAGACTGGGCAATGATGTTGAGGACCATCCTGAGCCCCAGCGCCCAGAAAGAGGTTGAAGGGCTCTAACGCATCGGAGCAAATGCCACCCTGCAGTCAAGAGGCTCTGTGATATTTATGGTACATAGAAATGTTGGTGAGTGGGCAATAGTGATCAAAGGAAATGAATTCTACTGAAGGGTAATATATCACAATGGTTAATAAACACAGACTGTCTGAAGTCAGAGAACTCAGTGGAAAATATACAGGTCACTAGGACCTTGAGGAAGTACAGACAAAGCAAAGCGTGGAATTGCTGCAGACTGTTTATATCCTCGCCATCTCAAGAGGGAGGTGAGCTGAGAACCTGCTGGAGCTTGACCAGATGAAGCAGGGGTTCCCACAGAGGCTGGTCTGTTCATGAGCCCCTGTCTGTCTTAGAAGGGAGTAACAGAAAGAGAAAAGCAATGTGTCTGAATAAGTGTGGTTACTGGAACTTGGATGTGGACCAACGCGTGGTCTAATTAAGTTCCACGGTAGGAGCTTGGGAGAGGTCTATGCTGGGGACAAAGAAGCCCCCAGGTCTGTGCTAGGAACAAAGCGGGAGCATTTGAGAGCTATGTCAGTTTAAATGAGGTCTTTGCCCTCAAGGCAGCATGATCTCTCCCACTGGCTTGGGGTGAAATCAGCCTGAATTATGTCATGTGACCACAGGTCTGCATGGTCCTACCCATTCTATTGATGGGCACTGTCTCCTGTAAGAACTTTGGCCCAAGGGATGCTTGTCAGTCAGTTTGGTTGCTGAGCACTTGTATTGGTTTGATACCTAGATTCTTTACCTACCTGACTGATCTACAAAGTTGGGCCCTCCTGGAGGGGAGTAGTTAGAATAAAACAAGGAGTTAAGGGACTTCTCTGGCAGTCTAGTGGTTAAGACTTTGCCTTCCAGTGCTGGGGGTGAGGGTTTGATCCCCGGTCAAAGAGCTATGGTCTCACGCGCCTTGTGGTCAAAAAACTAAAACAACAAACAAACAAAAAAAACAGAAGTAATATTGTAATAAATTAAGTATGTGGAATAGTCCACATAAAAAATCTTTATTCGTTAAGTCGTGTTCAACTCTTGCAACCCCATGGACTGTAACCCTCCAGGCTCCTCTGTCCGTGGGGTTCTCCAGGCAAGAATACTGGAGTGGATTGCCATTTCCTTCTCCAGGAGATCGTCCCAACCCAGGAATCAAACCTAGGTCTCCTGCACGGCAGGCAGATTCTTTACCAACTTATCTACAAGGGAAGCCCCCCAAAAGATAACAAAGAGTCAATAAACAGAATCAATTACTCCTTCAAATCTTAGTTACTGAGAATCTATTATTGCCAGCACCGTTCTAGGGGCTATGAATACAACAGTGAACAAAACTGACCCCTCCCCCCCAAATCTCTGACTTCATGGTGTTTATAACCTAGTTCTCTGAATATTTTCTGAAAATCAGATGACCCTGTGTGTGGTTAAAACTGAAAGACTTTTCTTCCTTAAATCTGTCCTCTTCCCTTTGCTTTCTCAACTACAGAAGGCTCCATACAATAAAAACACCTAAAGCTTAATGTGCAGTTCAGAGAGAAAAAGAAATATGTTTCAGTTTAAGTGGGAACATTAAGCAAATCCACTCAAAATTTCATAGTCAAGAACTGAACAGCAGTCTCTATGTTAAGTATAAACAAGATTAAAATAATCAGTATGGCAACCATGCAAACATTGTTCAGGGAAAAAAGAAAGGGAAAGGAAGAAGCAGGTAAAGAATCCAGTCTGGGGGTAAAAAAAAAAAAAAAACCCAAATAATAGAAGAACTTGTCTCCATTATAATAAACCTTAAGTAAATAAATGAATGTACCAAAATAGGAAGATAAAGCACAGATGATGAAACAGAAAAACTTTCACTTGCAGCCAAAATGAAGAGATGGGCACTAGATTTACCTTATCACCTGAAACAAGCAAGAAAATGGACAAAATATTTGAAACAACAGTTCTCAAGACGAGGACGGGCCACAAAGAATGGTGATCCCTTAGAGATGGGAAACAAAAGAGATAAGCCTTACAGTTGTCTCAGCGTATGGCCTGGGGCTTCTAGGCATCAAGTGTGCAGGTGATCATGCAGGGTAGGAAGGGTTCCTGTCCCCACGGGAACAGACAGAATCCACAGGCAAGAGACAGAGCACTTAACCTTTTCTTCAGGAAGTGGAGCAAAACTGGCCCCACACTAAATGTTGCTCTGGTCAGACTTAGCAAAGCTTAAAAGCAAACATGAAAAGATTAAAGCACATCCTAGAACAAAGCTCAGTGTATATATATACACACAAACTACATACAAAATATATATACGCATATATGTATGTATGTAGGTAGGTAGGTAGGTATGTATGTGTGTGCCAAGTTGCTCCAGTCATGTCCAACTCTTTGCGACCCTATGGACAGTAGCCTGCCAGGCTCCTCTGTCCATGGGATTCTCCTGGCAAGAGTACTGGAGTGGGTTGCCATGCCCTCCTCCAGGGGATCTTCCTGACCCAGGAATTGAACCTGAGTCTCTTAACATCCCCTGCACTGGCAGGGAGATTCTTTACCATCATGCAGCCTGGAAAGCCTGTATGTGTGTATATATGGTGCTAAGTCACTGCAGTCATGTCCGACTCTGTGCGACCCCATAGACGGCAGCCCACCAGGCTCTGCATATATATATATATACACAAGTATAATATTCATATATTAAATAAGAATATATATTCATATATATATAGGAATGTAAAATACACAATATATAAGGAATGTAAAACTATCTAGCACCTAATAAGATAAAAGTCAACATCACCAGCATGCAATAACAGATTATAAGAAAAGCAGGAAAAGCTAATCCATAATGAGAAAATATGATCAATCAAAACTGACCTAGAAATGAAACAGTTAACATAATTAGTACACAAAGACATTAAAACAGTAATGATTATTGCACTTCATATGTTCAAGAAAATGGGGGAAAGAGGTATGGAGACTGATGACATAAAGACCAAAATCAAAATCCTGGAGATGAAAATTGCAATGTCTAAAATGAAAAGTAAACTAGATGAGATTAACAGTCAATAAACCATCATAGAAAAATAATATTCATAAGCTTTGAATAAAGCAATAGAAACTATCTAAAATTAAATATGAGAAATACAATTTAAAGATTAAAGTCTGCCTAAGTGTGGTCATGTATGGATGTGAGAGTTGGACTGTGAAGAAAGCTGAGCGCCAAAGAATTGATGCTTTTGAACTGTGGTGTTGGAGAAGACTCTTGAGAGTCCCTTGGACTGCAAGGAGGTCCAACCAGTCCATCCTAAAGGAAATCAGTCTTAGGTGTTCATTGGAAGGACTGATGCTGAAGCTGAAACTCCAGTACTTTGGCCACCTCATGCAAAGGGCCGACTCATTGGAAAAGACTCTGATGCTGGGAGGGATTGGGGGCAGGAGGAGAAGGGGACGACAGAGGATGAGATGGCGGGATGGCATCACCGACTCGATGGACATGAGTCTGGGTGAACTCCAGGAGTTGGTGATGGACAGGGAGGCCTGGCGTGCTGCGATTCATGGGGTCGCAAAGAGTCGGACACAACTGAGCGGCTGAACTGAACTGAACTGAAGTGTGGGACAATCTCAAGTAACCTAAATAGATGTGTAACTGGAGTCATAAGGAAATAGCAGGACAATATCTGAAAGAAATAATGGTTGAAACTTTTCCATATTTGATAAAAACTGTAAATACAAAGACCCAAGAAGTTCAACAAAGCCTAAGCACCAAAATACGTGAAGAACAATACACCAAGCCATACAATCAAAAGATTGCTTTAAACTGGTGATAAAGAGAAACTCTAAAAGCAGCCAGAGGTAGGGCAAAGATGCATCATGTTTAGAGAAATACAGACAACAGCGTGTTTCTTATCAGAACCAATGGGCAACAAAAGACAAGGAGCAATATCTTTATTTTTTTTAATTGGAATATAATTAATTGTTTTACAAAGTTGCGTTAGCTTCTGCTGTACAACAGCATAAATCAGCCGTACGTACACATATATTCCCTCCCACTTGATCCTCCCCCCATCCTCCCACATCCCAGCTTTCTAGGTCATCACAGAGCACCGAGCCGAGCCCCATGTACTATACAACTTCCCACTGGCTATCTGCTTTACACGTGGTGGTGAATATATGTCAAAGCCAGTCTCTCAAATTGTCCTGCCCTCTCCTTCCTCCACCATGTCTACAAGTTCATCCTCTACATCTGCATCTCTATCCCTGGCCTGCAAATATGTTCATCCGTACCATTTTCCTACATCCCATATATATGTTTTAATATATTAATATGACACTTGTTTTCCTTTCTGACTTACATCACTCTGTGTGATTGACTTTCAGTCCATCCATATCCTACAAATAACCCAATTTTATTCCTTTTTATGGTTGACTGATATCCCATTGTGTATATGTACTACATCTTTATCCATTCATTTGTCGATGGATATCTAGACTGCTTCCATGTCCTGGCTTTTGTAGACAGTGCTGCAATGAACATTGCTGTGCATGTGTCTTAAAGTACTAAAAGAAAAAACCTGCCAGCCTGTAACGCCATACCTGGCATTGCTAGTCTTCCAAAAGGAAGGCAAAGGAAAAGTTTTTTCAGACAAGTAAAAGCTGAATGGATTCCTCACAACTAATCATACAAAATATGGGAAAGAAAAGCATTCAATCAGAAAAGAAATGACACCATACGGAAATGGAAATCTACACAACAAAGAAATAAAGAGTGCTGGAAAGGATCACTATGTGAATAATCATAAAAGGTGTTTTCCTATTATTTAAATCTATTTATAAGACCATAGGCCATTTAAAACAATTCTAACCACAATGCATCTAAGGAAATATAACACATATAGAAGTAAAATGTAGAGGAAAAATAGCTCCAAGGCCCGGAGAGGAGAAAGAGTATATTGTTTTAAGATTCTTACACCATCCATGAAGGATAAAATATCAGCTAATGGTGGGCTGTGGACAGCTGAAGATGTGTATTACATGCCCTAAAAGCAAGACTAAAATAACTAAATAAAGAGATACAGTTAATAATTCAAGGAGATAAAAAGAACACCAAGGGGTGCAAGGAGCTTATATTCACTATGGTGATTTCTGTTAATGCTCTTATGGTGAATTCATATGCCCAAACTTACCAAACTATCACTTTAAATATTTACAGCTTGTTGTATGTCCATCATATTGCTGTCAACCTGTTTAAAAAAGCTCTAGAACAATAGAGAAGGGAGTTACAGAGCCAATGAAACAAAAGAAGAACCGTCATAATGCAATTACAGAACTAATAAATAAATCATAAAATGAAGAACAGAATAAATGCAGAGGAAAATTAATTCCTGATTTTAAGTAAAGAGTTGTAGATGTGCTGCCAAGCAGTACAACTCCAGGGAGCTTCCATGTCTTAGTCGGTGATGTGACTGGGGCCCCCTGGAGCCCTGCAGCCATAGCCCTGGCAACCCCATGCCGCCCTTCTGCTTGAGACGATACAGTGAATGCTCAGGAAAAATACAAGAAGATCAAAGAATATAATGAGATTTTAGCGGACTTAGAGAACAAATCTGTGTTAGAATAACTGATGCTTTCTTAATGGAAAGCATCATAAATGAAATAAAAATGTAATAATGCAAATAAAAAATTCCTAAGAGAAATTATGGAATTGCTGATTGAAAAGCACACTGTTCCCAAGGACTTTTCAGTGGGAGGCAGGGAGATGATACTGAAACATCAACATCCAGACATAACCTGGCAATCTGTTGAACTTTAAGGACAAAGAAAGAATGTTTCACACATCCAGGTAGAAAAAAAGTTAAGTCATCAGTAAGCTATAATAAGACAGACTGACCTCAGAATCTTTGGTAACAATACATAATTCTAGAAGAAAATGGAGGAATATATTCAAAATTCTGATGTAAAGAAAATATAAGCCAAGAGTATTATATCCAGCCAAGATGTCATTCAAGAATTAGGACCACAGGAAGATATTTCCAACTAGCAAAGAAATGAAAGAATTTCAGAACTCTTGACTCCTTGTTGAAAAGCTATTTGATTTTGAAATCTAGCCAGTAGTGGTAGAAACCCAGTGGTGGAGACTTATTACTAGCTCCCAATATCTACTTCTCCACCATCTTTGGTCATAAGAATCTTGATATTTCCCTGAAGACATTTCACCCACCTACAAGACGACGTCCCCTAGCCTTCCTGCAGCCAGTTATGGTCAAGTCACAAAGTTGAACCAATAGCATATAATCAAATGTGATGTGTGCAACTTTCAGGAAGTCTAATTAAAGGGAAGGAAGACATCTATCTTCTGCCTTCATCCACCCTGCTGCCTAAAAGAGTGATGTGATGCGTGGAGTCCTGGCAGCCAACTTAAACCATGAGGACAAAGACTAACCCTAACGATGATAGAGAAATCATCTAGAAAGAGCTTGGCTGCCTAATAAATTTGTGGATCTGCCAAATCTTCTCTGGACTGCTGCTTCAGCTTTATTTTATATGAAAAAAAAAGTAAACTTTCATTTTGTTTAAACCATCATTTTTTGTTGTTGTTTTGTGGTTGTTATATGATGTAAAACCAAATTCTCATATTCGAGTTAACTAAGAGATATATCTACATAAAGAACTTAGATATGGAGAAGCTATTGTTTTACATACAGAGTTCATTAAATTTATTTCTGAGACTTAAAAACTGGTATAATTATGCCTACAGAATAGAATAAAAATGTTGTAAAGCTTAAAATCTTTTGTTGAAAAGAAATAGAACTAACAATATCAGGCAGTGAGAAAAGGGAGGTGAGGAAAGTGGGAGCGTGCACATCCCTTCACCCCTTTCAGCAGGAAATCAATCAATACTGTGTAAATTTAAAAGATGTCATTTCTAAACTGACCCCCACCTCCTAATGCTTTTTATAATCCCTCAGAGGGGATCTGTTAGACAATAGTATCTCTCATGCTGAAGAAATATTTGTCTAAATGGAGCAATTCCTTCTATTTCACTTTAGATTCTTTTTTTTTCTTTTAAACTAAAATAAAATTAAATTTAATACTTTTATTAAAAATGATCTTGTGTGGTATATGATTTCACCTTTTTATTTCTGTCTATGTAGACTTCTATCAAGATATCTCTTGATTTCTAGGGGTTACATTTGCAGGGAGGTTATTTATTTTTTCCTTAAGTAGTTTTCTTAATTTCTTGAATTCTTTATAATGAGCATGTATGATTACTTTTTTTAAACATCAATGAATTGATAGTGTACTTTCTGTTGTAGTCACATAATAATTATCAAGGGCATCCCTCCAAGTCAGTGATTAATACCCTATAGCAAGGATATACATTAATTTATTCAAACATTTCCTTATATATGAACATCAAGATTTTTTTATACATTTCACCCCACCTTCTCACATCATTTTTCTGTAGCCTCATTTTCCAAAACTGGGGGCTCTGATCAAAATAATATGCATATTTTAAACCCTAATAGTGAAAAGATTATGCCCTGACTACATTCCCACCAGTTATGAGAGTGCCCATGTTCCCTCTCCAGTATTGGATACTTTCAATTTGTGTCAATTTGCTGTAAAAATTGGCCTTTCATCATTTTCATTTTCATCTCCTGGATTCTTTGTTAGGGAAAGCCTTTTTTTCCCCCTATGTTATTGGTTATTTGTGGCTTTTTCTTGTTCATTTATCTATCATGTTATTTGTCTTTTTCTTATCCACTTGTAAAAAGCTCCTTTTAGATAAAGGCTATTAATTTTTCGTAAAACATCCTGTAAATCTTTTCTTCCAACATTTATCATATGTCTTTTGTTTGTGGTATCTATTTCCAGACGTGTATGCTTAATTTTTATCACTTTTACCATAGCAGTGAGGTCATTTTTTTAAATACTCAGAACAAAAGCAATGCTTCTGCCCATTGCATCACTCCCAACTCCCACTCTCAGCCTTTGAAATCCAAGTTCCTCCAGGGCAGCTTACAAAGCTCTCCATGAGGGTCCTGTGTTCTGGTCCGGTGGGTCTGCCCCCTCATTCTTGGGAGACTGTGTCCTTCATAAGCACAGCTGCTCTGTTACTGTCTCATATACCTCACGGATACTCTAAATACTCGGATACCTCTAAAATACTCCTCTGCTGTTCCCCACTCTTAGCCAAAGTCCACTTTCCTCCAAGACTCTCTCCTTGCCTAGGGAGGTTCCCCTGCATTTCCCGTCCCTGTCCAGCAACCTAGAGAACTCTCTTCTGGATACTGTCATGCCCTGAGCCCAGCCAGTGTCCATCTACTGCGCACCTGGAGGCCACCTGGATGCCCACCTTTCAGCCCCCATGTTGACTGACCAGGGCTCAGGCCTTGTATTTGTTGTTGTTGTTGTTGTTTAGTTGCTCCGTTCAGTTCAGTTCAGATCAGTCGCTCAGTCGTGTCCGACTCTCTGCGACCGCATGAATCGCAGCACACCAGGCCTCCCTGTCCATCACCAACTCCCGGAGTTCATTCAGACTCACGTCCATCGAGTCGGTGATGCCATCTTGCTATCTCATCCTCTGTTGTCCCCTTCTCCTCCTGCCCCCAATCCATCCCAGCATCAGAGTCTTTTTCAATGAATCAGCCCTTCGCACGAGGTGGCCAGAGTACTGGAGTTTCAGCTTCAGCATCGTTCCCTCCAAAGAACACCCAGGACTGATCTCTTTTAGGATGGACTGGTTAGATCTCCTCGCAGTCCAAGGGACTCTCAAGAGTCTTCTCCAACACCACGGTTCAAAAGCATCAATTCTTCGGCGCTCAGCTTTCTTCACAGTCCAACTCTCACATCCATACATGACCACTGGAAAAACCATAGCCTTGACTAGACGGACCTTTATTGGCAAAGTAATGTCTCTGCTTTTGAATATGCTATCTAGGTTGGTCATAACTTTCCTTCCAAGGAGTAAGCGTCTTTTAATTTCATGGCTGCAGTCGCCATCTGCAGTGATTTTGGAGCCCAAAAAAATAAAGTCTGACACTGTTTCCACTGTTTCCCCATCTATTTCCCATGAAGTGATGGGACCAGATGCCATGATCTTCGTTTTCTGAATGTTGAGCTTTAAGCCAACTGTTTCACTCTCCACTTTCACTTTCATCAAGAGGCTTTTGAGTTCCTCTTCATTTTCAGTTGTGCCCAACTTTTCAAGAGCCCATAGACTGTAGCTGGCCAGGCTCCTCTGTCCATGGGATTTCCCAGGTGAGAATACAGGAATGGGTTGCCATTTCCTTCTCCAGTGGATCTTCTTGACCCAGGAATTGAACCTGCCTCTTCTTCATTGGCAGGATTCTTTACAGCTGAGCCACCAGGGAAGCCCTAGACCTTATATGCCGCTACTTATTTTTATTGATAATATCACTTGTGATCTGAGCATGTATCTACTGCCCTCATTAGAATATATTTTAAATATCCATTTATAGTTATGTCTCCTAGACCACCAGCTTCCTGAAGGCAGAATTATGTCTTATTCATCTTTCTATCTTCCACTCCCGCCCAGTGAAATGAATGGATGAATGGACGGAGAAAAGTCCCCAGATAGGCCCAGCAGAGGGCAAAGTTTCGGACAAGATTATGCCTAAAAATGAGTGACAAGTAGAGCTGGTATCTGAAAAAGGCCTTACTTAGTGCTGAATAATCACTAACTTCTTGATTTGGGTCCTTAACCATGAGTATTTATGAAAATGATGTTTTTAGGAAAAGTACGTTATTTAGTATCTAGCAGTAAAGGGGCTTTTGTCCGTAATAACTGAAAAACAAAATGCCAGTATATAACACAGACAAAGGGATCAAGCAAATAAGATGTTGACAGTCTGGGGAATTTGGGTGAAGGGTATTTGGGAATTCTTTGTAAATGTCTTGCAAATGTTCAGTAAAGTCTGAATTCTATATCAAAATCAAAAGTAAAAAAATAAAGTTTCTTTTTCATGAAAAATTAAAATTAAAAAAGCCCTTCTGTTTCCTTCTCAGCATCTCCACTTCCAAATATTCTATCACAAAGATGAATGAAATTAAACAACAAAATAAAAAATAAATAAATAAATAAACAACAAAATAAAGCATGCATAGACCATTATTTTTCTTCCTAGCGTCACACATGTTCATTCTAAGCATTGCAATCTTCCAAATCACTCAAATCTATCACATCCTTGCAACCCCTGAAGACTGCTGTGAGGGGATGATGTAACCATTTTACAGAGGAGAAGACAGAACCTGGGAGAGCCAAGAACGTGGCTTAAATCTTGAGATCTGAGATAATAAATCACAGGCTTAGTTCTGGAAAGCACTCCGAGATACATTGTCCCACACTATGCCTTCAGATTGATAAGGTACTAAATCTCAAAGGGCCATCTCATCACAGCTTACCCATTTTCTGATTTGTTATTTCAAGTACCTTGGGATACGAGACATCAGCAATCAGGTACGCTCCAGTAATCAGCAGCAAATAGTTCTGTCTCTGAAGTTTTAGCAGTTTGCCAAATGTCTCCTGATCTGGCCAGCTCAATATAAATTGTGCTAAAATATTATTTTATGAATATACAGGATCCAATAACAAATAGTATCTTTTCGTGAAATTAATTTCAATTTATCCTTAACTAATACTAAATTGCTATGGAATTACATATTACATACACATTACTACAGAAAGAAGTTCATCATGATTAATGTTATTACAGTGAACACCAAAGAAATTAATAATGATTTGCAGTTATTATAAAGTGGTACTGGTGTAGGAAAAAAAAGGTTAAGTCTAATTAAATTCTGGCAACCACTTTAGGGCTCTGTAGCAATGAGGATGCTGGGGTTTATGTTAATTAATTCTATATGAAAGGTTGCTGAAGTGTTTTAATATAATTCAAAGAGCCATGATTTTACTACCAGTGCGTGTTTCAATTTTTTTTCCCCACAATGACCTCTCGGCATGGGTCAGGTGTTAAATTCTTGGGAACCACCAGGTGTTAGGAGGCTATGGGTTTCTTCTCCTGATCTCAGGTAGCCATACCTGGAGGTGAGACCAGTGACTCTGGGGAATGGCATGGGCTGGAAAACGGGTGACCTTTCTTGGGAAATGGCTCTTGGGGTTCCTGAGTATCTTTCTGGGTAAAATGCATCTCTATGCTTGCCCCTACACATGGGTGGTCTGGGTCGCCTGAACATCCTGGAAGGGTCCCACCTGCCCCAAAACAGGACTCGGGTAACACAGTGCCTGATCTACTAGAAGCAAAGACAGCGAAAACTAAAAACGTCAATATCAAGAAGAAAAGGTTCGATGCACGATACTGGATGCTTGGGGCTGGTGCCCTGGAATGACCCAGAGGGATGGTACGGGGAGGGAGGAGGGAGGAGGGTTCAGGATGGGGAACACGTGTATACCTGTGGTGGATTCATGTTGATATATGGCAAAACCAATACAGTATTGTAAATGTAAAGAATAAAATTTAAAAAAAAGAAAAAAAAATGCAGTCCACATAGTGAGTTCTGGGTTTGGGAGAATCTGAAGATTCCATTTCCTCAGGGTTCTGTGGCTTATTTCCTTTGTAACTTGGGGCAAGTCATTTAAATTCTGAGTCTGAATTTCCTCAGACTTCACAGTATTGTTTTCAGGATTAAATCAGAAAATGAATAAGAAGGAGAGGTGGGAAACTCTGAAAGCTAAACAATTAAGGAGCTTATTCACAACCCTTCCCTGGGCGATGTTCCACAGACACTCATCTAATTCCTACACCTAGCCTTCCACGCTCTTCAAAGAGGGGAATGAACCTTAAATTTAAATATTGTTCCTGTCTCATGCCACACAGAAATATTTAATCTTACATTTCAGATAGTGATGTTCAGTGGGAACTTGTTTTCATTAAAGTAGATGTTAAATCACAATTTTTAAAATTAGTCAGAGAACACAAGTTAGTAACCCTGATTGTCTTGTGTATGCAAGCCAAGGGCATAGCTGAATGCTTGGCACAGAATAAAAGTTCAAATAACATTAATTCAAATAAATAAATTTTGAGTTGAAAGAAAGGATGGATGATGAATGGGTGGGCATCCTGATTTCTCTTACCCAATATAGACAGCATTTGTGATCATTCAGTCAGGGTCAAATCTGAATCCTGGTCATGATTTCAGCGCTCACTCTCCCAGTCTTGTGGGCATTGGTGGGAGCAGGTCAGGCTTTGGCAGATTTGTCTTCAACATTCCTGCTCCTGATCACCGTTCTGGCACCTCAGTGCCTCCCAGCACCCAGCAACTCCTCACCCTCCAATGTCCATTTCTAAGGCCTTCTTTGGAGATGGTCCATAAGCACACATGATCTCCATCCTCAATGTGGATCAATCCTCCTTGTGGATCTACCATCCACAATGATCTCCCCCTTCTGTGGGTCCACAGAAATTGAAAAGTTTAGCCCAGAGGGTCTCAGACTTAAGAGATGTGAGAATTGCCTGGAGTTCTTGTTAAAATACAAATTGTTGGGTCCCACCCTCAGAATTTTGGCTGATGCTTGCAAATTTGCATTTTAACAAATTTCCAGGTGATGCTGTTGCTGTTGGTCCAGGGACCACACTTGGAGAAGCTCAGGTTGAGTCCATCAGTCCTATAGAACTTACCACAACATTTCCTTAAAAAAAAAAAAAAAAGGTTATTTTGAGTCAGGAGTTTGTTGAACACTGACATGGTTCCTCCTTTCTGCCTTCTAGCAGGGAATCCAAGACGGTAGCATTACCAGCACCCTTAGCTTCCAGAAGAGGAAGCTGGCTCTTGGAGAAGGAGCAGCACAATGGAGGTTGTGGGGTCCAGATCGTCTCCCGCGACCCTGGGCTGGCAGTCAGGCTGGAAAGGCAATTGTCACAAAAAAAGCCATGTGTTTCTTCTGGAAACAGACTCATACAGTGAAATACACATGCTGGGAGCCCCACAGTGTCTCCCCAGTAGTGGGTGGGCACTGACGGTTGATTGATTAAGGGTCAGTATGGAAGGGATCCCGGGAGGAAGAGTCTAGCCTGGGTCACCTGACCTGGTCTGTGACCCTTGGGAAGCCAATTAACCTCTCTGGGCTTCTCAGGTCATCTTGCCCCGGGTTCTCACCCTCTTCCCCCTCTAACATCCACGCACCTTCAAGTCTGAGTCTGCAGTGCCCTGAGTGTCTGAGAACCCAGTGAAGTGGCTTTCCTGGCGGTGTCATGCCCTCTGCGCTACCCAGAACAGTGGGACAGAGGACCAGGGCTGCCGCTGTGGCCCACTGCCAACCCTCAGCACCCGGGGCATCTAATTGATCCTCCTGTGGTCTTTTAGGGCCAAGGAGGAAGTTACCAGAAGCCAGAAATGCAGACAACCAGTTCCTGATGAAAAGGAAACCTATTGTGTGGAAGTTATTTGAAAAAAAAAGCCACCGTGACTCCTCCAGTGAATGCCACGTTTCAGGGCTGTGTCATCAGCCCCGAATCCATTCTGAATCCATTAGCAGCCTGAGTGCTGGCACTAAGGCCCCCAGACTCCTTGGAACCTCGAAAGTGATTCCCTGTGGAGCTGACTCAGCCCTTTATCCTCTCAGAAGTAGAGAAATTGGATTCCAAGCCACAGAGGATGGCAGGTCAGCATCCAGAAGGCTGGAGAGACCAAGGGCTTCTGCCAAAGAGAAGGACAGCCCAGAGTTCCTGGCTAGAGCAAGAGTGGGACAGAGGAGAGAGAGGGAGGGGGGAAGGGAGGGAGTAGGGGCTGGGGGCAGAGATAGAGGGATGGAGGAAGAGAGGGGGCAGGGAGGGAGAAGGAAGAATTGCTTGATTTCCCACAGCTCCACAGCAGGTGCTGTGCACGCCATGTCATTAATTCTAACAACAAGTTTTCAAGGTTGGTATTATTATCCCCATTTTATAGTTGTCATAACTGAGGCTCAGACCATGGAGTGATTTATGTAGCTCAAGCAATATACGACATAAATCCAGATTCAGATTTCAAATCTTGAAGGCCAAGCCTGATTCATCGCCCTACACAGTGCTTTGGGGTTGGCTGCCAAGAAGGCTGGGGAAGAGAGGAGAGAGAGGTGCCCTGGTAAGTGATGGTGGAAGGTGTCTCCCAGACACCGAGTTAAGACTCACCAGACCCGAGCCCAGGAATACCTGGTCCCTATAGAGAAAGATAATCAACAGACCTTACAAAGTCTTCTGTGGCTGCTGGAGTGAAGGACAGATATGCTGTGTGCCCACTGGGCTCACGGCTAACCCACCAGTGGTAAAGTTGCCATAGGCTCAGGGGCACTGGTGGATCACTCTCATCTTCCAGACCTCTAATGGAAAAGCCCCTGCTCTCCGGGAAGCCTGGCTGATTCTCCGACTCCCCAAGTTGACCCCCAAGGTGCAGGGAGCCCTGCTAGTCAGTCTAGTCCTTGGACCCATCTTCAACGATTCACAACTATAATGAAGTGTGGTAATTCTCTACCTGACTATGCGCGTCCTAGAGGGAGGATTCTCTCTTTCTCAACTCCACATCCTCTTTACCCCTGGGCTGATGAGCACAAGATGTAACAGAAAGAGATTAGATCATAGCTGTCCAGTAGAATTTTCTGCACCGTCCAATGTGGCAGCCACTAGCCACGTGTGGCAAGTGGGCATTTGATGCCTTACGTTGCTAGCGCAAATGAGGAAGTGGCCTTTTCATTTTACTTTATTTCAACTAATTTACATTCAAAGAGCTCTAGGATTATACGCTCCATAAATAAATGTTGGGTAGAAGAGAAAGTGGAGAAGAAAGAGAAAAGGGATGAGAAGAAAAGGAAGAAGACAATGAGGATGAAGAAAATGCATCCAGAACAAGAAAGGAGGGTAGGAGGGAAAGAAGAAAGGAGAGACGGAGGGAGGGAGGAGAAAATGTTGATTACGAGTCCTATCAGACAATATCAAGGGAAGCTGCAGGTGTCTGGCTGACATTTGAGCACTTAGCCAGTTTGCCTAAGAGTAAAGGAGAAACACAGGCCAGCCTTGCCCACCCAAAGCTCTCTTCACCCTTGGTTAAGCTCCCGACAAAGCCTAAGTTTCTGAATTTGAAAGAACATCCAGTACTGATCATCCTCCAAAGCCTCAAAATTTAGAACCATAAACTCAAGAGTGTCAGACAGAAAGGGCTTCCGGATCTCAGCCGACCTACCCTCCTTGCTGCCCAGAGAGGAACTGAGCCCAAAGGCAGGCGAGAGACGGGACTGAGAGAGGTGAGACCTGCCCGATGTCAGGTGAGGACCTATACACTCCTGCCCCGCCCCCACACCCCTCCCCCACATCCCTTCCCCCCTCTGCCTCCATCTCCACATTAGCAATATATTTCCAGGACACTCTAATGAAGTACATCTTGAGTCTCCTTTTCACGGCTAATGAGGAGACAACAAGAATTTGACTAATACCAGTACAATTACTGGAGCAGTGAAGCGAGGGCCTCTGATTAGACGTGATAATTTGCAAGGCTGGGCTCTTCACATTAAGTTTGCAAACAGTTTAAAAATCACTTCCTCTATTTATCCAGCTAATCCCTGTTTAATGACTCCAGACCCAAGAAAAAGAAAGGGAAATGTCTCTTTAAAAATTAATAAATAAATTAATTAAAACACTAACAATCCCAGCCTTATTTGCCCAGACAGGAGACATGGCAGAAGGGTGACTCGATTGCCGTCTTTTCAGACTCAGCCAAGATTTCATAGCTCCGAAGGACTTTTCTACCCTCGAAACCTTGGTCCTTGCATTCCCTGCAGCTGCTAACCCAGCCTAGGCTCCCCCTCATAGGACGGCTTGTCCAGCAGAGAAAGGTCACGTCCCTAGTGATTGCGTCTAATGGCCTGATTTGGGGACTTCTTTGGCAGCCACCAGTTTCCGAATACCGTTGAAAGGATGGACACAGGTGAAATTCCATGGTAGCAGAGGCCTCTTTGTAATCTTACCAAAGTGTGGTCCTGGGCCCAGCGGCAGGGGCATCACCTGCGAGCTTGTTACAAATGCAGGACCTTGGGCCCCATCCAGACCTGCCGCTTGGAATCTGCCTTTTCCCAAGCTCCCAGATGACATGTGTGCGCACTGACATATGAGAAGCACTGCTTTATGACATATCATTTGCCTGACTGGAAGGGTGACCTAGAGCCACGTGGCTTTGTGGATTTCCATACTATTGATTCCGCGAATCTGTGCTTGTCAGGGTGCATTCCGCAGAGATTTATAGCAAGGATTATGCAAAAAAGAAAAGTGCATTTGGGAAATGCTAGGTTAAACTAAATTTAACTTACTTGTTTACTGCACGTTTTACAGCATCTTTATAATACAAGTAAAGCATGCTGATGTCCAGGGAGTCTGTTTGCAATGTTTCCCAAACTCGGTTGAGGGTAGAACCCCTCCTGGTGAGTGTGGAGCACCGCAGTTTTCAAGAGCAACGAGAGACAGAGGAACATTCTGTAAGACGTGTGTGGTTCTCTGATCCCAGCCACAGGGCTTCTCCTCTGCAACAAAGGTAACATCCAGGAAAGGAAAGCAAGGGCCTCTGTGGCTGTATCCAAAAACTTCTTTCTCTCATCAATTGCTTTCAGCACTCTCGCGCTCAAGCAGAAAAACCCACCCAAAGTATCAAATAGTTAAGACCATCAAATCCAGGCTTTTGGACAAGGCAAAGGATCAGAGAGTGGGAGCTGGAGGATACGAGCCTCCTTTCTATAATAATTCGCCTTAGAGGTGATGGCATTCATACTCTTTCTCCTCCAGTTCTTGTTGAACTAAGAACTATTACTATGATCTGTGACTTTCCCACTGTGTCAAGAGCATGCTGAGCTTAGTCCATCAAAACTCCACGAGGCCCTGTAAGTGGCCACTCTCACAGGCCCATTTCACAGATGAAGAAACTGAAGCCCACCCAGGTTACCTGGCTTATTCAAGCCGAGCCAGCCAGGATTCAAAGTCAAGCTGACCCACCAGATCCTGTGCAGAGGGTACGCAAAGTTAGGTAAGGAAATTCTAATCAACACGCACAAGCTCCTGCACACTCAAGTACATGACCTTAGCCTCCAAACACTTCCATGCAAAGTTAAATTCAGGCTTGCATTCATGTGCAATTATACATCTACATATATAGGACAACACTGTAATGAGATTTCTTGTGCCTGCAAAACTTGGAAATCATGGAATTAGGAAGAACTTGGTACGGTTTCCAAAAGAGAATTTCATCTCCTCCTCATAATGCCCAGAGAGTAAAACAAAGCAGGCCTTATAGCCCCGCTTTATGGGTGGGCAAGCTGAGACCAGAAGGAGGAAGTGATTCCTCTGAGATCTCATGTTTGCCAGAAGTGACCCAGCAGGAATTTGGTGTGCCCTTAAGTTTCCCTGGGGCCTGAACCCACACTCGGACCACCAGCAGAGGTAGCTGCCCGCCACAGGCTGTTCTCCACCTCCAAGTGCCAAAGGAATTTCAAGACCACTCAGGACCTGTGGATCTTACAAACTGCATCTCTCTGGAGAACACAAAAGCCTCAACATCAAGCTATCATGGGGTGAAGACTGTAGGTCTATGTGCTTGAGGCTTGACTGCCATACACACACGTATACACACACGTGTGTGTATGTAAACATATGTGTACACGTGCACATACATGCGTACACAGTACACATGCATGCATGCACGCACATATACAAGATATACAATACACACAAACATATACAGAATATGCACACACACACATATACACAATATATATGTATGTATACACACATAATACACACATGCCCACACACACACACATGCACTGTGCACAATACACACAGGCACAAATACATGCATACACATATGTACAGATACGCATGCACACATGCATAATATGCAAATGTACACACATCACTGACTCGGGGGACGTAAGTTTGAGTGAACTCCGGGAGTTGGTGATGGACAGGGAAGCCTGGAATGCTGTGATTCAGTTCAGTTCAGATCAGTCACTCAGTCGTGTCCGACTCTTTGCGACCCCATGAATCGCAGCACACCAGGCCTCCCAGTCCATCACCAACTCCTGGAGTTCACTCAAACTCATGTCCATTGAGTCAGTGATGCCATCCAGCCATCTCATCCTCTGTCGTCCCCTTCTCCTCCTGCCCCCAATCCCTCCCAGCATCAGAGTCTTTTCCAATGAGTCAGCCCTTCGCATGAGGTGGCCAAAGTACTGGAGTTTCAGCTTTAGCATCATTCCCTCCAAAGACATCCCAGGGCTGATCTCCTTCAGAATGGACTGGTTGGATCTCCTTGCAGTCCAAGGGACTCTCAAGAGTCTTCTCCAACACCACACTTCAAAAGCATCAATTCTTTGGCTGCGATTCATGGGGTCGCAAAGAGTCAGACACGACTGAGCGACTGAACTGACTGACTGACTGATATGCACTATACACAATCCATGCATGCACATATATTGATACCTATATGCAACACACATGTATACACATACATGCACATATATGTGTGTGCAGATATGCATGCACATACATGTATGCACCATACACATATAGACACATAATACATGCATGCACACTGAGATAAAATACATACATGCACAGTTACCCCTTGTGTTTTACACTACTAGGATGTCACTTCAGCTGCCAGCTTTGCCCAGATTTCATGCACAAGCCCCTTTGCTAGTGGAGGCCGCCATAGCCAATGAACACTAATAGAAATGGGGCCTCTTGACACGTGGATGAGGAGTGAGAGAAGGCAAGACACAGTCGTCTTGAAGGAAGCCAGGAGGAAGCTTGGGAGGGAAGGCGCACAGACACTGCCAGGTCAGGAGGGTGCTGGATGGGGGCAAGCTGGGCCTGGACAGAGGCCCAGACTTCCCGTCCTGGGACCTGGAATCCACCCCAGTTCTGCTGCAGTTGGACTGTGTGACCTTTCCGCTTCTCCCTCCTGCCTCCCTCTGTCCATCTGTGCAGTGACTCTGTTAAGTTGTTCAGCGGCAAACTTCTGTGAGACTGACATTAAGCCTGGTAAGTGGTCAGAGGAGCCACCAAGAACTTGAAGCCTAGGAGTGCAGAGGAGAGAAGTCTTACCGGGGAGCCCCCACGGACATGTTGGGGAGCATCAGGTACCCAGTAAGTGACCAAGGGATGCTTCCTCTCCAGGAGTTGATGGTGCATAGCTGTGAGACCTTGACCAAGTCCCTACCCCTCTCCGGACTCCATCTGGTTCTTGAAGATGTGGGACCAGGGAACTCTATCTTCCCCAGCAGTGTGACATCACCAAGAGGAAGAATTCTAGACCCAGACTGCTCAGGGTTCAAATCCCAGACTTCATCACTTACTAGTTATCCCTTTGGGTGTCTTACTTGATTTCTCAGTTCCTTAGATTCCTCCCTGGCAAAGCGTGAACAGTAATACCGCCCACCTGGGAAGAAGAGACAGGACACAGGAGACCATAGCCTTAGCTGGGCTGTACAGGGGAGGGAAGACTCACCCACCTTTGGTTGGGGTCCTGGAAAACAATTTTTAAAAGCCCAGCCGGAGAATCAGCTCACTGTTTGTAGGCATCTGGGTTTTAAAACTCAAAAGCCTGAAATAATTATGGCTCAATCCCTGCTACCAGAGGACCCCGCAGGTCTCCATGGTCTGTGTGGCTGGATCTCCAGGTAACACTGTTCAGTGGGAAAAAAAAAAAAAAAAAACAGGGTGCAAAGCAAGGCACACAGAATGCTTCTGCTGGAGTAAGAAACGCAGGAGATCCAAATGTAGCCATGTAGCTGCTTATTTTGCAAATAGAAACTCTGGGTTAATAAACAAAAAACAGGGGCTGGGGGGAGTTTATTTACTGGGACCCTGAGGGCATGGTCAGAAGCACAGGGTTGGAGGTATGTACCTTTTCATTCAGTAATCACTTTGGAGTAGTATTCAAAAACATTCAAAAATAAAATGAAACAAAGCTCAAGGTACCTTAGAGTAGGCAAAGAGTTTGGGAGACTAGCCTGAACCAGCCAGCTTTTCTAATCCAGGTGGACAAGCAGACAGACAGAAAAACAGCCCGAAGGCCACCGAAGTCCCTGAGGACTGAGGACTGGGCCAGCCAGGCAGCCAGCACCATCCCCTGTGCATCTCACCCCCCACCCCAGCCAGCCCCAGTCCAGCAGGCAGCCCTGCGCCCTCTCACCCACACCCCTGCTGGCAGGAAGCATTCCATTCCCGGATTCTTCCCGGAATGAATGCTTTCTCCAAACTCATTGCAAAACATCCTGGCTGGAGCTGCAAACGGGAATCCAGACGCACCCCCGGGAGAGAGGTAACCCGTTTCCTGAGGACATTCTGGCCTGGTGCACAAGAGGGCCTTCAGCAGGAGAGGGCAGAGCAGGCCAGGCTGCCATTTGCAGCTGGGGCCCACCTGGGACCACGGCAGGCAAGGTTACATGTCAAATGAGCCTAAATGGGACCGGCCGCCCGGTTTCAGGCATTATTGAGTGTTGGAGGGGTTTGCCCAACCCCTACTCCGTATTCACTCCTTGGAGCTTGCCCAACTGAGACCTCTCGCTTTGAACAGCTTTGGGGTCTGTGCAGGGCTTGCTGAGGGAGAAAAGAGAAGGGACCCCCCTCTGGTAAGTTCCTTCAACCCCCACACCCTCACCTCACCAAGTATGGGAGGCAGGATGTCACACAGCAGAGCCTAAGCTAGTGTCAGGGGTCTGAAATCATCACACTGCCTCCATCATCAAATCATCCCATCTCATCCTCATCAACACACCCATCATCATCACCACCCACCGTTTCCACCATCCTCATCACTATGTCCATCAGTAACGACCTTATCCTCACCTCCTTCCACGTCTCTCATCCTCTCCATATGCCTTTGCTAATCAACCTTCGATCGGGCATGGACGTTCTTCCTAAATCACAGATAAAATCATGATCATCAATGGTTTGTAACTGCTCACTTTCCTCAGAAAAATTCCAAGTACCTTAGCACTGGTCCACTCACAGTCTGACTCCAACGTAGTGTTCCAGCCCCACCTCTACCAAACCCACCCTGTACCCCAGCAACGCAAGGCTCAGCCCCACCACTTATGTGAGCACACCGCACCTTTCCGTCTCAATACATGTGCCTCCCTCAGCCTATAATCCACATTCCCTTCTCTGACTCCTGATCCTAAGAACCTTTCAAATTCCCGCCTCTAGGAAGAAAAGATCAGCCTCCCCACCTGGGTCCGATCCCTGGTCCCAACTCCCACCTGAGTATCCAGTCACCTGACAATTCTAAGACTGTGGTCACCTCCCTGCCAGACAGGGAGTCCTTGTGACCCACGACTGCATTTCTCTCCTCGGTATCAGCCTTGTCACAGTTCCATCCCAGCAGTGGCCTGGGACCGGGCAGGAACCTGCAGGAAGTTTGAGAAAGAGGGGATAGGTAACAGAGTTGGCAAAAATGCGCACAGGAGAAATGAGGAAGGAATTCTAACTGTGTCTGTAACACACCCAGAGCTCAGCCCAGGTCCGAATCAGCCTCTTCGCTGGTGCCAGTCTTCAGAGGATGGGAGGTAATTCCATGGAGACAAGAGGTCTCGTCTCTCCCGGTTCCTCCTCAAACACAGCCATCTTACCCCCGTCCCACGTCATGCCTGGGGGCAGCAGAGGGGTCACAGCACCCCGAAGCCCACGCCACGGTGCTGGCTCCAACCACCCATGCTTCCCAAGCTCGTCACACATTGAGACTCTCAGTGCAGCGGGTGAATTCATTCATCCGTTCACAGACTTTTACTGTGCACTTGATAAATGCCAGGCCTTGTACTGGGGAGCGGAATTCAGCAGAGGTCAACTCAGGCTCATCCTGCTTTTTTTTTTTTTTTTGTTGGATTTGAGGCTGAAGACCAGTCACCACTTCCACCACCATCACCACGATCATCACCATCACCCCCTCCAGTGCCACTCGGAGGACTTGCTGCACTCAGTACCTCCATAGGTCACTCCTCAGAAAAGGCGTCCCATCTTGCTGAAGCAGACCCTGGGAACGAGCCACTTGTCCCTGACGCTCTCAAGTCAGGAGACCAGCATTTCTGCCCTGGTCCTAGAAAAGACTGCCTAGCAGCCTGACCTTGGACAGGAGACCTCTGCACTCTCCGTAAAAGAGGAAGCCCTCCTGCCTCAAAAGCCAGTCATGTAACTTGACTTTTACACACAAGACTCCAGCCAGTGGTGCTGCTGCTGACACATCTGGGGAGGTTCTGGATCCTGGGCAGAGATGGATGAGGGCGGCTGGCACATCCCTCCGCAGCCCTGCCCACAGGACTCTGGCCACAGCACTGGACAGGGAGGGGGCTCCAGCTGAGGGAAGAGAGGGCAGGGTGACTTCACCCTACTCTACTCCACCCAGGGCGCCCCCAACCCTCGACTTTTGCCCAGAGTGCCAGCCCATTGTGGATTCTTGATTCGGATTCTTCACTGGGCAGGGGCCTCCCCTAGAGAAGGAAGTGCTTTGTGTAGGTCTCCTAATGCCCTAAACTCCTCTCTCCAGAACCTTAGGGCCCAGACAATGCCATTTAGCTGTCTTGAGTCTAATTCAGCTCCTAACAAGGTAATCCTGCCCCACAGGGGGTCATCAAGGGACCCGGCTTTACCCGAGCCATATATGGGGAGGAGAGAGCCAGTCTAGGGATTGGAGGGACTGGTGGGCGAAGGCCATGCACACAGAGAAGAGGAAATGGAAAGACAAGTAGACTCAACTTTAAAATAATCATCCCAAAGTAGAAAAAGGTTGTGGCCACCCTTGTTCAAGGGGAGGGGGAGTGATGCCAGGCTGCTTGGGTTTCTGAACTCAGAGTCAGGACCCTGTGGGAGCATCATCTTCCAGAAGGGAAACTGAGGCTGAGAAAGGCACTCTGCTGAGGGCACTCAGTGGGCATGCTGCAGGGCCAGCCGGCACCCAGGCCCCTGATGATGGATTCACTTCTGAGTAGGGCCACCCATGCTGGGCAGCCTGGCACCTCACTTCACAGCTCATTGCTCCTTGCAGAGCCTCCTGGGGGCAGAACTTGGGTACATCCACTGGCCATGGCAGGCTCAGGGGCACCACAAGACTTCCTGGCCCTCAGGTAGCCTGGGGACCTGGCTCCATGCTCTGAGCATGCTAACCAAGGGGACGCCAGCCAGAGGCTGCAGCACCTCGCTCAGGAGTGAGGGCCAGCCAGGCCCCCAGTCCAGGCCCCTTTCCTGCCTCCTGCCCCCTCCCTGTACTGCCCACTCTGTCCCTCTGTCCCCAGGCCCAGACCTCACTCACCCACCTCTGCTCATTCATTCTGTTGCCCTCTTTTTCTGTTCCCTTTGCATTTTCCTATTCTTCCTCTTTTCCTCACCCCCAATCTCTTCTCTCTGTCTTTCTAACTCTGTTTCCCTCTCATTCCTTATTCCTCTTTTTTTCCTCTCTGTGTCTCTGTCTCTCTTTGTGCCTTTCTGTTGTGTGTGTGCATGCGTGCACTGGATTTGTTTACCTCTCACGTGGCGTTTTAGTACAGTTGAGAACGCACTTTTCCATTTGTTACCTCATCTGCTCTTAACAACAACTCTGTAAAGAAAGCAGGGAGAAAAGGCAGAGAGATCGCTTCTCTCTGTGTCCAGGGGGAAGGCAGAAGCTCAGAGAGCTCAAGAGACTTCTAAGGCCACACAGCTTTCAGGGCCACCTCCGGACAAGAGCATCAGCCAACGCTGGTGAGAGTGTCTGTGCAGGTGTGTTCCGGCCTCACTGAGCTCCCAGTGATGCCCAGCCACGTCCTTACAGCCTCTGCAAGAAGCTACTGGAGCCCTGAACCTCTCTGGGCTTGTTCTGACCCATATTCTTCCAGATCAGCCAGTCTGACTCCAGAAGGACTGCTCTGCCATCCCTAGATGACCTCAGAGGTCCTGGGACATGCCAGTGACCATCAGCATGGTGATTCCTGGAAGCGACTCTCTGGAGACCATGGCCTGGCCCTTTAGTGGTAGGAGGCAGCGGGTCCCAGGTGAGACAAGTGGACCCTTGGCTGTGTTGGAGTGGGGCCCCCAGAGAGAACAGCCCTGGGCTGGAGTGGATAGGGATCCTTTGTCCTGGGACTGGAGGATGGCTCTGTACTCGGAGTCACAGGGGAGGTGGGCAGGCCAGCGATGCTTCCCCACAGGGAGCCGCTGCTGGCTGGACCTGTCCTAAGGGTTTCCCAGACACCTTCAACACACCACGTCACATCTGGGCTCAACATCCCATCACCACCACTGCTGACCCATCTCTTCTGGACATGCCTTTAGGAAACCAAGAACACCACCCTCCACCCTCCGGGGACATCAACGGATCCCCAAAATCTCTCACTCCCCCATGAAAGCCACTCCCAAACTGGCCTCCTCTGGGCCTCTCTCTCCCCACTCCTGCCACGTGGCTCTGTTCTGGAATTCTACACTGCCTCCTGCCTGGGCTGCTGCCCCCTGCCTTTCCCCCACGCCGCCTCCTACCGCCCACAACACCCTCCCACCTGGATGAGCACCGCGCTTCTGTTCTGTAGCCAGAGAGACCTAGACTTGAGTTCCTGTGCTACTTCTACCAGTTTGACTCTGGGCAAATTACTTACTTTCTGAGCATCTTGACATCAGTGAGTTAACTCCCTTGACTCTGTTCTCATGCTTACCAAGTGACCTACTAATTATAATTTGACTTCCTGCTGGAATCATCTACCAGAGAAGAGTACGCTGAACTAAGGGATGAGGCTATTCTACTCAATAGGACAACTGTAGCTCTTTTTGCAAATTTATTATTCGATATTCTTGTTTGCCAAAAATAGAAGAGGATGTAATGTCCGCATTAGAGGGAGAAATCTGAGAACATTCACACTAACAACAACAACAAAAATGACGAAGGCAGTAAAAAGATGAGTGTGTGTTGACTAAACTGCCTTCACATGCCTGGAAAGCTACTAGTGAATGAGGTTTATGTTTGCTTTTGCAGCTTTAAGATGCACATCTGGACAGATTTAAACTAAAGTAGATAAGTACTAAATGGTAAACAACTAGGTAGTGAGCTGCCCGTGACTGGAGATATGCAAAAGGAGGCCGGGCAAACCTCGGTGGGGATGTTGCAGAGAGCTGTCATTCTTGAGCCTTTCCTCTTCCTTTCAATTACTAACACATTCATTCAGTCACGAAGCACTAAATGACTGTTAAATCTGTCTGTCCCCGTCTATCCCCAGACACTGCTGCTGCTGCTGCTAAGTCGCTTCAGTCGTGTCCGACTCTGTGCGACCCCATGGACGGCAGCCCACCAGGCTCCCCCGTCCCTGGGATTCTCCAGGCAAGAACACTGGAGTGGGTTGCCATTTCCTTCTCCCAGACACTACTCTGGGTCAAGTCACCATTTCCTTCTTCCTAGATGAAACAGCAGCTCTAGGATGATCCCATGCACCCAAGCTGGTCTTCTCCCTTTCATCCTTTCCAGCTGTGATCATCCTAAAGCGGGAATAAGCTCATTCAATTCACCTACCACAACCCCACCCCCAGGTCCCCACTGCCCGTGGTGTAGAATCAAATTCCGTAGCACGGGGATTCGCCTGGTGATCCAAAGGTGGAGACGTCACATTCCAGTGCGGGGCGTGTGGATTCAACCCTGGGTCAGGGAGCTGAGATCCCATATGCCTCCCTCCTGGCCAGAAACCAAAACATAAAACAGAAGCAATATTGTAACAAATTCCATAAAGACTTTAAAGATGGTTCACATCAAAAAAAAAATCTATAACATGGCCATCAAGGCCCCCTTACCTCTTCCTGACCACCTCTCCAGTGTACCGTCACCACCCACATTGGCATGTGTGATGCCCAGCCAGGGGGAACTACATGCTGCCTGCTGTTGCTGCATGCCCGCACTCCTCACTCCCCACAAGCCACCATCCAGCTTTCTGGCTTTGCAGACACCACTGTCTTTGCCTGCAACACTCTCTGTTACATGTTCCTCCTCTGTCTGACTGACTCCCATTGTCCATACCTGAGCTTCCACCTCTCCCTGGCAACCCCTCCAAGGTACCCCGTACACACCCCCAGCCCGGGCTAGGCTCCTGTAGAAGCAGCTCACAGCCCATGTCACACTGCATCATCCCTGACTCGTACCTTTCCCTTCAAGAAGAACTCAAGGCCAGAGGCCATGCAGGCTTCACCACAATGGCCCTGCCCACGCCTGCCGCCCACGCCTGGATCAGGTCAGTAGTGGCTGGTTTCAGGCAGAAAGGAAAGAGGGCAAGGTAAGCATGGGGCAGGAGGCCAGGCAAGCAGACTGGACACTGCCCTTAATGTCCTGGCCCAATCTGGTTTTCTAGAGCTTAGTTATGAACACACAGAGAGGGAGGGCTTGTCACTAAGTTAGGGGCCCCAGAATAAATTTCTGTACTGCCACTTGGGCCGTTGGCTGCCCAGGGGGCACCATGGAACCACCTGCCAGAGACCAGGCTGAGAGGAGCCCGAAGAGCTCCTCGGGGTCTCAGGCCATGTTTCCTGTCGGCTCGAGTTAACGGTCCCCAGGTCCAGGAAGCGCCACAGCTTCCCCAGCTGCTCCTGGGCACCAAGGCCTCTGCACCATTTGGAATTCATCACAACCAGAGCCGTGTTGAGCCCCGGATCTGGCTAACATTATCTTGGAATTTTCAGGGTCTCATATGTAATGCCCAGCTGGTTCCCAGGAACCGAGGACAGAAATGCATGCCCACCCCCCTCCCCAACCTCTTGCTCTCCATGTACCCACCAAGGCAGCCAGACAGGAAAGAGAGGACGGGACAGACAGGACCCTCAGGCCACAGCTCCCCATCTGGATCCCAGCCCTGGATATCTTGGCAGGAGCCAAAAAAAAAAAAAACAAAGCCAGAATAATTGTCCAGTCCCCTCCTCAGACCCAATGCATCCATTTCTACCACAGCTACCATGAATTAGTGCTTACTTCCACTAATCACCACTAAGTTCTGTGCATCTTACACATATAAATTTATTTAATCCTTACAACAGCCCTATAGAGGCGCTTCCATCAGCCTTACTGGCAGATGAGGAAACCAAAGCACAGAGCGGTTTACTTGTCTGGAGTCCCACAGTTATATGTACAGGGCCAGGGTTTAAACCCAGAGAGGCAAGCAGGCTAGATTCAGACTCAACAGCTTCCAGAATATTCTTTGAGCAATAGAGCCAAAATTAAAGGCCACACTCAATGCTGAGTCCTTCAAACTTGGGCAACAAGTACCTTGGTGTCCTAGTCCTGGATGGTTTTCTCTGCAGCCTGTCTTTAGGATCATCACCTTCCTTGGTGCTAAGAACTGAAAAACGGTACTTCGAACACAAGAGGTTGAAAAGGCATTTACAGTCCAACAGACACCAGTGGAAGCCATGCTGGGGTAAAACGGAACGAAAAGATTATGAGGAAAATACAAGAATGATGAGAAAAGAAAGCAGTCGATTTGGTCCTAGCCTTGACTCCCTCTCCCACCAGTTCACAGCCCCAGCCATGCCTCTCATCCCACTGACTCTCAGGGCTTCCCTTGTTAAACGAACTAATGCATTCAGCCTCAGATTGAAAAAAGAGAAGGTAGGAAGTGCTTGGTTCAAGGCCTGGCACATAGTGGGCCCTTGACTAATATGCTTAAATCCAGATCTGAAAGCAAACGTGAGCACAGCCCGAGTCCTTCACCCCAAGGAGGGGCTGGTGACTTCAGAACAGACAAGAACTGATGGGCATCCACGGGGATAGAGAGCAGTGTGGAGCCCATGAAAAAATGTGTAAGCTGTGGGAGGGAGCAGACACCCCTCCAGGGAAAAAGGCACACAGGTCTCCTCTTGGCTTTAAGCCACCTTCCAAGGATCGTCCGAGAGCCCATTCAGCTGAGCGGTTTTATCCCGTGACAACAACGGAAGGGGCTCCTGCTCGGTTACTCTCCACCCACTCTTGATTCACAAAGAAAATACACTTTATCTGGTTTGTAAATCAGGGCTGGTGACTGGGGAGAGAGAACATCTGAACCGTTATTCCCAAGGAACATTTTCCAGAGCCCATGGAGAGAAGTCATTCTCCCCAGCCCTGGACAGCTGGCCCGCAGAGGAGGAGGGGCCAGAGAAGGAAGTGATTGTTGTAAATATAAAGTGGCCCCACACTCAGCATACAGCACACAGGGAAAGGGGGCCACAGTAGAGGGAAGGACCTGGCCAGGGCCCCTGGGTGCCCTGGTAGCAGAGCTGGGTCAGGTGGAGTCAAGTCCAGGGCTGGGGAGGACCCTGCAGTGGAGTTCAGAAGGGCTGTGAGTGGGGAAGGTGCTGAGGGTCCCCTTCTCAAAGCTAGAAGCTGCGGGGACCAGCAAGAAGGAGACTGTGCTCTGTGGTGGAGAGATGACGGAGGCGTTAGGCCACCCAGCTCAAACGCGGCTTCCTCCCCTACCATTGACAGGGCTGAGCCAGAGCTGAAGCCCTCTGCCCTCCACTTTCACACCTGGCAAAGGGAAGGAGGCTTTTTTGCTTCCAAAAGTTTCTGGGAAGATTCACTCAAATAACTTGTACCAAAGCACATCCCATGCCTGGCACCCAGCAGGTTCTCAGCTGATGCTTGTGAAGTCCCAAACACTTTGTGGGGACCAGAGGGTCCTATGCAGTGTTTGGGCTGACTTAGTGTTCGGGCTTGGTGTCTGCCGAGGCTTGACAGAGCACTTTCTCTGGAAGGTCAGAAGCGCCTGCCTCCCAGGGATGTCACCCATCCCAGAGGATGGGATGGTGCAGTGGAGGAAGAGTCAGGACACGTTTTCCATCCAGGGAGCCTGGGTCCGTGGCTTCCCTTCTGCGTGATTCTGTTTCCTCATCTGCAAATGATGTCTTAGATCTTTGTCTTTGACCCTCTCAAAGTGCTGCTGCTGCTGCTGCTAACAACACAGTCAAATCAGGAAACATCACTGCTCCTTCCTGAGCCTCAGTTTCCTCCTCTGTGAGATGGGGCAGCCTCACTTTCCTCTTAGTTCTGGCCCTAACCTGCTGTTGATCCCCTGGGGGAGGGGTATGTGCCTCTGGCACCACAAGGCTTGTTAGGGGCCCTTTTCCTTCTACATGATGCTCTTATAAAGATATAAGCAGAGAGATGTGAGTCACACAGCAGAGGCTGAAAAAACCAAGGCCTCCCCAAGCCATTAGATCCTCACGGAATCCAGGCTAAGTCCCTTTAGTCGTGTGCGACCCTATGGACTGTAGCCCGCCAGGCTCCTCCGTCCATGGGATTCTCCAGGCAAGAATACTGGAGTGGGATGCCACTTCCTTCTCCAGGGGATCTTCCCAACCCAGGGACTAAAGCTGTTTCTCCTTCGTCTACCTACATTGGCAGGCGGGTTCTTTACCACTAGCCCCATTAGAACCTGGTGATCTGGAAACCAGCGCTTTTCACCTCTGCTTCTCAGGTGCTCCTAAAACCAGAGGGTCAACAGACCAGGACAGAGCAACTCTATGAGGAAGGAGGTAATATAGGATGGGAACCCAAAAGTCAGAGCAGGCACTGCCGTGACTCCTATCTGGGGGGACAGGAGAGTCAGCCCAAGACCCCACTGCCACCTCAATACTCTGGTGCCATCAGTCTCAGCTCAGACCTTCCCTGAAGGCCAGAACCCTCATCCATCTACCAGTGGGCATCTCTTTCTGCCTGTGCCGTGGACAATTCAAAACTCACTTCAGCCAAAACTCTCTCCCCACCCTCTCATCTGATTCCTAACCTTCCTCTCTCTCTCTCTCCAGTCTCCCTCTTAGGGATAATCCCACCATCCACATGCACATCAGGAAACCTGCCCATCACGTGGAACTCCCCCCCTCCCTTATACCTCTCCCAACTCAAGTAGTCCCCAGCTAGGATCCATCCAACTTCCCTCAAGACCTGCTTCTCCACACCCACTTAACCCTTCGTTCAGGCCTGGTCATACAGTGGTAGTCTGTTTCCTCTGCTAGATCGGGAATTCCTTGAGAGGTGGGTGACTTCACGCAACATGCTACCCTCCGTCCCCCAGAGCTGAGAACACTGGTACCTAGTAGGTCCTCAATAAATGATTCTGAATAGAAAAAATAGGAAGACTTCCCAATGGCAGAGACAAGAAATCTATAAACATGAGCAGAAGTTAATCTGATGGTCCCCAAAAGAAGTGTTTAAATGACACCCTCTACTTGTGCTCCCCAGACCCATGGGCCCTCCTAGCAGAGATTTGGAAGCGTGATAGAACATTGAGGCACTGAGGCAGAAGCCATGCAGCCAGATGCTAAAAAGCATTGAATGCCACACCAAGGAATGTGGTTTGGGGAGAGCTGACTTCCCTGGTGGCTCAGACAGAAAAAGCATCTGTCTACAATGCGGGAGACCTGGGTTTGAGCCCTGGGTTGGGAAGATCCCCTGGAGAAGGAAATGGCAACCCACTCCAGTACTATTGCCTGGAGAATCCCATGGACAGAGGAGCCTGGTAGGCTACAGTCCATGGGGTCGCAAAGAGTCGGACACGACTGAGCGACTTCACTTTCACTTGGCTTCATTCACTTCTCTTTTAGATTTGTCTTTCAGGCAAAGAGCTCTCTGACAACACTTGAGGAAGACAAATTGTGAGACCAGAGCAACACTTGGCTCTCAGAACCTTGCCCTGGCCTCTCAAGAGATCAGATTTCCTTGCTTTGGGCCAAACTCTTTAAAGCATTTTGGCATTGGGTGAAGGGTTTGGGGGGCCAGAGGGCTGGCGGGGAGCAGCTGGGATGGCACCCAGGGTCACTCCAGCGCTTTGCCCTGCTCTTGCTCTTACTCCCCATCCTGATGGCTCTTCTGAAGCAAGGAAATGGGCCAGAGGTGCCCCAGCTGGGCACCAAGGGTGGGATGAAGACCTGGGCTTCCCCCTTCCAAAAGCATCTGTTGCTACAGATGCAGGTCGGTGGCCCCATGGCAGCTGATGGCTCCTTTCTTGAGACTTCTGCAAAGCCCAGTCTGGGCTTGTAGTCTTCAGAGTTGTCCATGCATTAGAGCACCTGGAGCCGGGCCTCACCCCAGAGCTTATGAGGCAGTGTGTTACAGCTGGGGCCTGGGAACCGGAATTTTCTAACAGGTTCCAGCAGTGCTGAAGCTGTTGGCCCTGGGACCATGCTTTGAAAACCCATGCTTTGGTTGAGTGAAGGTGAAGCCGAAGGCATAGAAAAAGATGAAGAAACCAAAAAGAGGAGGTGGGCTGGAGTCATGCCACGCAGGACCTTCCACCGTGGGTCGGGGATTTACAGTTACATGGGTGAAGGGGGGGTCTGGAGCAGCAAGAAAAGACTCGGGGAGTCAGAGGCGCCCCTGGCAGTGCTGGGCCTGAGTCCTCTCTATCCTGACTGCGGCTTCAGCCAGCTCCCCCCAGGGGCCCCAAGTCCCCTCCTGGGTGAAGGCACACATCCCCCTGCCCGCCCACCTCCTCAAGGGGCAGGTGTGCCTGGTGGGGCGATGGCCTTGAGAGGGGATTGCAAACTGGAAGGCCCTCAGCAGATGTGAGAGTGATTATTATAATCCCCCTCCCCCAGATGGCACGGTCTGGGTTGCCCCCACCTCCGCCTGCCAGGCCCGCTCTCTGTGGTCCCTGGGGACTGAAGGGCCCGCCGCTCCATGGCCACCTCCAGGGCCCCAACCCGGGCTCAGCGTGAGCCAGCCTCCAGCTCCAGGGTCTTTCTTCAGGTGCAAGGACCCAAGTAGCTGACAGCGGGCGGCTCCTCGGCAGGGCACCTCAGGCGGGCGGGGGTGGCGCTGAGCAGCCGGGAACAAAGGCCGGCTGGGAGCTGGCAGGGCGCCATCAGGGTTCAATGCACAATGGCCCGGGGGCTGGCGGCTTCGCTCCTGGCCGGCATTTGCATAATGTCTGGGGCAGGAACAGGTGCCCGGTCAATAGGCAATTGTGAGGCTGTTCTGTCAAAAGAGAAGGGGCCTGTATTGAAGGCTAGGCTTGCCTATTGCAATGCAAATAACATTCAAAGCAGAACAGCCCAGCACAGGCTCCGGGGAGCTCCAGCTTCATGAAAGCCACCGAGCCGGCCCGGCTGCTGCCTCTGCTGGTGCCCGCTTTGTCTGAGACCAAGGGGTGGCATTGGCAGGGGGGGCTGGGACCTCACGGCAGGGAAAGGGAGTGGGTCAGCCCACCCATCCAGGAGGGCTTCCTGGAGGAGGAGCTGATGTCACTGAACTTTGGCCAAGTCCCTGAATTCAGCTTTGCAGTTTCTTTGAAGAGAGGCCCCAAATAAGGGTGCTAGCCCACCAGTTGGTGCTCCTTGTGAAACCTGCTAGGCCCCCAAGCCACTCCTCACCTCTCTCTGCGTGGGACCAGGCTCTGAGAGTCAGGGTCCTTGCTGCCACAGCTAACTAACACTGACTGGTACTGTCGCACATGGAGTAACTCATCCCGTCTTCACAGCAACCTACGAGGTAGGGGATGTTATTATTTTCATTTAACAGATGACGAAATTGAGGCACAGAGAGGTTCAAGGTGGCACAGCTAATATGAGTCAAAACTACGGAGAGAACCCAGGCAGGCTGACTCCAGAAGCCACCCCTTTAGCCTCTGAACTGGAGTTGCCAGGAGGAGCCCCTCGCTGTTTAACAAAGGCATTGCAGTCCAGAGAGGGCTCAGGACTGCCTGCTGCCTAGACAGGAATCCAATGTTCCTGGCTCCCTGTGCAGCCTGGTTTTTATCTCTGCAGCCACAAACATGCCAAAGGCAGAAGGGGCTCAGGTCCGACTGTTAGGGGGCAGTGACACCAGTGGTGGGTGTGGTCTGGATGATAACACCAAGATGGTGTTTTTCCCACATTAACGATGAGGAAAACTTCTCTTCATAGTAATATTCCAAACACTGGGGACTTTCCCTTGGCGGGTTTTGTAGTTTTCCCAAAAAAAAGTGGGGACCTAGCAGCTGGGTTCAGGTGCCTGCTTTATTACCCACAAGCCAGATGACTTTGGACAGCTCACTTTTGTCTTCTAGGTCCATTTCCCCATTTGTTAAAGGGGGGACTAGGATCATTCAAGTTCTAGGGATGTGAGACTTGAGTATAAGGCCTCCAGAGAGTAGATCCTATTAGCATCAGCTTGCTTCCCCACGCTGTGTGCTTTTTGGAAGCCAGTGCTTCCAAAATATTCTACCCCGCCCAGTTTCATGTTGAGTTGAAGGAGCACAAGCATTTGCGTGGGTGTGAATTTATTAAGTCACTTGCTCACATTCCATTGACTTCGCAAGAGTCATTTCTTTTCTTTTTTTTTAAATTCTTAAAAATTTTCAGGGAACTCCCCATTGGAAGTCATTATCTGCTGCACAATACTTGAGATTCCAGAATCAGATAAAAGGAAACTCCCTATGAGATGGACAAGCTGAGGGACTCTCCAAACTTCTCTCCCAGGGCCTGAACCCCGGGACTTGCTCCTCCAGAAAACATCAAAGCTCATCTGGGCATCAAGGGACAATAGATTCCTTCTCTCAGCCACTCTGATGGACGGTAGGCTGTGTTGAGCATGATTCTGAAGCAGCCTCCAGGGACTCCAGGAAACAACGCTGCGATCCACTAGAGAGGTCTGCCACGAGCACTGGACTGAAGAGGGGCCGTGTGCGCGTCGTACGTTCGTCATCTCTGATCTGGCGGCTACATGAGGAAGTCAAACCCAGAGAACGGCTTCCCCCAAGTCACATGGTGACAATGTTAAAGCTGGAATTTTTTTTTCTTTAAAAGAGATGTTTTACAGTGCATCTGTACTACTTTTGGAACTGGAAAAATAATATGGTATTGTCAGTTGAAAAGTTAAACAAAATCAAGATGACCCTACTATTACCAAAAGAAAGGAAGGCACGGGGCAGTCTGGGTAAAGCTGGGATGCTGAAGATGTTCTAATGGTGGGGACAGCTATGTTTTCATCAGTGTCCCTGCAAGCACTGTGCAGTGCTTTACAATTTCCGCACTGCAGCTCATCCACTTATCCAGTAGGTCTTCCCCAAAATGCTGTGGAGGCAGGAAAAGCAACCCTTATTCTATATTATCCCATCCTGCATATGAAAAAACTGAGACTCAGTTGATAAGATATACCCAAGGTCACAGCTTGGGTGAGTGGCAGAACAGAGATTCAAGATCTGGGGTTAGGCTTTGGGAAAAGTCAGGAGGGGAGACCAGAGGGAAACTGGGACCTTCTATTCATAGCCAGGGAGGGTCTCAGCATCTGAGGAGGTAGCCAACCTAGGCAGACCCCCTGCAGCACGTGCCCACCAGCACCCTGAACATACCTGCTTGTTCTGGGAGCCTGGGCTGTCCCCAGAGGTAGACAGAGCAGACAGAACATCTTCTGGTTCCCAGGCCCCTCCTAACCCCCCTCAGCTGACCTCCTCAGCTCCCGGACCACAATGCACCCTTCTTCCCCCAGCTCTTAATTAAACTAGCCAGTGGCAGTCTTCACAGCAGAGGCCCAGCCGAGCAAGCGCCTGCATCCTGAGCCGCCATTGTCTCCCCAGCCCGCGGATCCAGCCTCCTGCAGGCACACATTTTGCCCCAGGGCCCAGCATCTGATAGGCCGGACTCCTGGCCACAAACAGTGAAAACACCAGCCTCACAAGGAGAACCTAGATTTCTCTTTACTGAACGTCTCTGAAAGAAATCACAAGACACTTCTGGGTTTTTATCATGGGACTCAAATAAACCCCTATTAATTAAAAAAAAAAAATCTGGTGTCCCAAGGCAAGGGTTTAAGGCCTGATTCCCCAGTTGATAAACCAGGTGACCTTAGGTGAATAGTTGCCTCTTTGAGTCTCAGTTTTCACATTTATAAAATGGGAGTCGTAAGGAAAATGCAGGCAAAGAAATGATAGGAAAATGCAAACCAGATGACCAGAAAATGTAGAAGGCTCAGCTTAACTGGAGCCAAATGCATCTCCCACAGACCTCATCTGGAGGGAACCTCCGTCCAGGCTGTCCTGTTACAGCTGTAAGAAGTCTGACCTTCACTATACCTGCAGAAGAAGAAAACTGAGTGTTGTTAAGAAATGCACTGCTGTTCTTCCATGAATAAGACCGGGGACTTGGGTCACTTGGACGGTGACTGAGGGGTGGGAGAGGGACCAGCGAGTTGGTGGAAACTTGATGATAAGTTCTTGCCATTGCATCCTGACTTCATCAGCCACATATTTGGACCTGATGCTTGACCACCACTTTGCAATTCTCACCCAACAACACAGAGCCAAAATCAGAGCTCAGACTCCAGAGCCATGGGAACCTGAGTTTGAATCCTGACTCTAAGTGGGAACTCAGGACTCAGTTTTCTTCAGCCTCAGTTCCCTGTGTGCAACAACAGAGTTCACCCCACCCACTGGTCCGCATCACTAAAGATGAGAAAGGCCGAGAAAGGTGAGGGGAAATCAGGAATGTCCTCTCCCCAGAACCCTCCCCACCCTGCCTCCAGGAGGCTCTTCCAAAAATATAACCCATGTCTGGCCCCCATTAAATCCCTCAAGAGCCTCTCATTGCAATAAAAGCCTAACTCTTTACCGTGATATATAAATCTGTCTTCATCCATCCTGTTTCTTGCCAGGCGTGTTCTTATCAAGACTCCCCCACACTGTGCTCCAACCACAGCCAGTCACCTGGCCCCCGGTGTGCCTCAGTGTCTCCAGGCATCTGCCCTTGCAGGCCCTGCCTACATTCTCCACCTGACCCACTCCCACCTCCGCCCCAGCTAAGCTGAAAATATCCGTTGCATCTCTCTTTTTGAGAAAGTTAACGATAGCTACTTTTTGAACAGGTAATACATTCACAACCAAAACCCGGAAGGCACAATGTGCTACAGTGAAAAGTCTCCCTCCTGCCATGGGCCCAGCCTCCAAGTTCTTGGCTCTGCTCCCCAGCAGCAGCCACGGGGTCTGCGTGCTTCCAGAGGTGAACGTGCAGAACCATTTTCACATATACGTGCGTTGGAATATATAAGGCACGTATATAAGGTGCTGCTTCCTTTGCTGTTTCCTATCATTTCTTTGCCTGCCCTTTTCTTACAACTCCCGTTTTATAAATGTGAACACTGAGACTCAAAGCGGCCACTGTTCACCTAAGGTGCTACTTATATTGTGTGTACATAATACAGATTATGCTACTGTTCATATTAAAATGAAGAAAATGAAAAAAAATAAATAAAATGAACATATATGTACATTAAATACAAATTTGTACATCATATACATTTATGTATTTTGTATATATATGTGTACACATATATTCATGTTTTTTCTCCTTTATACAAATAAAAGAATCATTTGTATTCCATTCTACGGAATGCCTTGCACTTTCACTTAAAAATGTATCTTGGAGCTCAATGCACATCAGTGCATAAAAGTACTTCCTACTACCCTTTCCCCTCCCCTCTTCTTCATGATTGCGTAGTGTTCAGTTGTACCAATCCACCATAAATTATTTAGCCCACCCTCTAGTGAAGGACACTTGGGCTGTTTCAAATCTTTGGTGATACTGAAAATGCTTCAGGGAACAATCTGGTACGTGTGGAATAGCCTTGTCCGTGTAGAGATGGGATGACTTGCTGAGTAGAGGCAGTGCTAAATTATTGCCAGGTCACCCTTCAGAAGCGCAGGGTCAAGGTGATCTCTGTGATCTGTGCACAACAGCACGCCGTGCCCACGAGGCAGCAGTGTGTGCCCGCTGCACACCCTCGTCGGCAGTCTTGAGCAGTCTGAGGCTGGGGTTGCGGCGCAGTGCCATTCTATGTACATGGCTCCCATGATGAGTGAGAGTCAGCCTTTTTCACACGTCATTGGTCTCAGAGTTCTTTGTACTCCCTTTTTGTGAGCTGTCCGTTCATATCTTTGCCTGGATTCCTATTGGATTGTTTATTTTCCTTAATGATTGGTAGGAGCTCTTTGTTTACCAGGAAAATCAATCTTTTGCTCTGACTTGAATTGCAAATATTTGGGATCCTTTGTGGGAAGGCTTCCTCTAAAAGGTCATACTCCAGGGGAATTTGGTCCCTCTCATCCATGCTAGGTGACTTGCTGAAAGAATTGATGGAGAGGAGATTGAAAAACTGAATGAGTGAATGAATGACTGTGGCTCCTTCCATCTAGCTCGTTGTCAGCCAAGACCCGGCCCCGGCTATGAGCAAGTTGATAAATTACTAAGATCCTACCTGGCCTGAGCAGCTGCCCACCTGAACCCAGGGTGGACCCAAAGGGCTCCTCCTAGAGCTTCCTCTGCCTCCTCCCCACTCCTACCCAGTACCTCTCCCTGGACAGACCTTAACATCAGCCAAAGCTCCACAGGGCAAGTGAGTAGGCCTGCATCTCCCACTACAGAATTTATCTCTCTTGTCGGCCTGTCAGAAACAGAGAATTTATTACCTCATTCACTTTGAACAAAACCTGTTTCTAGAGATTTTTATGATGGAGGAGTAAGGAAAGGAGTAAAGTGAGGGAGGAAGTGTCAATGGAGGGGATGTGGCCTAGAATGTATAATCTCATGGAGAGAAGCGTTTTGGCAAAAGGCCAAACGGACCGTCCAGGCATCTCTCTGGTTTCCAGACAACCTTGTTCCCGGATACACAGAGAGTTCTCATCAATGTGCGTGTTAGAGAGACGGGTTCATCACACAGAAAGCAAGGGTCCTGCCTCTGCCCCGCACTCAGGTCTCCAGGCTGCGGTCCTCCCCAGGCTGTGTCACACTGGCCCCTCTCTGCTCAGCCCAGCTCCAGGGCTGTCCACTCTGCTCCCCGCTGGATGCTGTCACCCACCTGTCACCACCAGACTTTTCCACATGTACTGGGCAGAGAACAAGGCCAAGGGGGCCCCTGGCCTCACAGAACACCTCCTCCCCTCCCCCGCAGGAAAGACAGAGCTGCCATCGAGGACTGATGCTCATGAGCACCTAATGCAAGCCCTGCTCTGGGCTGGCGCTCCACGTGGGTTAGTTCCATGAATCTCTCAGTACCCCAGTGGTTCAGGACAGTTATCGCCCATGCCTCACAGAAGAAATGGCCGAGGAATGGCAGAAAAGACAACCAGCTTGCCCAAGGTCACGGCTAGGATTCAAACACAAGCAGTTTGATCCAAAAGCCATCAGCTCAGTCCCTGAGCCCTGCTGCCCAGCAGGCGTTACAGTTGCAAGGAGCGTTAGGCAGGGCAGAGTTGGGCACTGTGGGTGCTCACTGGGGCAAACTCCTCCATCCAGAGGATACTGAGGGGTACCTGTGGGCAGAAGCAGGGAGAGAGGTAAGGACAGGAGCCACCAAGCCAATAGGAAAAGCAAGCCCAGGGTGGACAGAGTGTGCAAAGTCAGGCTAGGTGGTTGTGGAGGAGGTCACAGGAGTAAGCAGGTGTGAGTAGGTCAGTGTGGGCAGGAGTGGGCAAGCGCAGGCTGGTCAAGCATGGCCCTCTCCTCTCCTTTCCCTTGGGCAGTGCCTCCAACCCTCAAGATCTGCCTCAGCTGACCCTCTCTATACAGCTCACCTGTCCCGATTCTCTACTCCCTGCAGCTCCCACTCGGCGTTTCCTCCTGCCTTCATTCGCCCATCACGCCTGTGGTGAGCCTTGTTGCCTACAGGGCCTGCACCAGCCACTGGGAATAGGACCATTAATAAGGCACATGAATAAATCACGGCGTCTTCTAAAGAGAAGAGCAGCTCTAAGTGCTCTAATAAAGTGGCGTGTGAGTGCAGAGGAGGGAGCAATTAAAACTGTCTGGGAGAAGGAGGCCAAGGCTCGGAAGGCTCTTCTGAGGCCCTGACACTCCAGCTGGGCCTGAAGGGCTGGCAGACACTGGCAGGAAGGACGGTTCCACGGAGGGCCGGCTGCCTGCACAGACAGAAGGGGCCGTATTTCAGGAGCTGCTGGTCTGATGGACGGACAGAGGTGGCGGGATCCAGACCATGAAGAGCTTCAAGTACTCAGGAAGGAGTCAAGCTTCTTGATAGAGACAAAAGGTGTACACGGTCAGGTGAGGATGCAAGAAAGACCCTTTTCACTGCAGAACAGGGAAAGCAATCCCCACTTTTGGCTTTATTTTTCTCCATAGCACTTAACACCATTTGGTTAAACTGAATGAAATGGCTCTTTTTGTGGGTCAGGATAGTGAAATATTAACAAGCCTAAATAGTTTTGACATATTTTATTTGTTGTTCATCCCTCCACTTTCTCCCCCACCCTTCTTCCATGAAGTAAAGGATTTTAATCATTCTTTTGTTCATTGCTACATCCCCAGTGTCTGGAACAGTGCCTGGTAATGGGGATCAGTAAGTATTTATAGAAAGAATGAATGAACAAACAACAAGAGACTTGGGGGCAGAGCTCCTTCTAGTTTCCCTTCCTCAACAAGGAAGCTCCCAAAGACAGAGATCTTTCACTAAAGATTTCTGACTTGAAACAACAGATCCACCTCTGTTCTTACTTTCTGAGTCACTTTGAGAAGGAACTGACTTTTTTAAAGCTTTTGTTTCTTCATCTGTAAATGGGAACGAGGGAAGATTCCGCAAGTGTGTGTTAGTAAGATCATATCAGAAATCATGGGAGGGAATTCCCTGGCAGTCCAGTGGTTGGTGATTTAGTCACTCAGTCGTGTCTGACTCTTTGTGACCCCATGGACTGTAGCCTGCGAGGTCCTCTGTCCATGGGATTCTCCAGGCAAGAGTACTGGAGTGGGTTGCCATTTCCTACTCCAGGGGATCTTCCTGACCCAGGGATTGAACCTGGGTGTCTTGCATTGCATGAAGATTTTTTACTAACTGAGCCACCAAGGAAGTGGTTAGGATTTTAAGGAGAAAAGGAGAGAGAGAAAGAAATCCTGGGAAACACAACACAGCTCCATAAATGCTATTTCTTCCTCCCTCTCTTCTTAATATACCAAGCCCTGTTTTACCCTGTTCATAAGTAAAGACCTACAGAATCAAGATTTTTTTAAATATGAAAATGGATATGTTTTGAGTTTGATGAGAGAGAACTTACCCCCTACAATGAGGGGAGGGATGTGCTGTGGTGGGAAGCAGTGAATGCCCAGCAAAGGGACTCAGGTCCCCTCTGCCTCCGCCCCTCACTGGCCTCACTGAGAAAGTCAGCCTCTTGACTTCTGCTCTGTCATAAGAGGGAGGTGAACCCGCCCATCTCACCGTCTCCAGCCCATTTGCTGGAAGTGTCCCCTGCAAAGCTCCCCATGCTCCCTAGAATCCAGGCTCCCACCTGATCTTGTGAGTGGAGAGCACCATGCCCTCTCCAAGGGGGATGCAACTGATGACAGAGTCGGGATTGTCGCTTCTGCCCAACCATCTGCCCCCCTTTCCTCAGGTGAGTATATCACCCACCATGCTGTTGCAGGGGCAGCAGGCTCAGGACTCCAGGATTCTGAGCTCCCATGAACCCCAATCTCCACCATGGTGGCACCTCCACCTCTGCATATCCTGTAGGTCTCCGGCATTATGACTGCTTTTGAGTTCCTGTTTTAACACAGCCATTAATGCAGAGACATGTTCAGTTCAGTTCAGTTCAGTCGCTCAGTCATGTCTGACTCTGCGACCCCATGGACTGCAGTATGCCAGGCTTCCCTGTCCATCACCAACTCCCGAAGCCTACTCAAACTCATGTCCATAGAGTCAGTGATGCCATCCAACCATCTCATCTCTGTCATCCCCTTCTCCTCCCACCTTCAATCTTTCCCAGCATCAGGGTCTTTTCAAATGAGTCAGTTCCTCACATCAGGCGGCCAAAGTATTGGAGTTTCAGCTTCAGCATCAGTCCTTCCAATGAAGATTCAGGACTGATTTCCTTGAGGATTGACTGGTTTGATCTCCATCCAGTCCAAGGGACTCTCAAGAGTCTTCTCCATCATCACAATTCAAAAGCATCAATTCTTTGGTGCTCAGCTTTCTTTATAGTCCAACTCTCACATCCATACATGACCACTGGAAAAACCATAGCCTTAACTAAACGGACCTTTGTCGGCAAAGCGATGTCTCTGCTTTTTAATATGCTGTCTAGGTTTGTTGTAGCTTTTCTTCCAAGGAGCAAGGGTCTTTTAATGTAATGGCTGCAGTCACCATCTGCAGTGATTTTGGAGCTCCAAGAAAATAAAGTCTCTCACTGTTTCCATCATTTCCCCATCTATTTGCCATGAAGTGATGGGATAGGAGACGTGTTAATTCTGCCTAAAAACGTAAGATTTGAGTTTCAGCTCTCATTTTCTTGTTGTCAAGTAAGACGTGGAAATGACCATTACCAGCCAACGCCCTCCATCCTCATTTTTCTGCAGCCGTCACTTGGCCCCACTCTTGGTGAGGACCGGCAAAGGGGCGCGAAGCTGGGACGAGATAAGGTGGGGAGAAATGTACAGGATGGTAAGGAGTCAAGGGAGGGGGGCAAGGATGTCTTCTAGGCACATTCTTGGAAATAACGGGTGACTATATTTACTTCTACATGGGGCCTTAAGTTAAGTAAAAGCCGATCAGTTGTGTCTGACTCTTTGTGACCCCACAGACTATACAGCCCATGGAATTCTCCAGGCCAGAATACTGGAGTGTGTAGCCTTTCCCTTCTCCAGGGGATCTTCCCAACCCAGGAATCGAACCCAGGTCTCCTGCATTGCAGGTAGGTTCTTTACCAGCAGAGCCACCAGGGAAGCCCTGGGGCCTTTGATACAGCCAAATCAAAATGCTCCCCTTAACAAAACAGCCCCCTCTTGCCTTCCAGGAGACGTGACCCCTAAATTTCTGGCAGAGTGGCAGCCTAGCTGCCCAGGGAGGGGGATCACAGGCAGTGGCTGGGCCTGAGGAAGCAGACAGGACAAGCCAGCCCCAATCCCACTAAGCAGAACCTCTCAGAAGCCTTCCTTGAAGTACTTGTTTTTCAGTTGCTAAGTTGTGTCTGATTCTTTGAGACCCCACGGACTACAGCACTCCAGGCTCCCATGTCCTCCATTATCTTCCAGAGTTTGCTCAGATTCGTATCCATTGAGTTGGTGATGCTATCTAACCATCTCATCCTCTGCGGTCACCTTCTTCTTTGTGTATGTGCTCAGGCACTCAGTCATGAACGACTCTTTGTAACCCCATGGACTATACCCCACTAGGTTCCTCTATATCCATGGACTTTTCCAGGCAAGAATACTGCAGTGGGTTGCCATCTCCTTCCCCAGGGGATCTTCCTGACCCAGGGATTGAACGCATGTATTTGTGTCTCCTGCTTTGGCAGGAGGATTCTTTATCACCGAGCCACCTGGGAAACCCTGCTCCTTTTGCCTTCAGTCTTTCCCAGCATCAGTCTTTTATAATGAATCGGCTCTCTGCATCAGGTGGCCAAAGTACAGGAGCTTTAGCTTTAGCATCAGTCCTTCCAATGAAGTGTTTATGAATCACAAAACCCCACACACTCCCCAGTTTTACTTGGTCTTCATCAATGATGGAGAAACTGAGGCTAGAAAACATCCACCACATTCCTGAACTGATGGAGAGGGGAGCTGAGAGTGAAGCCTGAGTCCCCTGATGCCACACCTCAAATTCTTTTGATCCTCTTGATACTCCCAGAAGGTGAGTTATACTGCTACAGTAATGTCAACCCATTTTACAGATTAGAAAATGGAGGCTTGGAGACTAAAAGAATTCCTCTGAAAGTGGCCCTGTTCACTGGTAATGGAGAAGCTCCAAACCCAAGTCTTTGGACTCCTGACCCAGGATGAAAGCACTTTCTGGTATCTTGAAGCAGGTTTGGCCATGACACATAGGAAAAGCTGAAAAGTTGACACTGGTGAGGACAAGGAACGCAGAGAACCAGGGAGCACAAGGAGGAAGACCCCGAGGGACGCAGAGATCACTGACAGATGTGCCCACCACCTCTCCTAGCAGACAGAGCCCCTAGTGCCAGTGGACAGCCCCCATCCAATCCAGCCGGCATGCGCTGGTGACCACAGAGCCTGCTGTGTCCACCCAAACCCCACATGTTAAACTGCGGGCCCAGCCAGCCGGCCAGCTGCCCAGGCGGTCCTGCTTCTCCTGCCCATCAGACAGATTGATCAGAAGCAGCAGCAGGGCCCAGGGGAGCCCCGTCGCCCACCCTCCATCAATCCCAACACAGGGGCGGGCGGGAGATGGAATATATGTAAGGTCATTTGGAGATGGAAAAAAAAAAAAATTCACCACACTCCCGAAATAGCCCATCTCCGCTTTGCAGCGATTGCCACCTTCTTGGCTCTAAATCAAATTCTGCTGTGAGAAGCAAACTCAATCTCTCTCTCCCAAGTTTTGCTTTTTATGAGTTTGGCAATAAATTGGGGCATGGATGGAGAAAAGGCACCAAAGGTCGCTGGAATCAGGACATGCCTACACAGCGTGGAGGAGATAGACCAGCAGAGAGAGGCGAGAGGACAGCCTCGGGCGTGAAGCAGGGCTGGGGATGGACATGAGTAGCCCAGCATCTCTGTGCTCAGTCAAGCACCCAGTGAATGAATGAGCGAAATCCATACCTACAACTACACAAATTTCCTGACTTGGAAAATTTTTTACTCAGGTTAAAGAGAAAGTGTCTTGGTTGCCGAACTGGAATTATGACAGTCTGGGGGGTCAGCCTGCGGTGACAGCCTCCAGGTGTCAGAGAAGCTCCCTGAGATGAGGAGACATTCAAGACCACTATATCCCCAAAATGTGGGTGCTTCTCTGGCTCCATCTTTGGGGCTTTTCTCTTTACACTCAGCTCTAGGGTTCTCTACCTGGGCACAAAGGACATTTGGGGCTGGATATATTTTGTGAAGCTGTCCTGGCTCCAGTAAGATCTTTCGCAGCATCCCTGGTCCTTGCTTACTAGATGCCAATAACACCCACCAGTCAAGACAACCAAAAATGTCTCTGGTGGTGGCTTAGTCACTAAGTCAGTCATGTCTGGCTCTTTTTGACCCCACGGATTATAGCCTGCCAGGCTCCTCTGTCCATGGGATCTCCTAGGCAAGAATACTCGAGTGGGTTTGCCATTCCTCCTCCAGGGTATCCTCCCGACCCAGGGATTGAACCCAGGTCTCCTGCATTGCAGGCGGATTCTTTATCAATTGAGCCACCAGGGAAGCCCCAAAATGCCTCTGATGCTGCTACATCGCTTCAGTTGTGTCCGACTCTGTGCAACCCCATAGACAGCAGCCCACCAGGCTCCCCCGTCCCTGGGATTCTCCAGGCAAGAACACTGGAGTGGGTTGCCATTTCCTTCTCCAATGCATGAAAGTGAAAAGCAAAAGTGAAGTCCCTCAGTCATGTCCGACTCTTAGTGACCCCATGGACTGGAGCCCACCAGGCTCCTCGGTCCATGGGATTTTCCAGGCAAAAGTACTGGAGTGGGGTGCCATTGCCTTCTCCGAAAAATGCCTCTAAACATTGCCAAATGTCTCCTGATTGAGGCTCACTGCATACATGCTCTCTGGGGTCTAAATCACCTAAAGATGTCCCAGCTCTCTCTCCAGCCCCAGGCCCACCTGCTAAGCTGCTTACTCATCCCATAGGGTCACCTGCCTCTTGGCATTGCTCCCTGGATGGCTGCTCAAATGAATAAGTCCCATTACTAGAGGCATGGTGTCCCCCCACCAGGAAATCCTGCCAGTACCCTCACCACGCCTGACTGCCCCCCACCTGCCCACAGAACCTGATCCTCCTCCTCTTCTCCTAGTGGACAGACCCTGGAGCAACTGTTGTTCTAGTAGATAGCTGGTCATTTCTACTCACCTCTGCTCACATTCTCCAATTAGTCAAGACCAGTGGACTCTACCCCAAAACTGGCCCTGCTCCCCAGTTTTCCTGCCACAGGCTGGTGAGGGCCTACCTGTCACTGTCTCCCCACCTCTTGGCATCCCCCTTCCTGTCTACCATCTAGACCTTCACCATGGAGAACTTTCTAAAGCTACAAACTTGGTCAGGTCTCTCACCTTCAGGCGAAGGGTCCATGGCTTCTCAAAGTCTCAGAGTTAAATCCAAACCCTGGGAGCCCACAGGGACGGTCCTCACCCTGCACCCTGTGTACACACACACACACACACACATGCACATGCACATGCATGCACACACATGCACACACACATCACACGGCTGATTTTTGAGCCATAATAGAGATGGTAATACTCCTAACAGCTGATATCTGTTAAGACCTTTGGCTCCCTGGGACTTTCTCACCGCTGTAAGTAATCCATTATTTATACTTCACAATTACTCCGTCAGCGAATACCCCTACTATTTTCACTTTATCAACAGGGAAAATGAGGCACAGAGAGGCTGTGATAGGAAGTGAGGGGCATAAGCGGCTGCTCAGCCGATGCCGCGTTGTTTCTCCATCCACCATGCGCAAGGACCTCAGTCTGCCTGAACGCCCTTCCCATCAAGCCCCTTTCCCTGGAATATCCTTCATTCTTTCTGGCTCACCTTAGCTCAAGTCTCCCCCATCAGAGAAGTTTTCAGGCCTGGCCAGGGCCCCATCACCAGAAGCCCAGATCTCCCGCTGATGGAGCCCAGTCAGGGCTGGTTGAGCCCAATTAGCCCACCAAGGGCTAGTCCCCAGTGACAAGAGCAGCTCAGCCCAGCACACAGGCTAGACCCACAGATGGCTCCCCCACTCTTGCAGAACCCAGGCTCTGCCGCTGCTCCAGGGAGACCAGCCTTCTGGGTCCAGGGCACCTTGCACTGGACCACGAGCTGGCGGGTCCCAGGTAGTTTGTTCAAGATGAGCCTCTCAATGACAGGTCAGCCTAGCGTCTACACCCAGTTCTCAGTCCTGTTTTCAATTTGAATTAGTTTGAGTCTCATCCTATTGCTTGCAACATAGAGTCACAACAAACCTTTTCTTCCCCTTGCCTGTGTTTCCAAGTCTCCCCTCTCTGTGTTCTAGAAGGCTCCATCCTCTTTTCTCTACTTTTCCAATTCTGTCAGGTCCAACTCAAAGGCCACCCACTCCTGGATACCTTCTCTGACCGCATAACATTGTGTCTTCAGCAGTGAGCTGCGTCCTTGCCATTTCCTAAAGCAAAATACAGGCAGGCATCACATCTGAAAAATGGCAGTAACGATAGTAACCATCTCCTAGGACTGTGGGAGGAGCAAAGTGACATCATATAGGAGAAAAACGTCTTTGGGATCATTTATCTGCCATATGGGGAGATTTCCATAGATGTTTATCTGAAAATATTAAAATAATTAAGCAACATGCATAGATGGGAAAGCATGACCCTATCACATAGGCAAATGAAATACTGCATTTCAGTGCAAGAAATACCATGTACTACAGGTCTGATCTGGAATGGACACATACACACTGTTGTATTTTAAATGGATAACCAACAAGGACCTACTGTATAGCACATGGAACTCTGCTCAATGTGATATGGCAGGCCGGATGGGAGGGGAGTTTAGGGGAGAACAGATACATGTATGATGATGATGATGCATTAGTTGCTCAGTCGTGTCTGACTCTTTGCAACCCCAGGGACTGTAGCCCACCAGGCTCCTCTGCCCATGGAATTCTCCAGGCAAGAATACTGGAATGGGTAGACATTCCTTTCTCCAGGGGACCTTCCTGACCCAGAGATCAAACCCAGGTCTCCTGCATTGCAGAAAGATTCCTTTATTGTCTGAGCCTCTAGGGCCCTTGGATACATGTACACATGCAGCTGAGTCCCTTAGATATTCACCTGAAGCTATCACAGCATTGTTTGTTAATCAGCTATTAGTTCAGTCCAGTCCCTGAGTTGTGCCCTACTCTTTGGGACCCTCTGGACTGCAGCACGCCTGGCTTCCCTGCACATTACCAACTCGCAGAGCTTGCTCAAACTCATGTCCATCAAGTTGGTGATGCCATCCAACCATCTCGTTCTCTGTCATCCCCTTCTCCTCATGCCTTCAATCTTTCCCAGCATCAGGGTCTTTTCCAGTGAGTTGGTTCTTTGCATCAGGTGCCAAAATATTGGAGTTTCAGTTTCAGCATCAGTCCTTCCAATGAATATTCAGGACTGATTTCCTTGAGGATTCACTGTTTTGATCTCCTTGCAGCCCCAGGGACTCTCAAAAGTCTTCTCCAACACCACAGTTCAAACGCATCAAATTTTCGGCGTTCAACTTTCTTTATGGTCCAACTCTCACATCCACACATGACTACTGGAAAAACCATAGCTTTGACTATGTGGACTTTTGTCAGCAAAGTAATGTCTCTGCTTTTTAATATGCTGTCTAGATTTGTCATAGCTTTTCTTCCAAGGAGCAAGCATCTTTTAATTTCATGGCTACAGTCACCATCTACAGTGATTTTGGAGCCCAAGAAAATAAATCAGCTATACCCAAATACAAAATAAAAAGTTTAGGTGCACTGGGATGACCCAGAGGGATGGTATGGGGAGGGAGGAGGGTTCAGGATGGGGAACACATGTATATCTGTGGCGGATTCATGTTGATATATGGCAAAACCAATACAATATTGTAAAGTTAAAAAATAAAATAAAAAATAAATTTTAAAAATGGATGAACAAATGATAAGAGGCATTCCCTGATTCCCAGGAAATTATGATATTTGTTGATAAGGACCCACCCCGTGCTGAGCCCACAATGGCCTCCTCTGCATCCCTGCCACCGTCCACCCAGGCAAGCTTGTACATGGCAGGTATGGGATGAAGTCTTATTGGTTAAACACTGCAGAGAACAATAATTCCTCCCCACAACTAACTGAGAAGGGAAATGGAGAAAGAGGAAGGGATGGAGTAAAATGGAAGCAGACTCCAAAGACCAAACTCCAAGAAATCAGTCATCCACCTGGCAAGGGTGTTAAACTAGAAGCAGCTCAGTGTATGAGGACACCATTCTCTGGGGCAGTTTTAATCCACATGTTTTTCCAACTTGGAGGAACCAAATGGATACAATGGAATTTAGCCTGTATAGAGACCAATTCTGAGGACATGTCCAGCTCCTTTTATTAGACATGAATTGTGGTGCAGCCAGCATTGTCTAAAGCGGGTATTCTTGATGGAGATTGGGACTCTGAAGAAGGCAACACAGCCCTTTTGAGGATAAGCACAGCCTGGCAGGAACATTTTGCTATAGATAACTGTCGTGGTTGTGGGCTTATTGGGATTGGATTCAGCCATCAATTCCCCTAATGGGATTCCCTTTGCTGAGTTGCCCTCTCTAGGCTGCAGTGAGCTCCTTCTATATAAGATGAGGGGTTAGCCTAGATGATTTCAAAACCCTTTCCAGCAATAACATCCTGGAGGTAAATCATCAGCCTGATGTTTAGTTCCAGGCTGTCGTATGTGCGTGTGCATATGTGTGCACGTATGTGTGGAGTTTGCATGCATGAATGTGCGCATGTCTGCATGCTTACACAGACATGCTCAGGGTGCGTGTGTGCATGTTTCCAGTGTCCTTTAACTTGATCATTAACGCCTCACATCAGACGCCAACAATAAACACAGACCATAGAGACTTCATTTCTAGCTGCTGCTACTTTCGAAACAGATAAGGGTCCTGGGAAAAGCATGACACCTCTAACACGCATAAATACACCTGGCAAGCTTTTGAGCCCCTAAGGTGTTTTTCATCCTGGCAGGTATGCTAAATGTGTCCACATAATTGTGTGACAAAAATTGTATCCAGCTTTCCTTAACAAAAATCTAGTGCCTCATTTACCTAGGAAGGCTGATGTACCACCTGATGAACAAGGCTGAGACTAACCATTTCTCTCAATAATTATATTCTGATGGCTGCAGGGACAGACCATGAGAAAATCAGATTATTTTTATACAGCAAAGAGAAAAGTCGAGTTAAAGACTCACGAGTATTACCACTCGAATTATAGGTGAGCCCTTCCGAGAAGATAGCCTCTTCGATTCTAGGTAGACAGAATAATTGGAAAACCTATTGTTCTCACCATCATGTTGTCTTTTTAGTTTAGCTTGTCCCTTTTCACTATTTGGAGCTACATTAAATACATATATTTTAAAGAAGCTGTCACGAGTCTTCCAAATATTCTAAATATTCTGTTTCTCAATTATTCCCCCTTTGAGTACACGTTCTATCCACACTCATAGTAAGTGACTTAAAAATAAATAAACTACCATCATTCCCTTTCTCAAAAACCATCCCTGGGGACTTTCCTGGCAGTCCAGTGGTTAAGACTGCTTCCATTGCAAGCAGCAGGGATTCAGTTCCTGGGCAGGGAACTAAGATCCCACATGCTGCATGGTGTGGCCAAAAAAAAATCACTACTGACCTCTATCAGGTTCAAGTCCGAACCGTCAGTGTCTGTCAAGGCTGCTCGGATTCTTCAACTTGCCCTCCTTTACCGTCAGTCTTACCAGCAGCTCTGCTCCTCAGTGAGTTCTTCTCGCCTATAACCACATGGATCCTCCTCCCAGGCCCCCGAGACCCAAGTTCTTCCTCTGACACCCCGAAACCTCTGACATACCATCTCCTCAAACTTTCATCCTTCAGGGAGCCTTTCCCAAATGCCCTCACTTACTCATTCACAAATATTTGCTGTGGGTCCTTGGGCCCAGGTGTCAATGATACAGAAATCAATAGTGAGAGCGACACAGAGGCACACTGAGGTCATTTGGAAACCAGAAAATGTTACCAGGGCAGTGGAGTACAAGCCCCAACGTAGCTTCCAGCACGTGGCGGGCGTTCCTAAGGGCAGGTAGCATGAAGAGGGCTCTAGGGACAGATGAGCAATTCACCCAGGACATGGAAAGCTGGGAGGCCCTCCTGCCGGAAGCTAGTGAATGCAGCTGCAGCTGATCCCATGTGGTGCCATGAGAAATGTCACCCCAACCTGGGCAACTGGTCTGGCTGCTGGTGCTGCCAAAGCCCAGGGGAGGATGGAGCCTTGCCCCGAAGCTGAGCCAAGTCAGGAGCTGGCCAAGGAGGTGGAGACAGGGAAAGCCAGGGTTCCTGGGGGTCGCTGAAGGAGGCAGGCTGGGTCTCACCCTGGGGAGACAGGAGGGACTCCAGCAGAGCTGCAGGCGGGGCAGCCTGGAGGCCAGTCCACCGCATCCTAAGGAGCCAGCCAATGGACAGGGGACATGGAGGTCCCGGAGAGCCCAGCCTCGGCTCGGCCCGCATTGCTCACCCGGAGCTCTGGAGGCTCCTGGCATTCGGCGAGTGCTCAGTGCAGACCTGCCAAACCGCTGAGTGAGTCCACGAGCAAGGGAACAAGTGAACCAAGCACAGCTGTGCAACACCTCCCCACGTGTCCAAGGAACAGCACTTTTCTTTGGGGCCTCCCTCGGTTTCCCTTTAAAAGAGAAACCTCCCAGGGCTTGTTTCTGAAAACAGTGAGACAGAGGAAATAGAGCCCCCTGAAGAAACAAAGCAAGTGCTATTTTCTCTCAGGCCTCTCAGGGTGCTTCAAAGACCCTCAGGGACATCCAAGCCTGGCACCCAGGGAGGCACTTGGTAAAGAAGGGTCGAATGCCCTCAGTGGAGCCTTCAGCTCTGCAAGTGAAGTCTAAGAGCATGACCTCCCTCCACCCCACTCTGGGCCCCAGGTCACACTGCCCTCCTGGGACCCCCACTAGCAAGCTTCTGGCTGAGGTGGCTGCCTTAGTTATGAAATACTTCCCTCAGTAGGAAAATAGCATTTTTAGAGAGACAGAAATCAGTAAAACGTAGCCACAACCTAAGGCTCTGCCTGGTTGGATTCTAGTACTGGGGAATCTCATTTCTCTCCCCCATCCAAGGAGCTTGGAAACGTCCCGCCAGGCAGAGTGCACAGCTGTCAGGAAAGGATGGATCCAGGTGGGTCCAGGCAGAGATGATGGAGGAATCGAGCCCACCCTGGACCTCAGACCCTGGGAAAGACTCCTGCTCAGCAGAGAGTCACCACAGTGCCCACAAGACCTGCAGGGGGTCCACAGCACAAGCAGGGAGGAGTGAAGGGGTGGGGAATACAGAGGGTGTAACCTGAGGAGAGCAGAGACGTCGGCTTGAAGAGTCTGACTAAAATCAACAAGCACGAGGGTGTCATGGAAGCCTCTGGAACAGGGGAAGTGCCAACCCAAGGTCAGACAGAAAAGCAGGGGAGAGACCAGAGCAGTAGAGCAGTTGGAGGCCTTGGGACCATCCAGAGTGGAGGGTGCACTTGAGGCAGGACAGCCAGCACCCTCCCCATCTGAAAGTCTAGAATTCCAGCAGGACTGTCTACAGACAAGGACTCCATTGCGTATTTGGAGAAGGATCAGGAGGCAGTCCTCTTAGGTCTTCGAATTGTCTCCAGAAAAAAAAAAAAAACAACAACACTGTACTCAAAGAGCAAGCAAGCAATTCAGGGGGAGCGGCAGCCGAGGTGAGGATTTGCCTTGGTTGCAGACAGTCTGGGTTGGAGCCTGGCTGGCGTCCCGTCAAGCCTGTGCAGGCGAGGATGGGGTTTGTCCGAAGTCCCAGGGTCAAGTGTGGTCTCATTTGATATCATACTATAATTCTGTAAGATGTAGCCACCAGGGGAAGCCAGGAGACGAGACCACTCTGTACTATCTTTGCAACTTTCTGTGAATCTAAAGTTATTCCAAAATGAAAATATACAAAACTTGGAGTCATGACATTGCTCTTCAGCCCCTGATGCCACCAACCTGGTGATCCTTTGACAATGCCACCCAGCATCCAAGCAAAGACTTTGGCCTGCTAGGACATTTTCAAGAAGAAACTGTGCCCAGACTCCGTCCCTCCTTCCCACCAACGCTGCTCTGAGCCAGACTTGCATCTCCTCCACCTGGACCCCTTCCTCTAGCCCCTGTCTCCACCTTCCCTTCTAATATCCATCCCCTACGTCACTATCAGAAGGTCATCTCTGAATCTCAGTTCTGCTTCTCATCCTCCAGGGAACCCTAATTCTTTGGGGTTGAAGTTAAGCTCCTCAGCAAGTTCTCTAAAGCCCATTACAATGTGATCTCAACCCACATACCTTTCCAACTTCATCTCCCCACACAGGCTCCACCATCATAAAACCCCAGACCCCAGACACCAGTCACAATAGACCACCAGACCATCTTGAACCTCACCACTAATTTGCCCAGCCTCTTCCTTGCTTGGCCTTCCCTGGTGGCTCAGATGGTGAAGTGTCTGCCTACAATGCAGGAGACCTGGGTTCGATCCCTGGGTCGGGAAGATCCCCTGGAGAAGGAAATGGCAACCATGGACGGAGGAGCTGGGTTGGCTACTGTCCATGGGGTCGCAAAGAGTTGGACACGACTGAGCGACTTCACTATCACTATCATTTCCTTGCTTAGGTAGTTTCATCCACTTGGTGTGTGTGTGTGTGTGTGTGTGTGTGTGTGTGTGAGAGTATGTGTGTGTGTTAATTACTTCAGTTGTGTCTGACTCTTTGCAACCTTGTGAACCATAGCCTGCCAGGCTCCTCTGTCCGTGGGATTCTCCAGACAAGAATACTGGAGTGGGTTGTCATGCCCTCCTCCAGGGGATCTTCCCAACCCAGGGATTAAACCCAAGTTTCTTATGTCACCTGCACCGGTAGGTGGGTTCTTTTTCAGAACACCACCTGGGAAGCCCCCACCTGGTAGACCCCTTCCTAGTCAACTCATTATATCAATCCTCCTCTTACTGAACACTTGGCTCAAAACCCTTTACTACCTCAAAACCCAACCCTCAGAATTCCCATAGCTCCTAAGAGGGGCACAGATGGGCTCCTGGTCCCCTATTGGCGGTTGAATCCTTGCTACTGGGAGTGTCCTGGGGACGGGGCCCATGCCTGGCTCATGTTGGTCCCTCTGGATGTCTTGCCCACTGAAGATGCTGGATGGATATTTCTGGAATGTACTTGTTGAGGGAGACTCATTCCTCAGTACAGAGAATCAACATTTGGGTCCCAAAAGACCTGGGCAGCTGTTTTGAAAAGGAGTGGAAATTACTGACCTTCAAAGCAAATTTGAGCTGAGGGTGTGTCTGAAACAAAACACAGAAAGGAGGTGGGAGCAGGGAGGGGACACAAAGGCCTTCCAGCTTTGGTGGCACACCCGGGAGAACATCTTCCAGAGCCAGGAGGAGGTGGAGGTCAGGAGGGCTGGGAGCACAGCCTCTGTCCCTCCTCCTTCTGCTTTTCAGGATGCTGCAGGGGAGTTAGTCATGTTTTTCTCAGGATAGGAGCAGGAGCTGGCTTCCTCTGAGCAGGTTCTCCTGCAATGGGAGCCCTGGGTCCCCGGAGGAAGGCAGAATGTGAGCAGGGCTCCATCAAGTCAGGCCAGCAAAATGGTGCGCGGCTGGCTGGCCGCATCGATCCGCCACGGGTGGGAGGAAGGCTGGCGGGGCCAGGCCTGCTGTGCTCAGCGGGTATCTCATCTGCTCTCTCCTTGGCCGTGCAGCCTTGAGAGTCTGTTTGCAATTACAGCCTGTTTTGATTATTAGGTCAGAATATTCATCTCCATGGGCTTATGATAAAAGGCCAAAGCAAGACGGCATTTCTTATTTCAGACTAAATCTCCCTCTGTGTGTGTGTGTGTGTGTGTGTATAATTTTTGCCTTTTTCTTGTTAAACCAATGTATCCAATTCTTGACTCCAGGAAGGTGGTAGCTGCAAGAGGCACCCCAGAGGCTGTGCACACAGTGGCCCTGCATGGTGGGAGTGGGAGGCTGGGGCCGCTCCCTTGGAGCCCCACCCCAGTGAGGAGGCCACAGCTAATGGGGCTTGCAACTCATTCAGAAGGCAGCTGGCTGCCAAAAGCAGAGGCTAGTGTTGGGAGAGTCCCAGGCCTAGAAGGGAGATTGAAAGTCAACTGTCCAATTTGAGGCCCCTGCTTTGCTGCTTCTTCACATCCCTTCCAAGTAGTTAGGCAATTTCTGCTCCCATTCCTCCAGGGATGGGGAACTCACTACCTTCTTGGGGCACCTGTCTCATTGAACATCAACTCTAAAAATGAGAACAGCTCTTTTCTTAGAAGATCAATAAACCCTTGGCCTCTAAATCTTCTCCAGGACAAATATTCCTCTTTCTTCAACACTGAGTTTAATATGGCTTCGAGTCTCATTATAATCCTGAATAAATGCAACCTCCCCCTGTGGTCTGAACACCCAGAGCAATCAGGGCTTCCACCTCCCTTCTTCCAAAAGAACTTCCTCTCTGTGCATGGAGCCTATGTGGTTTATTTATTTATTTATTTATTTTGGGCAGATATGGCTCTGGACCTTCTTCCAGAAGGTCCGAGGGCACAGGTGTAATCACTGCCACTCCCTCCCCTGAAGCTCAGTCACCTGTCCTCCCCACCCAGGCACCTTAAGCTCAGTCCCAGGAGTCTTCACTCTGTGGCTTCGCAGAACCTCAGGAATCGTCAGGACAAAGAAGAAAGGGGGCAGAGAAGAGAAAAAGAAGTCATTATCCTCTTGGTCCCAGAGTAGTCAGTATGCTTTCCCTGCCTCAAGGATGGGGTGGCCTGATTCCTGGAGGGGGAGACAGACAGAGAGATGGCATAGTCTCCTATGAAGCCCTTGAGAGCTTACAAACATCGTTTTCATCCATGTTCGTGTCAAGACAACTGTGCAAAAGAAACACCTGATTTATTTGTGTGATGACCATTTTATAAAACTGAGGTTCAGCAAGCCGGAGATTACCAAGCTAGTGAAGGTTGGCACTGGAAGAAGAGGCAGAGACATTCTTTAAGACAAAGGCTTGTTGACAGTCGGAGGGCAGGCCCAAAAGTACTGGGTTTGTTTTAGATGTCGTGATAATCAAACGTTATCAGTGCTCATCCAAACCCAGTCTTTGGGACTGTGAGGGGGAACTGAGTTCATGTTTACAAAGAACATAGACGCAAATCAGGTCCCTCCCTGGCAAATCAGGGTATATGGTCCTCCTGCCACAGAGGTGTCCAGTTCCAGGTCCCCCAGCCACTCCCTTCTGCTCCACCACATTCACCTCAGAGAGCCTGGCAACACCCATTGTGTGCATGTATGTGTTAGTTGCTTAGTCGTGTCTGACTCTTTGCAACCCCATAGACTGTAGCCCACCAGGCCCCTCCGTCCATGGGATTCTCCAGGCAAGCACACTGGAGTGGGTTGCCACTTCCTTCTCCAAAAGGAACTATAGAAAGAAAGAAAGTGAAGTCGATCAGTCATGTCCTACTCCCTGCGACCCCATGGACTGTAGCCTACCAGGCTCCTCCATCCATGGAATTTTCTAGGCAAGAGTACTGGAGTGGGGTGCCATTGCCTTCTCCAGGCAAAACCCATTATACAGTGGCATGTCTGAGGATGCCATAGAGTTCCTCCGTCCTAGCTCAGACCTTCCCACTAGGATGCAGATTGTTCTGCTCAATCACCCTCCTAACGCCTCCTCCTGGATGACTCACAGGCCCAAAAATGCAGCCTTGTGAGTGTTCTGGTTACAAGCAGGCATCTGATCTACCCCACAGCATGTACAAGGAATCATAATAAAGACCAGTTCTCAGCACAGACACAGCCTTGAGCTCAGCTTCACCCCTTGACACAGCAATTCTGGCTGCTCTCCTCATTTCTGCCAGACTCACGGGATTTGTTCTCTAATCGGAGATGGATGCCCATTTCCCACTTACTCTCCCCTTTCAACTTGATTCTGAATTTAGATCTCAGTTTCCCTGCCCTGACTTCTCTGAGGAGCCAAGCCTCTGTCTGACTCAGGTGTTGGTTCAACTTAAGCCAGCACCAGCCCCCATCCTGGGGTCTATTCCATCGCATTCACCCCACATTCACTGCTCGCCAAACACAGACTTGGCCAGGTGAACCCACAACCTCTCTCCCCCGAGAACTCATCTTCTTCCTGGATCCTGATACTAGTAGAAGCCGCTACTAGGTGTCCAGGCACCTAGGGGAGCCATGGTCTGCAAAACGATAGCCATGTTGTAGTGACTGACACCCATGTCCTCTTAGGCCCCACAGGAAAAATCACACGCGTGTCTGGGATCACCACTTCATTCTTTACTGTCTTCCCTTTCCTCACCCAAGGTGCCTAGCAGAACGCTGGCCTGTTTCAGCTCTCAACCACTGTTTGCTGAAACAAAAGGCAGGCTCAATCAATGAATGTCACAAAGCCAATGGGAGCCCAGTCGGGAAATTTGGCTTCATTCTGTTCCAGTTGTTCCGAAAGATTGGATTGATTTAATAGAAATGCTTCCTAACGCGTGAACAATTATTATTGTTTTAAATTAGCAGGAATAAAATTCCACCATCTTTCTCCCTGAAGCTACTTTCAGAGATGCGGAGCTGTAAATTCGCAGCACCCGCGAGGAGCTAGACAAACATTCATAGGGGCTGCAAGGAAGTGCTGCAACTAAAAACATCTCCGATCCATATTTTTCCCTTAAGGGAAGGAGAGAGAGCTAAAGAGATAGGAGGAATTTTTTTTTCTTTTCCTTTTGAAAGGGAAATCTTATAACTCTCTCCTGCCCTTCTTTCTGGCTTCACGAGAGATGCCTGAGGTTGAACGTGCTTGGCTGACTGAAAGAGGAAAACATGAAATAAATTTAACTAAGTGAGGCAGCTCGTGGGTTTCATGGCAAAAGCTGACAGCATTATGTAGTCTCACACCCACATCGCCCCATCGCTTCCCTTCCTCCATGCCATGCACACACTTACTCTTCAGGCTTTGGTTCAAACTGCAAGACTGGGCTGAGATTCCAGGTGACCAGAAATCGAGGCTTAGCCCCAGCTCTGCCCCCACCCACTGTGTGAGCTCGTTCCCTCTCTGAGCCTAGGTTCCCCCATTTGTCTATGAGTCATCTGTGAGTGTCCCAGCAGATAGTGGTGCTGGTCGATTTTTCTCCCTCTTTTGTGAGACCGAGTCATAGAGGACCTTCTCTCACCCTATACTCAGCACTCCTGGGGAAAACAGAGCAAGGCATGCACAGCAGTCCCCCAGCCAGCCTGGTGTCATAATCCCCTGGAAAGGTTCATGTACAAATGCATCCCAGGACCCCAGGGCAGACGAGCAAGTGGAACTGTGCAGCTTGTTCTGATGCGCAGCCCAGTCTAGGACCACGGAGAATGCTGGGAGCAGGTTTTGCCGCAGCTGCACCATTGTTCCAAGTCCCCCTCCCGGCAGAGCACCCTCCTCTGCTCCGGGGTGACAGCACAACTGCTTACGGATCCATCACATTGCTTTGACTCCTTCCCACATTTCAGGGCCTGAGCCACATACGAGTGCAACAAAGACAAAGAAGACACGCCCCTGAGTGTGAGGAGCAAGAGCAGACTTGGGCACACAGCTGGGCCCCTCGAACGCAGTGTGACAAGAGCCAGCGTGGAGGCAGATCAGGTGGGAGCACAGAGGGAGGATTTCCAGTTGAGGTGTGTGTGATGTCGGGCAAGACACTAACCTCCGAAGCCTCAATCTCCTTGTGTACAAAGTGGGAATAAAAAGAGTGTGCTCCTCTTAGAGTGACTGGGATAAAGATCTGTGGTCAAATGGATGTAAATGTGTCTGGCACAGTTTCTGGTTTACAATTGTCTTGGGAATATGGCCAGTGAATCTAGATTTGTTTACCAACTCCCAACTCCTATGTCCACAAGTCAAGTGTGGGTGGTGCGTATACGCATATACACACAGGCACACACACGCACACAGGCCCCAACTCCAGCTTCACCAGGGTCACTCCTGATAAAGGTTTTCCTCGGCAAACATTCCCAGTTCATGGACCTGTCTCTGCACTGTTCCCCCGACCCTGGCCCCCACCACACCCTTCCTCCCTGGCCGTCCTGTTGGAAACTCTTGCTCGGCCTGGGGGAGTGGGCCACACGTGCAATGAGCTTACATAAGCTGGCTAGTGTTGTTTGTGGTTTTATAATCAAGTTTCCTCGGGAACGGAGAGCTGAGGGGTGAGAAAGGGGTGGGAGCAGGGGAAGGGAGGGGACTGCTAGGGGGAGATGGATCTTGGGCACCAGCCAGCTCGGGGGTGTGCCCCAAGCTTCCATTGAAACCACGTGTGGAATACAGGGAGAGGTACAGTTTTGCTCAGCCAAAGAAGAGTCCTTCCAAGGACTGCTGGGCCATCTTGCAGGTAAGAACGAGGTGGGGCCCAGCCAGCCCCATGGCCTCCTGCCTTCTCCTCCCTGGAGTCCCAGCAGCAAGCCCCTTGAGGCTCCTCCTGCTGTTGTGCCTCCCACCCACTGCAGGGAGGAGGTCCAGCCACCCAGGGCTGGTCCAGGCTGGCCAAATCCTGCTGTCCTCCCGCCCTGCTCAGTCCAGTCAGGCCCAACCTCTTCCATGGCCCCAAAGGCCATTAACAGCAGATGATTATGCATGACATAATTTTTCTGAACATTTGGAAGTTGTGGGAAGTGAGTATAGCACAGAGCATGTGCTAAGTTGCTTCAGTCATGTCTGACTCTGTGCGACCCCATGGATTGTAGTCCGCCAGGGTCCTCCGTCCTTAGGCTTCTCCAGGCAAGAGTATTGGAGTGGGCTGCCATTTCCTGTCTCCAAGCACAGAGCATGATGGGAAACAAAATGGATGATTTGACAGGTAGCAGCAGACTGACTCCCAGGCCCTTCTTCCCCACTCAGAAGAGGGTCCGTCCACCCTCCCTTTTCTTGGAATCCCTACAGCCCCAGTCCTGAGCTTCCAGGGATGAGAGTTCTGACTACAAAGAGGAAAGGAGGAGGACGGGAGGGAGAGAGAGGAGGAGGGTAATCAGAAGCCATTATGTGTGTTCCACCGCAGCCAGTCTTTTCCCAGAAACCCAGGGAGCAAATAACCTCTCCACAGGTGAGGAGTGTGAGGCTCTGAGAGGTAAAAGGGGTTGCCCAAAGGTCTAGATTTAGGAAATGGTGGGGTTGGCTTTCCACCCACTTACCCACCCATTCATTCAACACCTTGGATTGGCCTGCTCAGAAGCAAGAGCTCGGGAAGCCCCGAGTCACTTCACAGCCAAGCGGGAGAAGCATGGGAGTTGGGGCGGGGGGCGGGGGACGGGGAGGGGGGAGGCTCTCAAGGTGCCAGCAGGGGCCTGGGCCCCGGATCATTCCCTCTCCAGCTGGTTCTGACTGACTGAGCTGTCTCGGGGCGCCCCGAGCCATGGGCACAGTAAGCTCAGGGAGTTTAACAAATGTTTATAAAACCTTTTCATATGCAGTTAATGATCCTTATTAGGACCTGAGAAAGCAGTCGCTCATGCCACATCCCAGCTTTAAGGAGCGTTTTATTATTACACGCCACTCTGCAAATTAATGAGAGAAGCCGTGGCCCATTTGTCAGCGGGGCCAACGACCGGGGATGCTGGCAAAGAGGGCTTTGTCCCAGAGCTGCCTGGGCCCCATTCCCTGCTCCACCTGCCCTCCCCACTACCCCCAGACGCCCACCACTGTCGAGTTGCCAGCCCACCAGCTGCCACGGCTGAAAAGGGACCACCTTGAGGCTTCCATGACCTCAGATCCCTTTGCCTGAGCCTGAGCCACCGCAGATCCTGGCTACCTCTTCCCTGAGGTGCTGGGATCAGGTCCTTCCACATTCTGAGGGGACAGAGGAATGAGAAATACAAATGCCTGGGCCCCTGCCCCTAAATCTGAATTCCTAACCAGGTGCCCAGCTGGTCTGAAGACCAACACCCGGGCCGGAGACATGAGCTCAGATGTCTGCGTGAGAATCCTGGCCCTGGCCCAGCTGTGTGGCCTTGGACCACAGAGCTCTGCAGTTTCCCTCAGTGTCCCCACGTGTAACATGGGGATGTCGTATCTATCACAAAATGGTTTTTGTAAATATGATGTCATCCTGTGTGACCAACGTGTGTTTTGTCTTGAAACTGCTCTGCTGTTTGAATCATAGAATCATAGTGTTTAGAACAGGAAACCACCAAGGTCAGGGTGAAAAACAGCTGGTGGAACTGGGCAGAAGGGACTGGATGCACGAAACGCTCATAAATTGGCTGATTTTACCTTATGTGAATTTTACCTCAATACAAAAAAATAAATCAATCTCCTTTTCATCTTAAATGTGTTCTATCGAGCAGTGTCCGAGGCTGGTTCCCTCTGCTCAGTGAGCTCCTACTCACATTTCAGGGTTCAATTTAGAAATCATTTCCTCCAGGGTTCTTCTGCTGGCCTCTCAAAGGAGATGTCCCCTAATACCATGCCCTCCCCTCACCCCCAGGAAGGGACCCTATCAGATGTTCAGGGTCCACCTGCTGGTACCACAATAAAAGATGGGGCAGGGGGTGGTTCCCAATCACAGACACCCCTCACTGGGCACACAGTGGGCACTAACTTCATTGGAGCCCATCATTCACAATAGAAGGGCTCCAGGATCCCCCACAGATACCAAACTCCATGAATGCTCAAGTGCCTTATATAAAATGGCGAATATTTGCATTTAACCTACATACCTCATCTCATACACTATAAATCATCTCTAGATTATGTATAAGACCTAATACAATGTATGTTGTGTGTTCAGTTGCTCAGTCATGTCTCTTTACGAGCCCATGGACAGTAGCCTGCCAGGCTCCTCTGTCCATGGAATTTCCCAGCAAGAATACTGGAGTGGGTTGCCATGCCCTCCTCCAGGGGATCTTTCCGACCCAGGGATTGAACCCTCGTCTCCCTCATCTCCTGCATTGCAGGAAGATTCTTTACCCTTGAGCCACGGGGGAAGCCAATGCAAGTGCCCTGTAAATAATTATAAACAAATGTAAATGCTACATAAATTGTTGCTGGAGTACAGTAAGTCAAGTTCAGTGTTTTGGGAACTTTCTGAAAATTTTTTCCCCAAATATTGTCAATCTGTGGATATAGAATCTGTGGGTGTGGAACCCATGGATATGGAGGGCTAACTATATTTACTTGTAGAATGGCAGCTCTGACTCTAACCCAGCCCTGATTTTAGAGACAAAGCTGGTGTAGCCCAGCGGAGGACCAGGCCTAGCCCCGGGTCACACAGTTGCTTAGTTGGTGGAGGAGATGGAGGCCAGGCCTCCCTATGCCTGGAAGAGTCCCAGCACGATCCCCTTCCTGGTCACCAGCTCCCGCGGGTACAGCTCACCAGGCACGTGAGCCTCTCCTTCCAGCCATTAGCTCATCTGGCCATGGCCTGTGTGCTAGGGCCCTCTGTCTGCCCTTCCTGTTTCCCCAAGCCATGGCTATTTACGTTGTCAAGGGCTTATCACAAATAGGCAGGCAAAGACCCGTATCCTAGGGAACCTTGTCCCTGGAACCTCCTACCAACACAAGGTGTGGGTCACGGGGACCTGCAACTTCCATATGATCCAATGGAAATGGTTCACACACGGGGTCTCAGTTTCCCCACCTCTAATGTAATAGGTGGCGGCAACATACTGATTTAACACCACTTGGAGTGATATGGCTGAGAGCGGAGCCGCCTGGGTCTAGTCCTGGTTCTGCTCCTTATTGTGAGACCCTGACCATCAAGGCATGCCTGGCTTCCTCTCTGTAAAATGGCTATGATTCTTGTACTTACTTTTCAAGTGTGTAGTACCTCGCATGTATTTAGAACCATGCCTCATGTCTGTAGCAATGTAAGCGCTTAGGGATGCAAGTTATGATTTTTGTAAGTCCTTTCCCGCCCATCACGACCTGATATCTGATTGCCCTTCCCTTACAATGTGAAGTGTAGCAGCCCATCATAGTGCTTCTCACTGAGTGACTGTCAGCCCCTGGCCGGCACAGGTCACCAGAACATACACAGGCACATGCAGGGAAAGGCTGGATACGAGCCCTGGTTCTGGCATCTTTGAGCTTGGATGCACCATAAAAACCACAAAGGGAGTTTACAGAGGAAGATCAAGGTCTGAAGATCAGACCTTCAGGGAAGGCTGAAGCTGCCTTCACTCACCCAGCGATGTAGAGGAGGTCTGGGGATAACCCAGGCCTGGGGCAGGGAGCGGGGACTAGACTCTGCCTGGGTGGTCAGACGACTCACTGCCCTTGTTGGGCCTCTGTTTCCCCAGCTATAAAATGGGCGCATTAATCCCTGTCCTGCCTAGTCCTCAGAAGGGACACAGTGCATGTGGGGGGAGGCTGTGAGCTGCACCTCCTGGAGGGTGGACAGGACAAGGCACCTCCCAGTTACCAGATGTCATTTCCAGATAGCCAAAGCAGCATCTCCAGGTGTGGCCTCTCCCTAGGACCCCAACTTGAGTCGCCTGATGGGCAGCTCCACTTGGCTGTCTCAGAGGCGTCTCCAGATCAATGGAGCCAAAGCAAAACTCTCTATTCCTGCTCCAACCTCCAAATCTGCTCCTCTCAGTGACCATGACTCCCACCATTCACCAGAGGTTCGAGGTCACAAACTTGCCCTTTCATTCTTCTCCTACATCCACCCTTGCAGCAAAGCCTATGAACTCTGCCTTGAAAACACACCCCAAAGCTCCTCTCCATCGCCACTGCCAACCACCAGAGTCAGCGGCAGCCACTTTGACCGGGACTGTACAAGAGCCTCCTGGCTTCTTTTCCGGCTCCAGCCCTCGGGCCCCTACTTTAATTCATTTAAAAGTAACTGATCCCATCATTTCTCTGTTTAAAAACCCTCTTAAGTCTCCTCGTCTGGTTGAAATAAAGCACATACCTCTTACCTACCCCACAGGCAATCTTACGACTGCTCTTACCTCTTGCTTCTCTCTTCAGTCTTGTCCCAGACACACAGGACATTCTCCTTGCCTGGAGCAAGCCAGTTCTCTCCTTCCTGCATGTTCTCCCCATGGTCTTGCAATAGCTGCTCCTTCTTATCATTCAAATCTCAGAGAGGAGTCCCACCGCCCAAGTACAGTCCCAATCTGGGACTCAGTAACCCACTGGACTCTTGCCATCTGACATTCTTCCTATCTGTTGCTTTGCTGTCTCTGTTGTTCCCCACAAGACTGAGGGCAAGAAACACCCTTCTGGCTCCCTAGCATAGGCCTGACACAGTAGGTGTTCAGTAAATATTTGCTGACTGAATGAATGAAGAGATGAATGGGTATAGGAGATAAAGCCTCAAAAACTCCATGCTGCATGCAAAGGTTTACCAGACAAAGGGACCTAAGGCCTTAAGTGAAGAAACAATTTAAATGGAGGCATCTCCTAGGCGAGGAAACAGGAATCATTGGCGTTGGATGCCAAGTCTCAGCTGTACAGTTTCTTCTACTATGAAAGTCCTGCTCCCTCTTCACCTGCCTGTGAAACTTCTCCTTATCATTCAAATTTGACTCCTATCACTTGTTAATAAGTCAAGCCTTTCCCGACCCTCTCCCCCATCATCAAACTTTTCAGTCTTCCTTCACATTTCTGTAGACTCCTTCCCACCTCTAGCCTGGTTCTAGATCTGGACTGTCTTTGAACCCTGGAGCTGAGTTCGAGGCTGAGCCACATCTGAGTACCCACCCCACAGCCTGGCACTTGGTACAGGGTTGGCACTCAATAGAGCTTTGCCCATTATCAACACAGTCAGTCAGCTGGATTCTGCCAGGCTCTGGGGAAATGGTGATGTGAAGATGAGCTCTCTGCCCTCTGGACTGTGCTTGCAATCTAAATGGGAGACCAAGATGAGCATACAGCAAGCTAATAATTGCTTTAATAGATGTACACATAAAAAGTGCAACAGGACCATAAGGACCATAAGCAAAAATTAATCAAGTTATAAAATGACACCAACAGTGGGACATCATTTCCATAGGGCTTTAAAACCTGAAAAACCAACTTTTGCATTGTTTAGTAGTAGTAACAGTTGCTCAGTCATGTCCGACTCTTTGCGACCCCACGGACCCCACCAGTCTCCTCTGTCCATGGGATTTTCCAGGCAAGAATACTGGAGTGGATTGCCATTCCCCTCTCCAGAGGATCTTCCTGACCCAGGGATTGAACCCCAGTCCCCTGTATTGCAGGAGAACTCTTAACCCTTTGAGCTACAGGGAAGACCTAAAAAAAGTATCAGTGAAAACCTGAAAAATCAACCTTTGCATTGTTTACGAACACACAAATACATGGTAAGAAAAAAAATTAAAACATGCATGAGAATGAGAAACACCATCTTTGGAGAGATAAGAAGACAGAATTGTGGAGGTTCACATATACACATTTAACCGTTTCTATAGTATTTTGATTAATAAGAAAAAATTTAAGTACATATGGCATAATATTAAGATATATTGAGGCGGGTATTCCTTGTTGTTTAATATGCTAGTAGAGTCAAAGGGTTTGAAAAATTTCCAAGATCATTTTACATTAAATACAGTGTGATTAAAGAAAAAGCATCTAATCTATTGAATGAGTGCCTGATGGGTAGGTAGATAAGTGGATGGAAGAATGAATAGATGATGGTGGAGGATGGATGGCTGTGTGGATGGAAGGATGCATAGATGGGTGGCCAGTGGGTGGTTGAAAAGGAAAATGGATGGGGGGGTTGATGAGTGGTTGGATCAAATGAACGGATGAGGGAAACACTGCTGCTGTTGCTAAGTCACTTCAATCGTGTCTGACTCTGTGCGACCCCACAGACAGCAGCCCACCAGGCTCCCCCGTCCCTGGGATTCTCCAGGCAAGAACACTGGAGTGGGTTGCCATTTCCTTCTCCAATGCATGAAAGTGAAAAGTGAAAGGGAAGTCACTCTGTCATGTCCGACTCTTCTCGATCCCATGGACTGCAGCCTACCAGGCTCCTCCGTCCATGGGATTTTCCAGGCAAGAGTACTGGAGTGGGGTGCCATCGCCTTCTCCAGAAACACTACTAGAGCTTCTCAAATTTTACCCTGTTCCCTCCACGTTCATCCCACTCGACTACACATCAAGCCACGTGCTAGTCCCTGACGATGATGGATATAGGATACTGACAAGTCACTTCCCTACAGGATCGCAAAGCTGGGGCAAGAGTCAAACCCAATGGGGAGACAGCAAGCAGTGCTGCAGATAGTGGTCATGAGTGTGTGTCCAATATGCCAAAGGGACAAAGTGAAAGGAAGACAAACTCCCAGAATTTGTCCTTGCACAGTGGAAGCAGGATTTCTGCTGTGTCCTTGCAGCATGGATGGGTTTCATGGCCCCTGTACCTGGGCAGGGGAGGGAGGTGGGGAGCCCACACATGTGCCTACACCTTGACCCTGATGTAGCACGTTTTTATCTCACCAAACAGCTACCCAACAAGAATCTTTATTGCTCGGCACAGTCTCCCAGCTAACTAGGAGAGCATTTTTCTAATTACATTTCCCTTGAAATACACCCGGGTTTGAGTTAACACCTCTTCAGTCTGCCAAAGACTAAGTCATTTTAAAATTAGTTCTGGAGGTTTTGCAAAAAAACCCCACCGGGATACAGCATTCCTTTCCCACCAAGCTGCAGGCCGAAAACTCTCCCTAGATGCCAAGAGCAATTTTCCTTGGAGACTACGAAGCAAGCGCCCAGGGAAGGACCCGCATTCTGGCCTGCCAGGCTCTCAGATCTGTTGAATGGCCTTCACAAAGCTGCTGGATCGATAGAATCATAAATGCATTTTGCCCTAAGCAGTCTCACTGATACTTTTTAAAAACCATACGGATGGGAGGGAAATGTGATCCATATGGTTTTGAATCATTAACACTTAAAATCGTCAAAATAGAGAATTTTTTTTTTCCTGGAGAAATTTCATAGCCAAGGCGCCTTTAGTGGCTCTTTAATAAACTGTTTAGAATTCTGTTGTTCCCCCTCAAAACACACACGTACAAACCCACATGTGCTGCACATGTACGCACAGCCCACTGACTCTGAGAGGGCGTCAGTGGGAAGTACAGCCCATTACACACCATCTATTCCCAAGACAGGGTGGGTTAGTGGCCGCTGAGAGAACTTTTGAACGCTTGGGTGGTCAACGAAGTTGACTTGGTTCAGTTATTCAGGGTAAAGGGTTCCATACAGCTGTGGAGCTCATCTGGACAAGACCCTTAATGGGAGAGATGAGAAAGTTGAGGTTCAAAGAAGGCCCCAGATTCTTTAAGATTTAGTGGAAGTCATAGAGGGGTACTTTTGGATAAGGTCGATACAGCAGGGTGCCTGCGGCTGATCCCATGTGACTCAATGGCAGGGTATGAGGTAGGGATACGGGCAAGAAAGAGAGGTTAGGAACTGATCACAGCACACATCCCACGGCTCCCCAAAGCCTAAACACGTTGATCTTCTAAAGTCTAAACACTCTTGACTTCCCTAGCCTGGAAGTCAAGGTTGTGGAAGAAGGCACAATCTTTTCTACGAAACACAAGTCAGAGTCTAACTCTGGAAGCAACAGAAGGGATGGTTTAGAAACATAGGGTGATTAGTTAAAGCTCTTGGGAGAAATGAGGATGGCATGGGCTTCAGGACAGAATGGAGGAGAGAGCAAATCTAAAAGATATTTTAGAGAGAAATTCGATAGGATTTGAGACCAAATGAGTATAACCAGTGATGGAGAATATGAAAGTGCTATCAGTTTTCCACGACTGTTCTAACAGATTGCCACAAACTTACTGAGAAAACACATACATTTATTCTCTTACAGTTCTGAAGGCCATAAATCCAAAATGAATCTCACAGGGCTAAACTCAAGGTATCAGCAGGACTATTCTTTCCGGAGGCTGGCTCCAGAGGAAAAATCATTTCTGGCCTCTTCCAGTTTCTGGCTTCCTCACCTCTTCCAGGGACTGTCAGCAATCTTTGGCCCGTGGCTACATCACTCCAACCTCTTGTTTCCACTGTCACATCACCTACTACTCATTCTGAGCCTCCTGTTTCCCTCCTGTCAAGTCTGTTGTGATTATATCAGGCTCTCCCAGATAATCCAGGATAATCTTCCAATCTCAAAATCCTCAATTTCATCACATCTGCAAAGGAATTAGGATGTCAACATCTTGGGGTAGGGAGAGGGATTAGTTAGCCCACATCAAAAATGAAATCCAGATTTCTGATGCTGGCAACTGAATGGAGTTTTTAACCAAGAATGAAGGACATTGGTGAAGAAGATGATGAGCCTGGAACTTCCTTGTGGTCCAGTGGCTAAGACTCTGAGCTTCCAATGCCTACGGTTCAATCCCTGGTCAGGGAACTAAATCTCACACGCTGCGACTAAAGATCAAAGATCTCTTGAGCTTCAACTAAGAACTGGCACAGCCAAAGAAATAAATATTTTTAAAAATATAAAAAAATGATCAACTTGATGTAGGAGATGCTGATTCTAATTAGAACTTGGTAGATATCCAGGAAGGGCATCCTGATAGGTAATAATGATCTATGGAGATTCAGAGCAGAGGATGGGTAATCTGAGAGTGTCACTTTCAAGTCTTCAACAGCATGGATACAGCTGTATCCCTAGGAATAAAGGAAGGTTTTCTTATTCCTCACTCATTTCCTAGGCAAAAAGTGCCGAGACTAAAAACAGAAAGCGGGGGGGAAACCAGTTCGGGGCATTAGAATTAGACAGAGAGGATGTATTGCTGAGGACTGAGGAGGGGTCAGACTGTTGATTCAAGAAGGGGGAGTGGGGGACTTGGCCAGTGGTCCAGGGGTTAAAACCTCGCCTTCCAGTGCAGGGGATGTGGGTTCCATTCCTGGTCAGGGAGCTGAGATCCAACATGTCTCGTGGCCAAAAATCCAAAACAACAACAACAACAAAAAAACAGAAGCAATATTAAAACAAATTCAATAAAGACTTAAAAAAGACAAAAGGGGAGTGGGTATATGATAAGGTGGGGTGGGGTGGGAATCACGGTGTCAGATACAGAACAAAGACCTCCAAATACAGAATAAATAAGGTAGGAATCACACCTCATTGGTGACCTCAAAAACATTGGAGCGGAAACAAGTGCTCAAATTTCCAGAGTTCTAAAGGATGGCGGCCACACATTTCGTGGAAAAGTGTTAACAGGGAGAGAGCTGAGGTGGCAGGCTCGGGGACTGAGCTGAATTGGATGTAGAGGGTGGGCTTCCCAGGTGGCTCAGTGGTAAAGAATCCACCTGCCAACGCAGAGTGAAAGACAGGAGGGGAGGAGCGGGCAGGAGCTGAGAGCAGCCACACCGAGCTGGAACAAGTCCCTCCCATCCCCCACACCCCCGACCCCATCCTCCAGGAACCTCAGCCTAGCCCTCCCTCCCACGTTTCCCAAACCAGAACTCAGTTCTCTGCGCGACCTTGGCCAACTCACTCCCTGTCTCTAGGCCTCCTGGTGAAATGAGAGTCTTGGAGGCAGTGACCGCCAAAGGCTTTTCAGCCCTCTTGGCCTCCAAAGCACAGCCTTGGACGTGGAAGGGCTGTCTGAGCTGTTGCAGAGGCCCCCACCTCTTTGGAGTCAGGCCCAGGCCTCTGTCATTGCGTAAACATGATGCAGGCCTGTTTGGTGCCACATAGCTGTGGTTTTCTGTTTTCCCCAGCAGTAGCTACAAGGCTGGGCTGCAGTTGAGACAGCCCAGCAGGAGGGAGAGGGTGGGGAGGAGGGCAGGAGAGAGAGCGCTTCTCTGTGCAGCCTCCTCCGCTTGGCTGGAAAGTTTGCAGAAAGGAAAAAAACATGCATACGTTAGACCTTTCCTCCACCTCCCAGCATCAATTCCAAAGAAAATGGGTCCTTTCTAGCACCTTTCATAACAGAAAATCAATTCTCCAGGTCAACCTCCTCTGCTTTGGAGCAAATACTCTCACGTGGCCTTCGTGAACGCAGCCTTGGGCAGGTCTTAGAGTGAAAGAGCAAGGCCCGGGGGGTCAGAGTGGGTGGGAGTAGAACAGAAGGTACCACAGGCCCGGACAGGCAGTCCTCCCTGTGGCCAGGTGCACAGTAGGTCCAGATAATGGGTGTTTCTTAAGCCAAGGAGAACTAAATCGGGAAGAATACAAGTTCATCCTTGAAGAGAACAAGTGGCAGTGTAGGGCATGGTTGGTGTGATCCGTGCCCCGCATGGACCCGTTGCCGGCCCACAGCTCCACCCCCCAGCTGTCAAGCAAGGGGTGGGGAGATGGTGGGTTACTAACAGCACACACCGTACCCTTCCCCACAGAACTGCCCTTGGCTGATAGGAGCCAACTCTGCAGAAGATTCAGGAATTTCTTGGGCTTCCCAGGTGGCACAAGTGGTAAAAAATCCGCCTGCCAATGTAGGAGGTGCAAGAGAGGCAGGTTGGGAAGATCCCCTGGAAGAGGAAATGGCAACCCACTCCAGTATTCTTGCCTGGAGAATCCCAAGGACAGAGGAGCCTGGTGGGCTACAGTCCATGGGGTCGCAAAAAGTCAGATAGGACTGAGCGACTGAGCACTCTATCCTTGACTTACAGATGCTGGAGTTTAAATCTCAGCTCCTGATTCATGTTGTCACATAGCAAAAACCAACACAACATTGTAAAGCAATTATCTTCCAATTAAAAAAATTGCTTTAAAAATAAATAAATCCAAGCCCCTTTGCTTCAAATTGGGACAAATCTTTGGTGCAATTCATACTCTAGAATTTCCAGTGAGATCAGGGTAAGAGACCATTACATCTCTGCTTTGTAGGAGGCCTCTCTGGCTTCGCTCACTGACTGCTTCACTGGCTTCTTCTGAAAACACCCCTCAACAAGGCACTTGCCCCAGAATCCCCATTTCACCCTCTGTTTCTAGTGAACCTGACCTAGCACGATGGGGAGAGCTTTCTAGACAAGACCCGGCTCAGGGAGGGGTCTTTCCTATCTCAAGCCAAGCGAGTTGTCAAGCTGCTCACTCGCGGCGGGAGAGAGCAGAGGGCACGTCACAGCTGGCATGTGGCTGGGTCAGAGCTGCCTGGTGCCGCTCTGTGCACCCAGGAGAGCTGCCGTGCTCAGCCACAGCAGCGGCAGACAGGACCAGAGCACAGCCCAGCTGGCAGAAGCCTCTGAGGCCACCCAAGGCTGCCTAGACTCACTGCTGCTCTAGCTCTGCTGACCAGTTAAAAGAGTCCACTAGGGACCAACACAGAGGACAGGAGCCTGTAGACCACCCAGACCAGAGCATCACTAGGAAAAAGAGCTGGGCTCTGAAAGGTCCGGGGACTACACCAGTACCGCAGAGCCCTCCCTTTGGTGGCACCAGAGCTACGGAGCTGTGCAAATATGTACAACCAGGGCAAGAGCAATAATAATAGTGATCATTATATATATATATATATATATATCCTGAGTTAGTGGTAAAGAACGCACCTGCCAATGCAGGAGACAAAAGAGACTGCGATTCGATCCCTGGGTCAGGAAGATCCCCCCGGAGAAGATCCCACTCCAGTATTCTTGCCTGGAGAATCCCATGGACAGAGGAGCCTGGCAGACTATAGTCCATGGGGTTTAAGAGTCAGATACGACTGAAGCAACTTAGCATGGAGCACGTATGAACCAAATGCTGCTCTGGGTCAAGCCCCTGCTAACGCACTACATCCAGTTATTTTACTTAATCCCCTCACCACAATAGGTACTACACTCTCCATTTAGATACAATGCTGGACACGCCTACTTGTGTAGCACATACATGCTTGCGTATAGTTGGGAAAATATACATGTTCAGACCATACACAGCCCCACGTGATACCCACTGGTTTGATTAGCAGTTGAAGAATGAATTCAGCACTATGCATGGAACAGTTTATTAAGGATACTACCCTTAAGAAGGCAACATGAATCTCTGATGTTCTTGGAGCTCTGGCTCATGGGCCCCTGGGGTCTCCTGCACTCCAGCAGCCACTGCCTTCAGCCCAGAGCAGGCAGAGCTGGCCACCAGTTCACAGCCCCTCCTGCCCTAATCCCTCAGATCTTCAAACCTGTGGCCTCTCCCCTCTCCCAGGCGAGGGTGTCAAGCCTGGTTCTAAAGTCGTATCAGGGAACAGCTGTGCCAGGAGTCAGGTCTGCTTGTTGCATCCACACTGGTAGAAACAGACTGCACGTGACCTTGACCTCCTTCTGTGAAGTCAGCATCTGAGGTGCTGAGCTGCAGGGACCCAGATGTCCCAGAGAGCGCCCAACACCTTCAAATACTCCCAGAGTTGCTCCAGGCTCAGCTCAACCCTACACCACTGACCCCTCACTCTGTGGTCCCTGGGGAAATGGGCTGGTCTCCATGAGGCCTCTAGAACACCTGGCCTTAACCCAAGTCTCCTGCACTCAGAGCTCTGGATTTGGAGTCCACAGACCACGGTTCCTACAGTCCTGGTCTCTGCGAGAAGCAAGCTCCAAGTCCCTGCTCTTCCCCACTGCGACTCTAGGAACACCAGCACCACCCGCCAAAGACAAAGCCTGTCTCCACTTCTGTGAAATGGAAATGAAAGTGTACACATGGGTCAGCATTGTAGGTTAAGCTGTGTAACAATCCCCAGGTCTCCGTGACTTCATATAGCTTTACTCTCAGTCACATAAAGGCCTACACCAGGCAAGCATCCTTCCTTCATCTTGTCGCTTTGGCCTCTAAGGCCACTGCAGAAGAGGGGACAGCAGATGGTAGAGCTACACATTCATTAACTGCCTCCGTCACAGGGGCACACGCACGTTTCCTGGGCCTGAAACTTACACAATGTAGGGGCTCTAAGATAATTTATATAAAATTATAATACACGTAAAATATATTTTTACATATATTTTATATCTATATTTTTTACAGCTGCTCCAACACCACTGTACACAGAAATTATAAAACAACATACCCAAGGCCCCCAGAGAGCAGGGCCAGGACAAGACAGGGGCCTGGAGCCCCACACTCCGTTAGCCTCAGGATAAATCAGATCTGCAGGCTGGAAGGGACACACCCCTGTTGCTCACAGTCCAGTAGCCAGAACTAGGACACAGGCCAATCTCAGCACAGGAGGCTGGGGGGTGTGAGGGAGCGCCTGGCTCCTTGTGAGTAGGAACCCACTCCAAGAGCATGCTGGGCTCGGGCAGCTGGGTGATAGAGGCCTGGAGATTGCAGGCAGGAGGAAGCCAGATGCAAATGCAGGGATCCGGAAGGTCAAGAGGTAGGGCAGGGGAGCTCTGCCTAGCCCAGAGTCAAGAGGGCAAGGCTCTGGTCCCAGAGCTGTGCTTTCTCAGCGGTGAGAACCTGAGACACTTCTTCAACCCTCCTGAACTTCCCTGGCCCCATTGCCCAGCTTTGTAAACTCATCCTGATCGCCCAATGTGATCTCAAAGAGAAAACAAGATCAACAGCCTACAACGGCTGTGCAAACAGCCCCAGGCTGTGCAGAGTGAGCCCCGTTGTAATTCTTTTTAGCAGAGCTGCTCTTTCTTCTTTCAGACACCTGAACTCTGGCGGTCCCTGGTCCCCGAAGCTGAGGATAATCTCTGCTTCTTCAGGTTGTCCTGCCTTACCCCATCTGCCTCAGTGAGACAACCAGGGCAAACGTTGCAGATTCAGCTGCTGCATGAACCTGCTGGATTGTCCAGGAAGATTCTAGAATATCAGAGTCCAAATGGTTGTCCAAAGGTTAGCTTATCCTTGGCGGATACTGAAAACGCTCAACTCTTCCAAGGAGTCCCCAGCAGGTGCTGACAGGACTGTCAGAAAGTAGTCCAGCCATTATGGGCAGCACCACCATGCTGCCTCGCCACAGTAGAGCTGTTTTTAAATCTCCATAGCCCCCCTCTGCAACCCCGTCACTCTAGAATGTCAGACCACATCATAATAAACACATCAGAATGCATCTACATCCCACTTCAGATATCATTTACATATAACTTCATAGGCGCTGAGACGAGTTGAATTTAACAACTTGACATGATGTTACATTATGCACATATTCAATTAAACATCAATTAATTTTGATTTTGCAGTCATTTTTTGAAGTCGATCATTTTTTTTCAAGTATCAAATATTCTTGGAAAAATAGAAATCTGTTGGCCTTGGGCTTGGGGTACCCATAGATAAGCCAGCCCCTGGACACCACCCTTTCTGGAGTGAACAGCCAAGCTCTTCTGTCCTCTCAGAAGATTCACCTGGGAAGTGACCCACTGTCTGTGTCATCCCTGGAGGGGGCCGCTCGTGTTCCTGTCAGGGACTTTATCTCTGTCCTGCCCCGAATGAGGAGCTGAGAACATAGTGTGGGGCTGGGTGACCACAGGGGCTGCCAGAGTCCATGTTCAGAGCAGAAGAGCAACAAGAAGAGGCTTAGGCTGTCAGAAAAGCTGCATGACCATAATGAGACTCCTGTCTTGGCCAAGGTCACAGAGCTGTCTGTGGCCTGCTCTCTGCCCCTCTGAGCTTCATTTTCCCTAGCTGTAAGTCAGCAAGTAGCAAATGAGGGAGGCCAAGGTGCTCGCTATAATCTTTCCCTTATTTTCTAGATCTACAGAGCTGCCATTTTATAGTGTGATGTTTATTCTGGTACTTTCTGCTTCAGGGTATCAAAGTCAGCACAGTGAAGTGTGGGTATTTCTACTGCTGAAAAGCTATCATTTGTGAAGGGGTTGTAGGGTGTGTAACAGGGTTTGTGCATGTGTGAGTGAACACATGCACACATCCTGGAGAAGTGCAGGTACACGTGGACATGGGGTGTGGTGCTGTGTGCGCCTGTGTTGTGTAAGCAGACATGTACGAATTTATGAATTGGTGTCATATGTGCATGTATGAGGTATGGATGCGTGAGTGTGCATTTGTGTGTACAAATGTGTACGTGTGCAGGGCAGCAAGGCCAGGTAAGAAGGAAGGAATTCAAGGGCCTTCCTGTTTCCGAGTTCCCCAGAACCTTTCTTTCTGGAAGGTGTTCGCTTTGGCCATCAGCCTGGCTGTCGTTTGCTCCCATAGGAGGGCATCGCTGTCCTTGAGAACAAGGCCAGGAACTAGGAGACTCTGCCACTAGGCACGGAACACACCTGACATTTTACAAAGGTCTTTCTCTTCCCTGTTTTTTCTTGACCCCAAGATAGAATTTGCGAGGTTGGTAGTATCATTCCCATTTTTCAGATGAGCTAACTGAGGCTTCCTCGGGGGACAAGTGACAAGTGAGAGGGCATGGGTATGAGATGTTCCCACTCCACATTTCCACTCACTGCAGAAGGTAGGTGGGGTGGCCCTTTACAGACATGGATTTTTCTTGGACACATCTGTCTCTGACTTCTTCCTGGCCCATCAGGGAGGACCCAAGGTCAGTGGGGAGAACTCTCTGGTGGCTCAGACAGTAACAAATCCGCCTGCAATGCAGGAGACCTGGTTCAATCCCTGGGTCGGGAAGATCCCCTGGAGGAGGGCACGGCAACCCCCTCCAGTATTCTTGCCCAGAGAATCCCCATGGACAGAGGAGCCTGGTGGGTTACAGTCCATGGGGTAGCAGAGTAGGACACAACTGAGCAACTAACACTTTCTTTCACGGAACCACAGCAATGGGTAAACCAGGGTGCTGAGTGCTACGGACGTGTCGGGTCTCGCCTCAGACCGCTGCTGCTGGAGATTAGCAGCTACAGTCATGGGGCCAGGGAGCCATCTCCTCAGAGCAGCTGGGCAGGGCAAGGCAGGGCGGGGATGAGGGAGCTACTCATGGGCGGGAGGAGTTTCACGTGGCCCTGTGCCAGAGCACCCAGGGTCACTGGGCCAGTCCCCAAGTCCCAAGCTGGGGCATCACCGGTTCTCTGAGTCTTACGCCCCTGTGGTGACGTCCAACACATTCCATCACCTAGTTCACTCCTCACAGCAATCCTACGTGGTTGTCATTCTTGTGCCCATTCTGTAGATGAGGAAATTGAGGTCCTTGGAGATTAAACGACTGGCAGAAGACCCAAACTCTCATTCCAGCTGGGTCTGGGCAGAGTTCAGAATAAGGTGGTTAGGGGGCATCTTGTGGCTCAGCTGGTAAAGAATCTGCCTGCAGTGTGGGAGACCTGGGTGTTGGGAAGATCCCCTGGAGAAGGGAAAGGCTATCCACTCCAGTATTCTGGCCTGGAGAAGTCCATGGACTGTATAGTCCATGGGGGTCACAAAGAGCTGGACACAACTGAGTGACTTTCACTTTCACTTTTTCACTTTTCAGGGGGCGTCTACTATGTATCAGGAACTATGCCAGGCACTTTTCAGGTAACATCTCATTTATACCACACAAATCAGTGAGGTGGAGAGTATCCCCTCCATTTTGGAGCAGAAACAGAGCAATTCGTTTGCCCAACATCTTAATAGAAGGATCCAAACCCAGGTACACATGCCTCAGAAATATTTAATGCAGCTGGGATGATCTTAATGTATACATCTGACCAGGCCACATCTCTGTTTCCCGCTGCTCCCTGGTGCCTCAAGGACCACAGGGAAATTCAAGAGCCTTAACCTAACATCCAAGGCTGTCCACCCTCTGGCCCTGAGCACGGCTCCTTCTTCTCTAGCCTGTCTCCCTACTCAGCCACCTGCAGTCACAGTGCTGTGTCCCCTTAAACATGCTGTGTATTTGAAGAGCTCTGGCCTTGGTAAAGCCTGGTCCATCTGCCAGAAATGCCCTTCACCCTCTTCTCTGCCTGTCAAATTCCCATGTCATATGGTGTGGTCACATGGTGTAATCACCTCCTAGAGGAGGTGTCATTTGAGTTGGAGTCAGTTAATCCTCTGGATCCATGAAACAACTTTCACCTTCATTACAACTTGACATGGCTGAGAAGACGTGGATGTTTATAACTGGTCACTAGACTGGGGATACTCTCAGAGCAGAGAGGGTGAACTGTTTATCTCTGTATCCTAGCAACCTGCACGGGCCTGGCCTAGCACAAGCATTCAACCAGAGTATATGGATGGAAGAATAGATGGATGCTCGGATGGAGAGATGTGTGGAAATAACATAACAGATGGGTGAATGGATGATTTGACTGGCAAATGGGTAATTTAATGGAGAGATGAGTGGAGCTTGGAAGGATGGGAGAAGAAGGAGCAGGTGAATTATACCAACGAACACAAAACTATTCAGCACTGACAAAGCATACTGAGTGCCCTCTCCACTCTCCATTTGGATGGCATCACTGACTCAATGGACACGCATTTGAGCAAGCTCCGGGAGATGGTGAGGGACAGGGAAACCTGGTGTGCTGCAGTCCATGGGGTCCCAAAGGGTCAGACTCGACTGAGCGACTGAACAGCAGCAGTAGCCAATGACTCAGGAAGCTTCCCTGCTCGCCTCCCTTACAACAACTTTTTGTTACAGGTTGAAAAAGACCTGGCAGGCCCTCTGGGCAAGGAACAGAAGAGTGTCCAGATGGGGTGGGAAAGGACCCCCACCCTTGGTGCTGAGCTCACATCCTGGAAACCTATGGCTGTGCTCTAGGAAGATGCAGGGCCTGCCCTGTCCCCTGAGATGAGCTAAGCAGGGAGTAGCCCACGCCTCCATCTTTCCATTAGCTAAGAACTCTTCCAAGCCTGGCCTCTCCCAGCTCCAAGTTCCACTGCCCAGGATAATTGGAGCTGGGGCCTGAGTCCAATGTTGCTTCAATCCCCAAACCAAAACCACACTGGCCAGAATAAGAGGATCCCTGGGGTCAGCATCTAGGAGGTATGGGGGCAGAAGAAACTGGACCAACATCTGGAGACAGCTGGAGACAGCTGGGCCACCATCAGGGGTGGGTTCTGAGAGCAATGGTCCTGAACTCCTAGCAGTGGGGGTGAGTCCTCTCCAGGAGTGCAGGGGCCCAAGAATGGGCTCGTTCTGAGGAGGGGCAATGGCACCAGCTTCTCTCTGGGTTTGACCCCACCCCTCACGTCCCCACTCACCCCCACAGCCTCACATCTGTGAGTAAGGCCCTGCCAAGTAAACAGCTGCAGCCCACACTCCAAGGCTCCCCAAACCCCAGCACTACCCACACCAGCCAAAGCCACATCCCATCCATCCCCCAGCATGGGACCCACGGGAGGGGATGCGCTCGTTAATCACAGGGAGACAGCTTCCGGGCAGCCTCGAAGACAGACCGAGGAGACCGGAGCTGGGAGGGAGCTCCCCACAAGTTCCCAGGGGAGGCCAGGGCTCCTGCTCCGACCCAGCACTGAGTCCATCAGCTAGTGGCTTGCCTTCCAGTGCCCTGGAATCTCTGAGAACAGCCGGTCCTGCTTGCGGCCCAGACATCAGGAGAGAAAGGTGGGTGTGTCTGTCCTCTGCCATCAGGCCTTCCTTCTTCCGTCCAGTGAGGCATCAGAGAAACCCTCTGAGGCCAGAGGGTTGGAATCTTGGTTCTTTGCTTGGCAATCGGCTGGTCGTGTGACCCTAGGTCTCAGGCTGTGCAAAATGAGGAAAGAGCTCCGACACTGCCTGTGTGCACAGCCTAGAATCAGTCATCATGCTGTGGGGAGGGCACATACAGAGGCCCATGCCCTCCATCCCTAGACCCACAGAAGAGCAAGTCAGCTGTGGTCGTTGGCCTGATCTGAGTCACTGGGCAGGCTTGGCAGTGGGAGGTGACCTACGCAGCCCCAGGGAGCAGGGCCTTGGAGAAAGCCATGGTAGAGAGAAGAGAGCCTGGAGCACAGGCAGGAATAAAGACACACATCTGCCAGGAGCTGGGCTTCCAGTCACCCTGCTCAGACCAAGCCCAGTCTCCCCTCATCCTCACTTTGCCTTTTGGTGTTGAGGGCTGTGGACTCCTCTTGGAACACTTGAGCCCCTCACAGCCCACAGGGATGCACCTCACTGTGATAGAAGCTCATAGACCATCAAAGCTGGAGATGCGCTGGCTGACCCCTGACCTCATCATGTGACCCTAGGCAAATCCCTGTTCCTCTCTGAGACCTGTCAGGGCACCCAGTGAAAAGAGAGCCTGGAGATTCCCTGTGCCTTTCCTCTAAGGTCACTAGCATTCCTGGGTCAGCCAGCAGAGAGGTGGCTGGGCTGAGTTGACCATCTGGGAGACCCAGCGATAGGCAACAGGAGGGAGACAGCCTGGGCAGCCAGGCAGGGCTAGTGGGCAGAGCATGGGGCACCCAGGGGGGTCAGAGCAGGACTCAGGCCCCTCCACAGGCAAGGGGAAGGGGAAAGAACAAGTGATGATTCAAGCAAATCTCTACTGAGTACATCCTGTGTACTAGCCATCATTCTGAGCCCACTGGTGCTCCCTCCTCGGTACTCCAAAGAGCCAGGTACACCACATCCCCCCACAGGGGAGGGCACTAAGGCCCAGAGAGGACAGGACGATATTCAAGGTCATGCAGCTTAAGTGGACACGTTGGAGCTAGAATCCAGATTTTCAAACTCGACAACAACACAGTTCCCTAGGGGTCGGGGCAAGACCCTAAGTCCAGACAGGAGACACCATCCCAAACCCTGACCATGAAATTAGACAAGGCCAGAGCTTTGATTCTTGAGGCACAAGAGGCCAGATCTCCACATTCTACCCAAGTCTGAAAGTGGAGTGAAAGTGTCAGTCGCTCAGCCATGTCTGACTCTTTGTGACTCCGTGGACTGTAGCCCACCAGGCTCCTCTGTCCGTGGAATTCTTCAGACAAGAATACTGGAGTGGGTTGCCATTCCTTTCTCCAGGGGATCGTCCCAATCGAACCCAGACCTCCGGCATTGCAGGCAGATTCTTTACTATCTGAGCCACAAGGGAAGGCCCCACCCAAGTGTGTGCTGTGCTGTGCTTAGCTTCTCAGTTGTGTTCAACTCTTTGAGACCCCATGGACTGTAGCCCGCCAGGCTCCTCTGTCCATGGGGATTCTCCAGGCGAAAATACTGGAGTGGGTTGCCATGCCCTTCTCCAGGGGATCTTCCCAACCCAAGTCTGGAGCTCCTTAATTTCCTCATCTCGTGGTCAGTTCAGGGAACAAGGTGCAATCAATCAAGGCTCATCCCCAGAGGGAACCCCAACTCTAGGGAATATACACTTGGAGGACACGCTAACATTATTGGCACACTACAGCGACAGAGGGCTCATGCCCTCTGAGCGCATCCCAACTCCATTCTTGGTCTGAGGCAGACATGGTGGAGATGGGTCACTGGGCTCCACTGGGAAATGGATGACATGATCTCCAGAGCCCCTCTCCTCTCCAGCCCTTTCCAGATCAGCATAGCTCCCAGACTGGAAACCGTCCCTCCTAAAGACCTAACCATTAACTACATACTGTCTGAAACAAGTGCTAGATCCCAGGGCTGCCTCTCCATTCCAGTCTGCCTTCTTGGAGAATCATCAGATCTCTAGAGTCCTTATTTCCCCAAACCTGGGCTGCTGCAGACTTCCACTCTGATTTCCCCCAAGAGGTTTGACTCAGCCTATGACCTTGAGCGAGTCCCTCCCACCTCCAGGCCCCAGTGTCCACACTTGTCAGATGGAAGAATAAGCTCAACATGGGGTTCCTTCTAACTGGCAGAGACTCTGGGATTGTCATCTTCCAGATGGGTGGAGGGAGGTGGGCAAGGCCAGCTGAGCCCCTGGGTGAGGCAGGAAATGGAGGAGCAGACCACGGATCCCGCCTGATGCCCATTTCATCAATGCCTGCTTTTGTCTGGAGCGCTCAGCAAGCAGGTGAGTTCATCTTCCATTAAGGACAATTATCTTCATTTGCATATGCTAAATGTGACATTTAAGGGAGAAGTTTCTCCCCACCCCAAACAGGATAAAAGTCCCAATGACAGGCAGGCAACCTGCGGTTTGGGGCAGAGGTGTAATTGGCTCTTATTAAGGGAAGATGTGGGGAGATACAGGTTTTGAAATGCAAATGACAGCATCCTTCCTTCCACTGGGGCTGAACTGGGAATGAGAGGGCCAGGCTGGTGTTCCGAGCTCTTGTCCTTCCACATCTGGGCAGGACAGGCCTCCTGACACAGTGCATAAGACAGATAGAAGGCAGGCTGAAGCAGGTGGCCAGACTAGCACATCCCCTCCCCAGTAGCCCATCCTTGCCTCAGCCTGCCCTGCCACACCAGCGCCCCTCCCTGCACACCAGCATCAAGCAGATTCTGCTCTCTAAACTGGAATCTTGACTCAGAGACCCCCACCGATAGCTTCATCTGTGGCTACTGCCAAATATCAGCTACAAAAAGGAGAACACCAAGAGGCCCTTAACTACCCCACCCACACTGGTCTTGGCTATTCTCTATACTTAAGAAGCCCTTTTTTCCCCACACCCCTGGCAAACTCTCAGCTCTGTCTCAAACCAGTTCAAAGGGCGCCTCATCTATGAAACCTGCCCCAGTGGCCCAGACTGGACTAACGATGGCCTCCTTCACCCCCAGCACTGGCTTTCCCACTGAGGCTGAAAGCCCAGGAAGCAGGTGTAATTCTCATCCATCTCTGGGTACAAATATCTGCTCGGAGCTGACTCCCCAAAGTAGCTCATAAGATTTGGTAGATGCAGGAAAGGAGGTAGGGCTGGCTGGATGTTCCTATGTCTCGATCCACGACTCTACCCTGCACTTGCCTGAGTGGTGATTTTCAGCACTTCCCATTCTACAGATGGGGAAAAGTGAGGCTTGGGGAGATAGAGACTCGATCTCCAACTCAAAGAGGGAATTTGGATAAGCAGGACCTGGAATACCATCCCTGACTAACCCCCTCAAGTGGGCTCACTGTTGCTTGACTTTGAAGACATCCACAGTGATGGGAGCCTGCCCTGTGGCCACTTTATCATGTGGTGCTCCCAGGTCCTAACACAGACCTGACCTCCTGGTCCTCCTCAGATCCAGCCACTGAGCCTGAAGTTGATCTTGATGATGTCGTCCCCTCTTTTACAGAGCACTGGCTCCCATCTGATTACTCTCAAAGCAAAGAAAGTTAAGTCAGCACCGCAGGATGATAACTGGAGATGCATGGATCCCCAGCGCTGAACTCTAAGACAGGAAACAGCTGTTCATGATCCTCCTTTTCTGTAGACATCCAGAGCTGTCTGCTCTGGGAAACCAGAGAAGCGGGGAAGAAGAGGAAGGGCTAGAAAGAGAGCAGAGGGGACCCTGCCAGGGGGATCCATTATGCCCCCAAAATCCTGACCCCCAGCCCCAAGCCTGCCTGACTCTACTGAATGATACCCGCTTCCACCAGCGCCTGTCCCTTCCCTGTCAGGTCAGGATTCAACTGAATTTTGCAGTTTGTGCTGCATGAGACCTCAGGCAAGTTTGGGACCTATCAGAGCCTTGGCTTCCTCCTCTGAGAGTGGGGATGGCAAGGTCGTTCCTCTGTTGGTTAAGCTAATCCACAAGAAAGCACGGAGCGGGTGGTAGGTGCTGAAAGATGCTCCGTCACCTTCCCTTTCCTGCCCTGGACCTTTAAGGTGAAAGCCCCCAGGGAACATAGAGGGCAGACCCACCTGCCTGAGGCTCCTCTCCTCCCCGCTCCCCAACACAGAGCTTCCCCATAAAGGGAGGTCAGCAAAATCACGGGGCACTGCTGCTCCCCAGACATTCGCCAGAGGCACGTTCCATCAAAAGCAGGTGTGTAGGATTCTCAGCAAGCCACATTAGGACAGGAACAGAGAAAGAACAGAGAGAAATCTGGGCCTGAGATTGACTCCAAGCTCCCCTGTCATCTGACTAGTCAGTGAAACCACAGAACGGAAGGGCCACACAGCAGTTCCCTCACGTGGCCACTTGTTAGAAACCCCTGAAAGCTCTAGCATCTCCCAGGACTCAGCAAGGACTCCCAGTGAAACCAGAATGCATGGAGGAAGAATCAGGTATCTGTGTGTTTAGGATCCATAGGTGGTTCCAGCATGACTTGAACTTTGAAAGCCATGGGACCACAGGACAAGATAGTAATTGTGAGCAGCTACCAAGACCTGACCACATTCAAAGTGCTTCCTTAGCCATCGCCCCATCTGATTGTCACCTGTTGGCTGAGGAACCACATTATTATACCCATTGTATGGAAGAGAAAAGTAAGGCCTTGGGTATTGCCCTGTCTCCTGAAATAGTCATTATTAAGGCTGAGACCAGAGCCCATTCTCCAAACCCTCAAAGTTGCATTCTTCCTACATTGGCTCAGCTATAGCACATGCTTGGAGATAGTCTCAAAGACAAGGATCCTGACTTCCAGGGGCTCCTGGGTTCTGGGGGGCATCCCATCCTTTCCTGGGAGGAGGTGCTGATGGTGGCAGGGAGAGCTGAGAAGGACTGTCCCTGAAGCAGTCAGGGAGCGCTTTGTAGGCTGGATGCAGGCCAGCACACTGGGCCAACTCATGCCTTGGCCCCAAGTAGGCCCTGGCTCGAACCCAGGAAGTTCTCCCATCTGACTTCATCCTGTGGTGTGTGGGGGTCTGTTCCGGGATGGTGGGGCCCAGACATGGGCTCTTTATCTGAGTCTTTCCTGACACCCCTCTGATAACAAAGAAGGCAGCTTAACAGGGAACAGAAGGTTTACTGGAGGATTTCAGCTTCTTCCTCTAGGTCTGTGTTGGAAACACGGATGTTCACATAAAGCCCAAGGCACCACTGGCAGGGAAACCAGAGGGGCCCACAGCAGCTTGGGGGCTGGCTTAGCGCCCATCCCCTCTCCTGGTCCTCAAAGACTGTCAGCAGCCGCTCATCCAGCCCACACCCTCCCTGGCCCATTCATTTCAGGGGACAGAGGAAGGGAAAGAAGACCAAGACAGCAGCCAAGTTGCACAGCACAGAACAGCGCTCTGCTTGCAAGTACCCAGCCCGGAGTTCAAACCCCAGCTCAGCCACATCTCTTGCTGTGTGATCTTGGACAAACCGCCTACCTTCCCAAGCCTCGGAACTCTCATTTATAAAACCAGCAGCAATCAGGATCCTCATTTCCAGGTATTTGTGAGACTAGGATGAAAGAACACCCATGGTGGCTGCAGGATCCCAGTGTATTATTTTACTTTTCATTGCCTCGACTAACCCATCTTTAAAATGGGAATAATAATGCCTATTCATAGAGATGGAGTGAGGATTAAATCCATTAAATGAGTTAATCCACATAAAAAGCTTGTAAGAATGTCTGGCCCATCCCAAGCACAGAGTGACTGTTCCTTATTACGGCTTGCCTAGCATGGGCCTTGGCACACAGTAGTTCCTTAAGAAACATCTGCTTCCTTCCTCCCCTTCCAGATACTTTCCGGATGTGGCCGAGTGCAGCCAGCTGCCTTTCTCTGATGCCTAGTGACTGGCTCGGAGCCAACTCCTTAAAAAATTGGAAACGTTGCCCACTTTCTCTTCTCCCTTTTCATAAAGCAATCGCAGAACAGAGGCAGTGACCTTGGACAACCTTGTACTGCAATGTTTTCCAAAAGGCAAAACACTATAAATCACAGCGGGAGGGCTGGGCACACCACCCACGCCCCACCTCCCTCCTGTGGCCAGAGCCCACCTGAGCAGGGCTGGCCTGTGGATCCCTGTACTTTTTTTTTATATATGTAGGATGTCCCCCAGGGCAGAGGAAGCAGGTGGGTGGGGGTAGGTGCCCTGGAACGATGAAGAACCACGGAGACTTCCAAACTCAAGAAACACTTACTAAGCACTGTCCCTATGCCAGGAACCAGGCTGAGCATGCTGAAGCATTTCCTCTGATTCAAGTGCAGCCTTGAGGGGACCGGTGCCCAGTGTTTCTGGAGGGGAGGTCAAGGGTCAGAGACCTCAGTGACTGCCAAGTGACCTTGGAGAAGCAGAAGAAAGGGAACACAAACCCATGACCTGTGACACTGTGTCCCCATTCTGTCCTTAGCATGCCATGCCCTTAAATAGTGGAGAGAAGTTCCTGCAGAGAAGGGGTCAGGTTCAGTGACTGAGCCGGGCCCAGTGGAACCACTGAAAGCAGATTTGAGGTCTGGATAAGCACAGAGGCTAACAGTCCAAGCAGTCAGGAGATGAAAAGTGCTGCCTTAGGGCCAACAAGCTCCCAGTCTCCTGAGGCTGAAGAGGACTTTTCAAGATCCAGCCAAGAAACGACCAAGATCCCTTCCCACTGGGTGTCTATAGCGCCGTGAAATTTACTCATTCAACAGCTGTTCCTTGAGCATGCTCTCAGCTCTGGCACAGGCTCTGGACTCGGGATGGATGAGAAAGGAAGTTCCCTTTGTCTTGGAGCTTACATTCTAGTTGGGGTATGGGAGGACCACAAAACAAGAGCCCAGGAGAAGCAAAGTAGGGTAATGGGGGGTAGGGGGTGGCGGGCAATGCCAGGCCTCCCATCAGGGAAGTTCTCTTTGAGCAGCCTGCTTGACCCAGGTGAAAAGGACAGGCCACACCAACACCCAAGGGAAGGGAATTCCAGACAGCAGGGATACCACGCAGAGGCCAAGAGGTGGGACCAGGGACGCGGAAGGAGAGATGGGGCCAAGGCACAGTCAGGCTGGAAGGGCAGGGGAGGAGTGCAGGGCCAGGCCACAGCAGCCATCATCATTCACACCAGGATCCAGGTCCCACCGGGCAGCACCATGCTCTCCTTCTGACAGCTATGTGGAGAAAGGAGCATAGGGCTGCAGAAACAGGCTCTCAAAGACCAATTCGGAGGCCAGTTCAGTCATCTGGCAGACAGAAGATGAGGATGGTGACAGTGGAGGTGGGGAGACATGGATGTTTGACGTCCAGGTGGAGTTGACAGAGTTGGTTGTTAGCAAGGAGAGGAATACAAGGAATCAAGAGAGACTCACAGCACTGTGGGGCAATTCGGAGACTGGCCAGGGGAGAAATCAAGAACCAATGTAACCACGATCCTTCTGGATGGGGTACCCAATGAGGGTCTGCCCAGCCACCTGGGGTTAGTAAATGCCCTCCCCAAGTCCAGGAGAGGTGTGGGATTTAAGGCCAGCTCCCCTCAAAGATCTCATTCACTCATCCATCCATTCATCTATCCATCCACCCATCCATCCATTCATTCATTCCCTAGCTCATTCATTCATTTGTCATTCAACAGTTCTGGAGGAGAGATCTAGAAAAGGAAGCCCCCTACCCAGTGCTGAGCACACTCAGAGCAGGCAGGTTTGACCAGGACCACCTGTGAGTCCAGACCACCTTACAGTACATCAAGGCTGTATATTGTCACCTTGCTTATTTAACTTATATGCAGAGTACATCATGCGAAATGCCAGACTGGATGAAGCACAAGCTGGAATCAAGATTTCCTAGAGAAATATCGATAACCTCAGATACACAGATGACACCACCCTTATGGCAGAAAGTGAAGAGGAACTAGATGAAGAGCCTCTTGATGAAGGTGAAAGAAAAGAGTGAAAAAGCTGGCTTAAAATTCAACACTCAAAAAACAAAGAACATGATATCCGGTCTCATCACTTCATGGCAAAGAGATGGGGAAACAATGGAAGCAGTCACAGACTTTATTTTCTTGGACTCCAAAATCACTGCAGAGGGTGACTGCAACCATGAAATTAAAAGAAGCTTGCTCCTTGGAAGAAAAGCTATGACAAACCTAGATAGCATATTAAAAAGCAGAGACATTACTTTGCCAACAAAGGTCCATATAGTCAAAGCTATGGTTTTTCTAGTAATCATGTATGGATGTGAGAGTTGGACCATAAAGAAAGCTGAGCTCCGAAGAATTGATGCTTTTGAAATGTGGTGTTAGAGAAGACTCGAGATCCCTTGGACTGCAAGGAGATCCAACCAGTCAATCCTAAAGGAAATCAGTCTTGGGTGTTCATTGGAAGGACTGATGCTGAAGCTGAAACTCCAATACTTGGGCCACTTGATGCGAAGGGCTGACTCATTGGAAAAGAACTTGATGCTGGGAAAGACTGAAGGTAGGAGGAGAAGGGGACGGCAGAGGATGAGATGGTTGGATGGCACCACGGACTCAATGGACGAGTTTGAGCAAACTCCGGGAGTTGGTGACAGACAGGGAAGCCTGGCATGCTGCAGTCCATGGGGTCACAAATATTCGGACATGACTGAGTGACTGAACTGAACTGAACTGAACCTGTGAGGCAGGGTCTGCAGTGCTCTTGCCCAATGCCATCAGTGAATGTATCCCAGAAAAAGAAACCAAAGGGGCTAGGCCAGCAATGCCCCATGGCTGAGCCAGTGGGGAGGGTTGTCCATAGGAAACCAGGACAGGAACTCCCAGCTGGCTGTGTCACCTCAGGCCAGTAGGTGGCCAAGGTATGACTGCTGTTCCCATAAAGAGGCTGCCTGGTTCCATCCAAAACTCTTCTAAGAGCTGGACGTGTAGGCCACCCCCTGACCCTGTACAGCGAATCAAAGGAAAGGACATGTGGGACAGTTGCCCTCTGCTGTCCCCTCCCCTCCTGCTCAGGACCTGCTCACCAGAGACAGTCAGTAGCACACGGCTGGCAGGAACAGCATGGAGCCTGGAGAACATAGAGGTGACTCCATGGAGTCAGATAAACAAGGGCTCCTTGCCTGGCTTTACCATTTACTTGGGGGCATGACAGCAAAAAAGTTGCCCGTGTATTTATTCATTTAGCATCACTTTTCTCACCCATGACGTGGGGATAGTAACTGACTGTCTCATAAAGTTATCACAGAGATTAAATACTCTTGGCTCATTTCAACTTTCCCTTCAGTCATGGCATCTCAGAAGCTCTTTCTGGCTCCCTGGACTGGAGTGAGTCCTCTGCTAGGTCATCCCATTTTCATATTTGTCACACTGTGTGGTAACTAATAAGCCCAGGCACATCTCCTACTCTAACCACTGGGTCCACAATCACATCCTCAGAGCCTGACACCATGTTGAGCATGGCACTGTTGCTCAGTAAACTGCTGAATGAATGAATAGATTAATGAGCAAGAAGATGGAAGAAGGGGTGGGTGGAAGGATGGAAGCATGAATGAACCAATGGGTAGATGAATGAGTGAATGCATGGATGGATGAGTGAGGGAATGATGGATAGATGAGTGAGTGGATGGATGGATGGGTGAGTGGATGGATGGATGGGTGGACAGATGGATGAGTGAATGAATGGATGGATAGGAGGATGAATGAATGAGTTAGTGAGTGAGTGAGAATTGGCCTCCTCAGTCTTAGCCAATCTTCAAATCTCTGGAAAGATGTCTCTTGGGGTCTTGTCCACCTGCAAGGCACTGGGACTGGGCTGGGACTGAGCAAGAACCCTAGCTTGGACCCAATCTTCACTGATCAGGTGGGACTTTGTGTAATTCTACGGTTGATCAGGAAGCCAGCCTCAGGTTCTAAGCTAGAAAAAAGTTTATCCCTGAGAAACCCTCTCCACCCCTGAGCATATCCCCCAGTCAAACCTGAGCCTAGAGGCAGCTCTAACTAGACAGAAGTCTGGGACACTGGAAAGCAGCCTTCCCGCTTTACAGATGGAAGACTTGGAGCCAGGGAGGGCGGGAGCTCCCCTGAGACCACAGGCCAGCCCTTGCAGTGGCCAGTATGACATGTGGGGACTTCTGACTCCTGGGCCCTGTTGGTGTGCACGGGGAGAAGTGGGGCAGGAAGCAGTGAGAACCAGGACTCCCCAGAGCAGCCTGGGGTCATAAGAACCACCTCCAAGCCTCCTCCAGCAGCCCCAGCTCTCACAGGTGACCCGTTGCCTTTCGGAAGCAGCCAGCTCCCAGCAAGCAGATGGCCGCGGGGCCCTGGCCCAGCCCTCAGGCCCAGATGGCGGTCCTGGGCACTAGGCAGGAAGTCACAGCAGCAGCAGCAACAGGAAGCCCTCCGCCTGCCAAGGCCAGCGGAGGCCCATCGTCAAGGGAGGAGTGCCAGGTCCAGCCACATGGCTGCCTCGCCCTGCCCCGCCTTCTGAGGCCTGGCACTGCTCAGAGGCCCCGAAGGCCATCAGCACAGAAGCAGTGTTGGCCCCCACACTGTAAGTGGGTGGTTTAGTTGCTCAGTTGTGTCCAACTCTTGCAACCCCATGGACTGTAGCCTGCCAGGCTCCTCTGTCCATGGGATTTTTCCAGGCAAGAATACTGGAGTGGGTTGCCATTTCCTTCTCCAGGGCATCTTCCTGACCCAGGGATTGAACCCCAGTCCCCTGTATTGCAAGCAGATTCTTTACCAACTAAGCTACCAGGGAAGTCCACTGTGCAGACCTGGGCCCTACTGTTGAGGGTGGCACAACTCAGAGGAGGCACGTGCAGAACAGGCAACTCCGCCCAGGCTCGGCCCAGCCCTCGCTGCCTATCTGTCTACGACCAAAGGACTGGGGATCAAATGCTGCCCAGAGGCTGAAGAGTCCCAATAACGCCTTGCATCTCCAATAGGATCTCTGAGGGTCACAATGAATAATTCCAATAGTAATAATAAACTGAACTGAACTTGAGTGAATGCTATGCACTGCACACTAAAAGCTTTTCAAATACAAATTTGACCCTGTTAAGACCTCTATGAGGCAAGGCTATTATGATCCCATTTTACAGATGAGCAAATAGAGGCTCAGAGAGGAGACATAACTTGCTGAAATCACACAGCTAGGAAATGGCAAAGTCAGGATTCAAACGCAGGCAGTCTGGCTCTGGAGCCCGTGTTCCTACAGCACGCAGAACAGAGGGGCAGAGGGATCCCCTATCTTAGGTTCAGGGGAGATGACTTGCCAGATAATGAGCTGCCTGTCACAGGCACCCAACCCCACCCACATCCCCAGGCAGAGGTTCTCCAGGCAGGCAGAGGGGTCCTCCGGCAGTGGGGTCAGGACAAGCCCAGGTGAGCCTGAAGGGGTAAATCAAACAGACAGTGCTGTGAAAGCCAGGCCATGGTGTCTCAGGCAGAAGGCACAGGGACCCTTGAAACGCAAACACAAGGACACACAAAACTACACCCTCCAATACTCACGAACCTGATCTCACAGACATGAGTGTGTAGGCACATACACATAGACACAGACACACAAAACCATTTTAGAGACAAGTAGGACACTACGATGACCACATGGCAATTCTGGGTACACATTAGACCACAGGCGTGGGGGGCTCATCTTAATGCCTGCCCCCAGGAAAGCATGAGGCCACCCCACCCCACCAGGCCTCGGTTTCTCCATCAGTGCAAGGTAAGGTTGCCCGAGGTCACCTCCAAGGTCTTGGGCTCCCTGCCTCCTGGCCAGTCACCTGTGACTCTCTGTCCCCAGAGCCCGGCAGGGAGCTGTGACTCAGCAGCAAGAAGCTGAAGGGAGCCCCCTCCCCCGCCCAGCACACACAAAGGGCATCTTGTTACCGCAGCCTGCCAGAGGGAGGGCAGGGCGGAGAGGGCTGGGGAGGTGAGAGGCCAGGAGGGAGCCTGTGTCAGCAGGACAGGGGTGGGGGAGAGCCATGCAGGGCTGCCCAGCTAGGGCTGCTGGCCTCGGCCACACGGCCCGCATACAGTGGGACAAGGTGCTCCCAAATGGGTGGTCACTGGGAGAGGCTGCCCCTTCCCTTTGCCTCCGCTCAACACTGTGTGTATGAAGTTCCCTGCTTTATGTTTAAGTTACAGCGTGAATGAGCCTTGCTCTCCTCGCAGCAACTGCAGACCTGGAATTTCCCAGCACTGCAGAGCAAAACCAACGCACAGCCCAGGGCTCCAACTCAAAGGCTCTGAGTCTCCCCTCGCACGGTCTGGACGTGGGAGCCCTTTGAAAGAGGTCAAGGCCAAGTCCCTTTCCCTGTCTGTCAGGCAGATACTGAGGGAGAGAGCTGACGGGCACCTCCCCCGCAGGTAAGGGCGTCTCACTCGCAGGTAAGGGCGGGCCTCCTGGAGCCAGACCTGCTGAGACTGACTGGCGCTGTCACCGCCCTGCTGTGGGACCCTGGGCACACTGCTTACCCTCTCTGGCCTCAGTTTCCCAGTTGATAGAGTAGTTCTGGGAAGAGACAAGAGGGAAATGGACAGAACAATCTTCCTGGAAGTTGCTGGGCAATCATTTTTCCACGCTTGGGTCCGTGCAAGTGAGGGTCAGTCTAAGCGCTGCGTGCCTGTGTCGTGTGCCGCTGTGTGTGTGCATGCACGTGTGCACACGGACACAAGTGAACGTACAGGCTGGTGTGTCCCCACCACGAAAGTGTCCATCCAGGCCACAGCCCGGGCAGAGCAGGGCTCAGGGCAAAGGGTCTCCAAGGCCACTGTCCTCAGTGCTCAGGGCCCCTGTGGCCACTCGTGACTGACGTGAGAAATTTAAGTAAGCTGTGAGCTGTGGCTCTGCAAGGCAGACCAGCTGCCTCAGATACTTTCTCCTCCAGACATCAGGCAGAGTTCGCTGTCGGCAGCCTGTCTGTCCCAGACCACAGGACAGCCACCTTGCTCTACCGCCAGGGGCATATACATTGTATCCACGTGAATAGCACCCCCAGAGAAGTAGCCACCCCATGGCATCCTGAACTTTCACGTGTGGGTATCTCATCTCGCCAATGTCCATTAAGATCCTAGAAACCCCAAAGGTCTCTACGTGGTCAGGAAGACACACACGATAAATTTAGCACAAACCACAAAGTGCTGTGAGGGCTTCCATTAGTTATTCCTTTGGCTCCTCAAAACACCACCCTCCTTACAAGGTTCTCATTCCCACTTGACAGATGAAGAAACTGAGACCCAGAGGAATGAAACCGATGATCCAGGACCCAGGTGGCTTGATAAGGAGATATGAGTGCCAGGCTTGTGATCGGAAGTAGATTCAAGGACCAGATACAGTTTAGGCAGGTGTGGGTAACGATCCCAGAATCCTAGACTGAACACAGCCACCACAGTGGGCAGTGCACCCCCTCTTAACTGTGGGCTTAGAGGCCATCAAGACCCGGTTATCGGGCTGAGGAAACCAACCAGATTGTATGCAGATGCTCTCTGTACCTGGGATGGATCTTGGGAGGCCGTGGCACACAGGGCTTTCTTTCGGACAGACCAACACTGAGGCCTCAGGCCACAGGTACACCTCACCCGCCCCTCCCTGCCCTCGCTGCATCAGGAGTCAGGACAAAGGTAAATCCCCCAGTGGGCAGGCGCTTTTGCAGAAAGGCAGACTGGTGCAGGCTGGATGGGGAGACTTCTGCCTGTAGAGCTTTCCACTGGAAGCCTGAAATGAGGAGCAATTATCTGAGAGCAGCTCTGGGGGCTGCACTTAATAAGAAAAGTTGCGATTGATTGAATCCCCACTATGTGTTTGCACTTTAAATCTGCTATTTTCTTATCAAACAGTCACTGCAGTCAGGCCCTGGTTGAGTATCAGGGAGGCACGGCCCCTGCCCTCACTGAGCTCACCATTTAATGGGGAAGGCTAACCCCAAAGAGAGACTCACATAAGAACCAGTGACCAGGGAAGGCTTCTTGGAGGAGGTGACATTGCACTCAGACTTTCTGAAGGATGAGTAGGAATAGCCAGGCAAAGAAGAGAAAAACACTTCAGGCAGAGAGAACCTGAGGCAGGAGAGAGCAGGCACCGTGATGGCTATAATTTTCACAACAGCTTTATGAGATGGGAACGGGTGTCCCATTTTATAATTGAGGAAACCAAAACACTGAGAGGCTGAGTCAGCACAGACACCACATATCCAGCTGGGGTGCATGACCCAGACCCTACACCACATGCCACGCCTCTCCAATCCCCAGAGCCCAGCTCCTGAGCCCGGAGGCTAAGAAGCAAAGGTGTGGAGGGAGAGGCCAGGTCTGTTCATGCCTGCAGCCCACACGCATGGAGGGCTCTTCTTTCAGGACAAATAAAGACCCAGATGTACTCTCTTGCCAGAGTGGGGATGGGGGGCAGGCACAGTGACAGGGCCAGGTGTCTCCCCAGATGGCTTTACAGCTGTTCACAAGGTCCAGCAGGGCCTCATCCCTGCACCGTGGGTGGGTCCCACCACTCCCCTTTCAGGCTGCTTCAAGAGTGGTGGCCTCAGCTCCTCACAGACACCATGATGAGACCCTATGACGACGACAGCAGTGGGGAGGGGCCAGGGTGTGTAGAGAACAGAGGCTTCCTCCAGGCAAGGCTTCCTGGAGCTGTTGGCCCTGGAATTGAGCCTTAAGAACTGAGAGAATTTCAAACAGGCAAAACGAAGTAGAGAAGGGAACTCCAGGCTGGGAAAATGGAAGCAGATGCCTGGCAGTGGGTGTGACTGCAGCCTGAGGGGAATGGCCAGCAATGCCCAGAGACTAGGGTGCCCAGTACTCTCCGGGACCAGCAGGGCCCCAGCCCCACAACTGCCCAGAGCCCCTCACATCCCAGACCCAGAACTCAGCAGAGGCTGAGGGTGCAGGAAGACGTGGCCTTCCCTTCGGCCCGTGGTAACTCCCCCATATATGGAGAACGCGCTAGGCTCCGATCCCGCCACAGACCTCCCAGCCTTGCTCCTGCCCGCATGAAGTGATGAGAGGTGCCATTGGTCAGTCCTCCCTTCATCAAGAGCTGGGCACCAGTCATAGGATGGTGAACTAATAGATGATGGAGCTTATAATCTGCAAAACTGCTCCCACACTCTGCCACAAACCAGAACCCAGGAATGGGGCCAGGAGAAGAAGAAGGATGAGCAAAGAGTAGTGGGAGCAGGGAGACCCTTGCCACATCCTTTACTGACTTCCAGCCTCACCGGGCCAGAGCCCTGGGAGCCAGATCCAGCCCACAGTCCAGGTATCTGGTCAGAGCAAGGCTACAGGACATCCAGATCATTCCTCAGAATGCCGATGGGAGATTTGACAGACATCAGCATCCCTGTGCGTTCTAATGACCACAGCTCTGTCAGATATATTGATGTTCCCGGAACACAGATATCCACACTTAATTTCCATAAAAGCTTCCTTTGCTTACAAAGGGACCCTCCAGAGTGCCCTGGGCTGCCAAAGCTTGAATTTGGAGGGGAAGGGGTTCTAGGCCTTTTAAGGGGATGACACTTCAACTGGGGTGGGCAGGAAGAGAGGTTTCAGGTCATGACTGCTATCTCTTGTCCTCGCTCTCAGGAGAGCCAAAGGAGCCCCGTGCTGGTTTTCCCAGATCCCAGGCAGGACCTACCAGCCTCTCTGTGTCCCTGGAATCCAGCTGTATCTGGGTGTTCACTTCTGCCCCATTGCCTCACCCTCCATGCTCCCTTCTTCAGATGGACACTCGGATGGCACTCTAGGCTGACTGGCATCCCACCGCATCTCTGCCACTGCCCAGTTTCCCATAGGTCTTTTCATTAGCTAACAGACCAGTCCAGCCCCCAACTCGTACCCAGCTCAGGTGCCTTAAAATTCCATCTTAAGTCCATGCCCCACATTTCTACTTATTCTAGAGGCCACATGAGACCCACATGATAAGAGAGCTATTCCTAAAACCTGAGTGACCAGTAAATATCATCCCACAAGGCACCTCAAACTCAGCATCATCAGCTTCCTGGAGGACTGTGTTAAGAAGATTTCTGGTACTGTGAGGGGACTCAATGGGAAAGCACATTGTGATTGATTAGAGATGTCTGCTGTGAACACAATATAGATAGAATGTGCCAGGGGTTTGCCACACTGGGCAAGATTGTTTAGGCATTTTAGGGGACGTAAACATGGGAAGAGCCAGGTCCCAGTCCCATGCCCTGGCAGGTGTGATGTGTGTGGAGCCCTGCTCTGTGCTTAGCCTCGAGCTGGACTCTGAGGAAAGCCAAGAGGGGGGAAAGGTTCTACCCTTGACCCAAGTTGTTGAAGAAGGACTAGGAAGTGGGGTCACGGCACTAAAAGTACTGGACTGGGGGCTCATGAAGCACTCAAGCTGGAGGTTCTGAGGTCAGAGAGACCAAGTCATCTGCCAGCTGGTGGTGCAGCCTCCCAAACACACGGGCCGCCTCCTGAAGCATCTATGTTACAAGAGGTGCTAGGGGACAGGGTCTCTAAAAAGTGAGGCAGCAGGCGGAGCTGCAGGTCAGAGGATGGAGACCCCGGGAGAGAGACAGGGCAGAGAGCGGGCAAAACACGCGCACGAAGGTCAGGAGTGCTCCCTGGGGTCAGGAATGCTCGCTGGGTCTGGTGTCAGGAGTGCTCCCTGGGTCTGGGGAACCCAGGGCTGGACTTTGAAGGGGGATAAAATGACAAGGGAAGAAGGAGAAAACCCTGGGGCAAGGATTAGAGCCCTGGTCTCCTGACCTGCCATCTGCAATCCATCTTTTAGGGCTGAGATTCAGGCTGACTAGGTCTAGGGTCCTGTTTGCTCCCCAAACTCCTTCTCCCCTACATAGGATGGAGACCTCAGGGAGGCTTCCCTGACCTCAAACTACAGGAGGTCCCACATATCCCATTAGCTCCATCTCAGCACCCCAATAATCATCATGATGTGTGATTCCTGATTTTATATATCTGTTCATTTCATTTTATCTGTCTGTCCCAATGGTCTGAGTCTTACAAGAGTAGAGACTATGTGCTTTATTCGCTCTGTCTCCATATCCTAACACAGCACAGCAATAGGACTGTTTCAGATTAGGGTCGTTCAGTGAATAAACCATTGTGGGCAGAGTCACACACTCAAACACCCACAGGGCCAAGTAAATAACAGAAGTGAGTGAAATGGACAGGTGTAAAATTCCAGCGCACAAACTGCCTACCTGGCTCCTCCCCCACGTCATGCTCAGGACAGGCAGCACTGTGGCATTTTAAGGAGTGTCTGCTAGACATACGTGGAAACTGTATGCAAACACAAGGGAATATCCCTCATGTCCCCAGTGAAATCAATACTTCTCCATTTTACAAGAGCAAATGATACTTGCTTTTCTTATTTTCCTACTTTTGCTAGAGTTTGAGTACAGAGAAATATTTTCCTCCCCCACAGGAAAACAACAGGCCAAGTGAGCTGTTATACGGTAACAGACACTCAGATCCGACACTGGATGGTGCAGTGCAGGAGTACTCGAAATATGTCCCTGGACCAGCATCATCCAGGAACTGGTTAGAAAAGCAAAGCTCAGGCTCACCCCAGGCCCGCTGAAACAGAAACTGGGGGGTGAAGCCTTGCAGTCTGTGTTTTAACAAGCAGGTGATTCTCACGCACACTCAAGTCTGAGAACCAGGGCAGTAGGGTGTGATGGAGACTGCAGTAAACAGGGGACACATGTACTACCCAAAGCAGCCCCCCACTTCTCAGCTCCAAACCACAGTTGCCACATAGGAATGTGAGCCCAGGCTGGCCAAATCTCCCAGTTGTACAAGGAAGTTGAAAATCCACATTTTTCATGGGAAATGACTTCATTCCAAGTATTGGCTGTTTTTTTTAATCCCGCATAGACCAAACAACTTGCCTACAAGTTGAGGCCAACCCAGGCAAACCAGAGTATGACCTGAAAGGTGGAGACTTCTCCCCACAGACGAAGCTCCAGAAGGATGCTGTGGGTCCAAGCTGTCCTGCTTACATGGACACACCACCCTGGGACTCAGAAACCCCAACTACTGTGTGGGACTGCTTCTGAGGCCTCACATTCTAGACAAGGTCCACAGGGCCCAGCACTTCTCTAGGTCAGAGGATAAGCAAGATTGGGCGGGTAAAATGCCAGGCCCAGATGATCTAGCTCCAGGGCAGGTCAGAGGTGGGGACAGAAAGCGACCTTTTTGGAGTCTTTATTCCATGCTATAGACTCATAGCCATTTTCCCCTTAATATTTGCAAGTATACCATAGGGTAGGGGGCAGTTTGTATATTTTATTTTATTTATTTGTTTGTTTTCAATTTGACTGTGCCAGGTTATAGTCGCAACACGTGGGATCTTTGATTTTCCTTGCAGCATGCAGGAATTTTTAGACGCAGCATGTAAACCCTAAGTTGCGGCATGTGGGATCTAGTTCTCCGATCAGGGATCGAACCCGGGCCCCCTGCATTGGAAACGCAAAATCTTAGCCACTGGACCAGCAGGAAGTCCCTATAATTTTAAAGAAGAGGAGAGAGAGGTTCTGGGAGGTTAAGTGATTTGTCCTAGGTCACCTAGCTACAATATGAAGGAGTCAGGCTGTGAACTCACATTTACCTGCTTCCCAACCCATGTTGATCTAGCCTTTCACATTGCCTGCCAGCTAAGGGATGAGAAGGAGGAAGCTGGGAGATGACCAGGGTTGGCCTGCTACCCCCAGAGTCTGCCTCCCCAGTCAAGGCCAGAACCAATGCCATGATTTCAGCGCCAGGAAGCCCAATCCAGCAAGCCAGCACAGGCAGTGGAGCTGCAGGACGGGGTGCTGATGGAGGAAGGCCAGCAAACCCGCACCTTGCTTCAGCCTCGGGGGTATCTGGCCCTGAGTACGTCTCCAGCCCGGAGCTGAAGAACTCAGGGGCCGGGCCAGCCTGTGGAGAGGAAGCAGGGCCAGGGCTGGCAGGGTTATGGACCCAGACAAACAGCAAGGGCCTGGGCTTGAGTCACATCCATGCTTCGTCTCACCAACCTTCTTTTCGAAGGCCTAGTGATCAGCACTGGCCCTGGGACGGACCTCTGTGAGGCTGTGTGGTTGCCAAGGAAGCCAGAAGAAATGTCCCCAATCCTGTCCCTGACTCTGACCCCAGGGGGCAGGCTCTTCTCTCTATCGGAAGCCCCCAGAAGGTCTGGGCTAGCTCAGGCCCCTTCCCCCAAGCTCAAGAGCTCATGAGAGCTCCCACAGACCAGGCCCAGAGGGCCCTCCCCACAGTGGGGGCTCACTCTGCCCTGGCCTTGGTCAGACTCCGCTCTGCTCTGCTCCTGCCAGGCATGAGTCAGCGCCGGGAGCCTGCGTGTGGCCATAGCTGGCTGGACGCTGAGGCCAGCCAGGCCAGGCCCTGGAGGTCTGCTGGGGCCCTGGGGCCTCACTAATGGGAAGAGATGGCCCCGAATGACCCATAGGATCACACAAGGGAAAGGAAAAAGGCCCAAGTAGAGAAATCTAAGCACACAGCAAGAATCTCAAAGCTTAAAGTGGCAGAAGCAGATTCAGAGTCGGAAAAAAAATCACACAACAAACACACAGGCCACTGGCCCTGACGTGGACACACTCTTGCGTACCCCACATTCCAGATATACACCATACACACACACACACCACCTATAGATGTCCTCACAGTGTCTGGGCGTCTGTAGCATACACCAGACATACACACGGAGGCATTCCCAGAGAGTGAGCCCACACAGGGAAATCAACCGCACACAGCAGATGCTCGCATGCCTGTCTGTGGCGTATGGCTTTTGTCAAACCCAAGGAAATAAGACTCAAAACCCTCAGCACACGTGTCCAGAGAGGTTTGGAGACATGGGACCACGCTCGCTCTCCCTAACGGGCAGGATGTTTGTGAGGGCTGTACTCAAGGCCAGCCTGGTGACCGGGGGTCCGGGGCATCCCATCCCACGCCCCCTCAGGGACCAGGCGGCCCCTACCCACCCCAGCAAGCCCGACTTCTGCGCCCGCCAGGAGGTCGCGGAGCCGAGCGCGGCCAGGAAGTCAGCCCGGAGTGACAGCTCCCCCACGCTGTTTGTTTATTCATGACTCATTCGTCTCCAAAGACTGGCTCTTCTTTCTTTCGGGAGGAGGGGAGAGAGGAGCGGGAGGGAGGGAGGCGGGAACGAGGGAGGGGGACGGGAAGGGGGGCGAGCCAGACTCCACAATAAACAATGAGGCAGCTGAGCCGGCGGGCGGGGGAGGCGGCGCGGCCGGGGCCGGGGTAGAGGCGCCCCCACTCCACGCCCCCGCCCCGACCCGCCGCCCAGCCTCCGCGCGCAGGAGCCCCTCTACTCCCGCTCCGCCCGGTCCATCCCATCCCGGCCCGGCCAGCCCAGCCAGCCACCACCACCACCTCCCGGCGACCGGGCAGGAGCAGCCGTAATTGGATCCGCGCCGCCTCCTCCCAGCTCCCCGCCCCCAATCGGGGAGCCGGATAAATGCCGGGTACCTTGGCAAAACAGTCGGATCCAAACCTATTATTTGGCTAATGGGCTTCCCTCGTGTGGCTCCGCAACACCCCGCAGGCTCCCCCTCCCCCAGTTCCCAGAGCCGATCCCCGCGCCCCTCCGCGCCCGCCGCCTCCCCGCCCCGCTCCAGGAGGGGCTCGGCCGGGGCTCCGGATAACTGGAGGAAGCGCGGGGCCGAGGCTTCAAGGGCCTCATTGTTCTGCCTCGAGGGGCACATTGAAAGTGCTCCAGGATTTGCTTCCTGTGAAAACAGGCTGGGAGGGAGGGGGGCGATGCGCGGTGGAAAGACATTATCCTCCTGGAAGCTGCCCAGACTATACAGGGAGAAAAGGCTTGTTTTGATTGTTGCTGGCTCTCTCTTTCCTTCTTTCTTTCCTCCTTTTTCTTTCTTTCTTTTTCCTTTTGGCCCTCCCCGCCGTTTGCTGCCCTCCCCAGACCCAAGATGAATCTTGACGGCTGTTGAGCAAGTGGGAAAACGTGGGGCTGTTTTCTGCATAAAATAAGGCGGGTGAGAGAGGCAGCGCCAGATATAAAGTCTGATTCAGAGAAATTCTAAAGAACGCAGGGGCGATGAGGTGGGCAAATCCAAGAAGCTCATTTCCCCAGCATGCCCCTCTGAGTCACATCTTGCACCATGAGGGAAAAACACATCACACCACAATATGTCACATGCCTGCTGCAGAGGACCGGGCTTGGTGGGGGATGTACAGTCCTCCTTCCTCAGCCTGGATCAGCAGGGCCAGTCCCACTCAGGGCCAGAGTCAGCTGGGAGGAGGCAGGGGTCAGCCCCACCATGGGCTATCCGAAACCCTGCTCTTCCCCTTTCTACCTGAACCACCTTGAACATTAATATTAGTAACAGGCAACACTCCATAATACCTACTATGTGCTGGGCTCTGTTCTTTGTGTTTTCTGTAATATTATCTCATTTAATCTTCACCACATCTATATAAAGGCAGGTGCTTTTATTATCTCTACTTCCAGAAGGGGAAGCTGAGTCCAGGAAGACTTAGGAACTGCCTGATGTCACAAAGCTGTTAAGAGGGGTGCAGGTAGGGGGGAGAGCAGGCTGGCTCTCACGTTCATGATCTTGGCCACTGTGTGACTCTTTTGAACCTCACACTGCTCATCAGGAAATGGAAATAATGACCCTGACCTCATGAGGGGGTTCGAGGATGCATGAAGAAAATTCAGGAGATGAATTCAGGACCAAACTGAGCGCTAACTCCTTTCAATCCTGCCATCATTTTCATGTAAAGTAGCAAAAAATAAGTGAAGTTCCTTCCTAACTCCTAGGCTTTTCTGGAGGGATTGGAGAGGCCTGGCTCTTAACAGATGCCCATGAATTTATTTTCATCTCCTTCCTTTTCCCATCACATCTCAACCAACCTAGCCAATTCTTCTTGTCTAAAACTCCCCCCAAAACTGTCCATCGGGGTAACCATTGGAGTGCCTCTCCCATATCCTCAACCCCTACCACCCATCCATGTCAAACAATGCAGAATTTTCCACAGACCCAGATTCCTGGGCTAACATGGGCCTGCCTGGATCACCGTACTTTCCATTTCAACACACTCCGCCCAGCCCCCTGCCCTGCTCCACCTATAGGACTCCTGATCCATTTTACACTACCCCACTTCATTTTGTTCCACATAGTCGCCTCACCTCCTCACATACTCTAAAATTTTCTTGTCACATTTTCTTTCTGTCTCCCCCTCCATCCCTGCTAGAATATAAGCTCCCTAAGAGCAAGGAACATCCTTTTGTTCACTGATGTACCCCAGCCATTCCCATCTCATAGAAACTCTCAATACTTATTTGTGGAATGAATGAATGAGCCTTTCCACCAGCTATCCTCTCTTGTTCTCTTCCCCCTTTCCCACCCCTATCCCCCTGCTTCTGTTCCCCAGGAAAACTCCCACTCATCCTCCAAGTCCCTGCCTCTCTGAATCCTTGCACCATGCCTCTCGTCCTGTATAATTAGTCATGGCCCACAGCACATCTCCTTTCCTCTTGCTGCTCAGGCCTCACTCACCTTCCTTCCCAAACCTCCCCACTGGCCCTTCTGGAACTCACTTCCTTTAAAAAGTAGGTTCACTTCTTCTTATGAACACAAAAAGTATTCACAAGAGCACCTTTGTCTGTCTTTGGCCTCGTGATGGAAACCTTGGGACTCCCATGCTGAAGCCTCGGTCCACCCCAGGGGAGGCTGTTCCTGTTTTTACATCTCACTTCCTTGAGTGGCCCCCAAGGTCCCTGCACCCTCTTCGCATCCTGGCGGGTATTTCCAAGATCCCATCAACCTTAGGCGGATGGAATGCCATCCAGCCCCACAACCTCTCCTCCTCCCTCTCGACTCCACCTTCCCAGTCACCTTCATGTGCCTCCTTGCCTACCTGCCCCAGATCACGGTCTCTCTCTCTCCTGCCAAGGCCTGCCATCAGCCCAATGGCATTTAGTATCTGTTTGGATGCCATCCAACACCTGGACTCTCCAGAGCTTCAGCCTCCCCTTCCCAGGGACCTTCACAGGGCCCGTCTCACCTATTGAAGTCCAGTCCTCAATTGCATGACCCCCCCAGACCATCCCCCGCAGCTGCTGACCCCCAGCTCAAGACCATCCCCCGCAGCTGCTGACCGCCAGCTCAAGACCATCCCCCGCAGCTGCTGACCCCCAGCTCAAGACCATCCCCCGCAGCTGCCCCTCTTCTTCTGTTTTAGCCTCAAAGCCTCTTTCCCTTTGCCCATGTTCTCCAGCTGCTCCAGTGCTTTGGTCATGCGAATGGTCCTCTCACCAGCACGCTTGATTCCTCTGTATACCACCCTTCCCTTTATCTGTCCAACCTGACACCCAGAGCCAACTCCAGTGAACTTCACGCTCAGGCTGGTGAGAGCCCAAAGCAGGAAGTTTGGGACCCATGTCAGTTGTAAGGTCTCCAGCCTCAGCTGGATCCTCAATGTCACCCCCCAAAGTCCCCTGGCCTGTGTTGGCCAGCTTCCCGTTCCCATTTCCATCACAGATTCTTTGATGTCTGACCTTCACCTCTCTTCTCATGACCCCTGCCCACCTCAGGTCCTGGAGATGCCTGACTTCATCAAAACCATTAAGGCCTTCAAATGAGACCTGCTGCCCCGCCCCATCTCCAGTCATAACCCCCTCACCCATCATGGTCACCTCTGTCCAGAATCGGAGGGAAAGGACAGTCCCTCTTGTTTCTGACAGGCCACCCTTCCAATTGTGTGCTGGGCCACCCACTCCGGACCCTCCATCAATTACCCCACCTCTCCTGGGCCTCCAGAATACCCCTCTCTTAAGACTTCCTCCTTCCACCAAACCTCCAAACGTGCTCGGGGCTTTCCCATCCTACGAGGCCCTCTGCAATCCTCATTCTTCCCAGTGGGCCTTTTTTGGTTCTTCTCTCACCAGAGACCGCTGCAGTCAACGCACTTACCCACACTTGCTCATGTCCGCCTTCCTCACTTGGCCAGCACGATTTCACTTTTTCTGCTGGCCTCCTATCATCTCTTCCTCCGCCCACCCCCTAAAGGTCAGGGTCCCCAGGGAGGGGCTGGCTCTTCTTGTGCTCAGCCTCCCTGCGCCATCTCACCACTTCTGTGGTCCCCACCACCGCCACATGCTCATCATTTCACATCTACATTGCTAGTTCAGGCCTCTCTCCTGACCTTTAGTCCCTGGGTTTCCAGCTGCCTCTGGGGATTCTGTCATCCCCTTACCACTTCACACCCGGGCACCCAAGACTCACCGTTGTCTCAACCTGAGATCAGCCTTGAGTCTTGAAAGTTACTCCACCCCTTGAATTCCTTGGGGCTGGGGTTGCCTCACTGCTTGGCCCCTGACAAGGCCAGCCTTGAGTCCACCCCCCTCCCTCATCCCACACGGCCAATCAGTCACTAGGTCCTGACAACCTGCCCTCCTAAATGTTTCTCAACTCATCCCTCTCCGCAAGTCCCCATGACCACTGCCCAAGGTCAAGCCCTCATCCTCTCTTTCTGGGCAATTGCAGCATTCCCCGCTGCCTCTTGCCTTGGCTCCCTCTGAGTCAGCTGCCACACTCCTACCATGGCCATCGTTTAAATTACAAATCCAAACAAGCTGCCTTCCAACTTAAAACACCTGTAGTTTAAATTCAAACTCCCAAAGACCTGGTCCTCTCCCCAGTCCCTCCCTGGCCTCCAACCTTCCCCCTTGAGCTGGGGCATGTGTAAAGCAGTAATGACCGTACACAGCTTCATGGCTCCCTGGTTTTGTTCACGTTTGGATCTGCTGACAGCCTCTTGCCCATTTGTAGTCTGCTTAGTTCTCTTTCTTCTTTCAAGACTCATCTCAGGTGTCTCCTCTTCCAGGAAGCCTTTGTTGATTACCCCGCTTCCATTTGAAGTTAGATGTTCTGCTCTGGGTGTAGGATTATTCTATCAGAAATACTTGTTTAGGTGGCCCTCTTTTCTACAAGTTATGGGTCTTTCTTGATTCCTGTGTATCCTCAACACCCAGGCTTATATTGTCTTTCTTAGATTGAGCATCCTTCCCGCTGGGGAGACGGGGCACCGTGGGTGTGGGTGGCACCGTCACACCAGTGTACAATTTTGGACCACATCTGAACCAGATCTGCCATCTGACACTCAGTCCTGGTATCCCCATGGTGTGTCTCACTGACTCTCCTTTTCTTCCAGCTCTGTCCTTGGACCCAGAAGCTCCCCTCCAAGCTCTCCCTAACTCAGTCTAGTTCTCATTCCCAGAACCAGCCCAGGGTCTGAAGAACACCCCAGGGGAGTCGGAAGCAAGATTCCACCCTTGGTTCTGCTGACTCCCAGTGTAATCTTAGCTGGTGCCTCCCTACTTCAGGCCTCAATTTCCCTCTCATAGAGTGAAGGACAGAACAGAGGACCCATTTAAGTTCTGCATGTAGAATTCCTAGAGGCTGTGAATAAAGCTAGGACCTACAGATCACCGAGGGACTCATGAGAAGTCTGTGCCCATGTGCCCTCACAGGGACCTTAAAGACAGGCCACCTCTCTGCCCTCCTCATTATGCATCCTGTGCCTCACCTGTGACCACAACACCCCTCTAGTTGTTAAAAATAAAAATTACCTAGAGCCACCAGATCCGTCTAGGACAACTCTCCTAACGCGAGGGAGGCGGGGACTATTTCGGTTGCAGTCACTAAACTTGAGTGTAATCCAGGAAAATCAAACAGAGACACAACTTGGCCCATCCAAGCTGATCTGACCCGAGATGTAGGTCACCCCTTGTTGTGGTGGCATTTGAGGGTTTCACACCAACATCACAGAGTGAGATGCAGAGCATGCTGTGCGCCTGTTCAGCCAGGTTCGGTGGGGGATGCGCAGTGCACAGCCTACACGGAGCTATGGGGACTCAGGAGGAAGAGGACAGCCACCTCACCAGGGGCAGTCCCCCCGGGACCTTTGGGTAAAGCTCCATAGAGGAAGCAGGATTTGAAGATGGGGTGAGGAGGAGACAGTGTCAAGAAGAGCCAAGGCATGTCTTTGATCGTGCCTCTCTCCTGCTAAAAGCCTTCCTTGGCTCCTCGCCGTCAAGTGGATGAAGTCCAGACTCCCCAGGCTGGCATGCAAAGGCCTCCCCACACTGACCCTGGGGTGACCCCTCTGCTCTGGCTTCCCCAGGGCTGCCGATCCTGCCCACCCTCCCTCCCAGATCCTGGGTGTCAGCCTCCTAGACTGCTGCTCACTGGTCCACAAAGGTGCCCCGTTCTCTCTCATGCCGCCGTGGCTTTGCACATTCCATTCCTGGTGCCTGAGACGCTGTTCCTGCACCTCCCCAGCCCCGCCTCTCTCATCTTCCTGGAAAATCCTTTCTTGTACCCTCAGGCCCGCCTCTGCTGTCCCTTCCTCGTGGGCCTTTTCCAAGTTCCTAGCTGAAATCGAACAATTTGTCCTCCAGTTCTGCACAGCCGCACTTTATGTTCAAAACAAACAAATGCACGATGCCATGCTCCGAAAGAGACGGAAATAATCCCTGCCAGCTATGAGACGTGCCGCCACCCTGCTTTCACAATGGTCCTGTCAGTTGGCTCTCACGGTCTGTGGGGTCAGAGGAGACAGAGTAACGCTGGCCGCAGTCAGCGAGCAGGCGCCGGGGACTCAGAAACCTCAGGGGACTTGTCGGCGTTTGTGTGGTCACTCACTGGCCACACCCCCTGCAGGGCTGGCTGTAGATTCTAGATTCTGGAAAAGAGACTCCCAGTTCCAACTCGTTTGCTCAACTTTCTCCCACCCATCCCTGTCTCCTTAGTTGATCTCCTGGCTCCTTGAGGGTGCGACCTTGTTTAGGTCTCATGGTGGCCCCTGGAGTATGGAGCTCGGTGTTTAGCACACAGCAGGTCCAGTCGTTACATGACAAAGGGATGGACTCTTAGTGGCACAGGGCTGCTGAGAGAAGGAATCCCCGCCATGCTGTCCAGAGCTGTATGTCTGGGACAAGTGGGAGAGAGGGCAGTGGGTGGACCAGGGTAGCCAGCAAAGTTAGCCAGGCCCTTGATGAGGGTGTGTAGGCAATAGGGGTCCCTGGGGGATGTGGAGACAGGCTGCTTTGAAGCCCTCCTAGTCAGCGCCCATAGGAAAGAGCCATCACTGTAGGAGGGACTCCCTGAACCAAACCAGATCCCCACGCCACCCCCAGCTCAGCACCTGGCCCGTGTGTGGACTCATCTTAGGAGGGGCTGCTTCCTCCCAGGATGAGAGACCTTAGAGATGGTTATTGTGGGGGTCTAGGATCCTCATGTGGGCTGGGGTCCATGCTCCTGAGAAGATCCCAGCAGTCATGGCAGACCTCAGAGCAGGGACATAAACGTGTCCCTCCCGGGGCCTTCTGTCACCCCAGGGCTGGAAACATTTGGCTTTCTGGGAGGGAGAAAGACTGGGGAGCTGGTCCCCCTGTTCCCTGGTCCTGTGAGCTCCCCATCCCACCAGCCCCCCAGTGGGGAGAAAGACTGGGGAGCTGGTCCCCCTGTTCCCTGGTCCTGTGAGTTCCCCATCCCACCAGCCCCCCAGTGGGGAGGAAAAGCTGTCCCTGCTGCCTTGGCCCAGCCTTGTTCAGAGGAGCTTCCCACATGCAGGCAGACAGATCCCAGACTGAGCCGGGGCATCAGCGCTTCTGAAGACACGGAGGAGAAGTCTGCATTTACTGAGATAGCAGTCTGCGGGAGGAGCCAGCAGGACAGGGAGAGGGTACCTCCCAGGCCCCACTGGGGCGCGGCCTGGGCGCCCAGCCATACAGGGAGCCCTTACCAGGCTCACTCCTCATGTGCTGCAAGGAGGGGCCCTCCAGGGGCCATGGATGCAGCACACAGAGACCAGGGCTCCAGCAGGGGGGCCCCATGTCCCGTTGCAGCCAAGACACCTGCCACGAGAATGTACACCAGCTCCATCAGGGACCCAGCACAGGTTCCCCACACCCAGTACAGCAGCCGGCTCCCTGACCAGGCTCCCAGGAGGCCCCGTTCATCTGACCCCAGGGCCGCTCAGGCTGATGTCTTTCTGGATCGCCACCTCCAGATACTTTCAGTGGCCATTCCCCCTGCTTGGAACAGGGGGAAAATACAGAAGACCAGTTAGATCTGAGTTTCAGATTAACGATTAATGTTTGGTATCAGTATATCTCATGCATACTTGGGACACAGTTATACTAAAAATTTATTTACTGTTTACCTGAACTTTAACTGGGCATCCTGTATGTTTAGTTGTTGAATCCGTCCCCTTCATACAGCCCCGGGTTCAGGCCCTCAGCTCTTGCCTGGGCTCTTTCTGATCTCCTTCCCCTGCCTGTACCTTCTCACCCATCCTCCATCTCAGCTATCACAATGCTCAGTTTTTCCAAGGTCCTGGTCTTACTATGTCGCTAATTGCTTAAGCAATCTTCAGTGTGTCTGTAAAGACTCTAAGCTCTGCAAAGGTAAGGACCAAGTTTCCTTTTCCACCAGGGTATGCGCAGCACCTAGCGCAGAGCCTGATTCTTGGTTGTGCTTGCGTGCATGCGTGCATGCTAAGTCCCTTCAGTTCTGTCTGACTCTGTGCAACTGTATGGACTGTAGCCCACCAGGCTCCTCCGTCCATGGGATTCTCCAGGCAAGAACACTGGAGTGGGTTGCCATAACTTAGTGCTCAGTAAATATTAGTCAAAGATGCCTGAGTAAATGAGATACAGGATAGCGTCCAAACTCCAAAGCTTGATATTCCTAAGCTTTTGTCATATGCCCCCCACTCAGCTTGGCACCCTGCACACAGCCCTGTAAGACTTTTTGACTTTCCGCAGACACACTTCTCCTCTCCATGACTTCTTGTTGGCTATTCCTTTGGGAACTCAGTACAAGCTGTCTTTCCTCTCTTACCTACCTTGTAAACTCCTCTGCATCTTTCACAGTCCTCCTTGAGTGTCTGCTCCTAGCTGAAGCCTTTTCTGAGCTTTCCTGCCCCAATTCCCTTAGCTTTCTCCATTGGTCCCAAATGTAAATTCCCCCTGTGTCCTACCTAGCTCCCCAAATACACAGCATGGGTAAAGGGCTTCCTGAGAGTAGAGACAGGCTACCACTAACACAAGTGCATTCATAAACATGTATGGAAAGCGATTAAAATGCCCCTCCCTTCTCTCTGCCCATTCCGCATTTTCCAAGGCCATGATTAAGCTTCACTCCCCACAGAAAAACCTTTCCCAACCACTACTTACTTCAAATGTGTGCAGTAGGGTATACAGTCCTGACCTCCCTTTGCAGTCAGCCTAAACTCATTGGACACTTACTCTATCCAGACAGACAGCACCCCTTCAATCATTCAACCCTCCACTGAGCAGCCTGTGCACTAGGTGCTGGGAACTCTCCCTTGCCGCCCGGAATTTACTGACAGGAAAGGCAGACAAGCAAACAAGGGATGGCAACACAGAGGCTGGCGGTGAATGCAAGGGGTGCCCCCAGGAGGGAGCCCGTATCCCCACTTGGGTGTGGAGAGGTTGCCAGAGAAATTATATCCAAATGGAGACCTGAAGGAAAATAGGAATTGTCAAAAGTGGTCCAGATTTCGGGAACAGCATGGGCCCAAGTCTGGAGGTCAGAAACCAGTTCAGGAAATGACTTAAAGACATATTTTGGCTGAAAGATAAGAGTGGGAGAGGGTGAAGGCAGGAGAGGAAACCAGAGGCCAGGTAATGAAGGGCCTCCCACAGCCAAGAAGACACTGCGCTCTGACATAGAGGACAATGAGGCTTCCCAGGTGGAGCGAGTAGTAAAGAGCCCATCTGCCAATATAGAAATCATAGAAAGACTGGTTCAATCCCTGGGTCGGGAAGATCCCCTGGAGGCGGGCATGGCAACCCACTCCAGTATTCTTGCCTGGAGAATCCCATGGACAGAGGAGCCTGGTGGGCTACAGTCCATGGGGTCACAAAGAGTCAGACACAACTGAAGTGACTTAGCGTGCTCACATGCATAGAGGACAACGATATTAGTTAATAACAGCTAACCTATATTGACCAAGTGCTCTATGTCAGAACGCTTACATATAGTCAGTGCTCTTGACCTTGCTTTGACATGAAAGGTACTTTGATGACCACTCCTTGTTTCCAAAAAAGGCAGCCAAGACTCAAAGCTACTCTACACTCCGTCTAAGGTCACACACCTGGTAAGAGACAGACTCGGGGTTCCAGCTCAGGCCACCTGACCCCAGAGCTGGCAACCCAGCTGCCCTGTTACTGACAGGTTGAGATCAGGGGCTGGGGGAAGGGCCCCATGATCACATTCACAGACTTTCATCTGGACAGGACACAGCATCCCATCACTTTCTGCTTCCCCATCTGTACCATGAAGACTCCGGACAGCTCAAGTCAATGCCAAGGTGTGTAGGACCTTCTCCAAGTCCTCCCTCTGCTTCAGCTGGCCAGCCGCCAGGGGACCCAGGAGAGGGCCAGGCCCCTTCAGGGCCTCAGGGACACTAGGCTTGATTCAGCATCATTAGAGCAAAGTCATAGAACATATCCTCCATTTCTTCTCGGGAGCTCTTAGCAAGCAAGTGCCCATGTCTCAATAGCACCCCACTGGAGTTCAGGCAGGGGAGGAGGGAGGACCCCCCAGAGAACACCAGGGTGCGAGTGCCCAGAGTGGTCCAGACACTGGGCATTGTGATGGTGCACACATGAATCCCCCACAGTCTTGGGACCAGCCAAGGTCACCTTACCTCGCCTCTCCCAGAAGGAGGCAGAAGTTCCGAGACAGGGAGGGGCTGGCCCAGGTCACAGCAGGTCAGAGACCGGTTGGGTCTAGATGCAGCCAGGCCCCTTCCCTGGTGGTCAGCAGTTGCCTCCGTTCTCACATCGTTAGTGTTCCGACTGAGAGGCTGGCCGTGGTCTCTGGTCATCGTCCGAGGCACTGCCGTTACCAGTCCAGTCATCCGGAGATAGAAGCAGAAGCCTGTGTGTCTAGGTATCTACAAAGCATTCTGCCCTTGATAAAAGCAGAAAACGGTAGCCATATAGTTATGAGGCTAGAGGTGGGGAAAGGTGTGAAGCCAAGTGGTTCTGTGTTCAAATCCTGCTGTGCATCCCTAGCTGCGACATGCAGCAAGGGGCGTAACCTCTCTGGGTCCGTTTCCACTTTTGGGAGTGAGAATTCTTGCTTCTTTCAATAGTTGTGAGAATGACCCTGTGGTTACGGAAGACAGTGTCCCTGTTTCAGAGATGCATGTGGAACTGCAAGAAGGTGAGCTACCACATGTGGAGTCTGGGGTTTGCTTCATCCCCAGCTGCTCAAGTGCTCCTTGCATGCAGATTCCCTGGGGCTCTCCTTAAAAGATTCTAATTCAGTAGGTCTGGGGTGGGGCCTGAAGTTCTGCATTTTTAACCAATTCCCAAGTGACCCCTGTGCTGCTGCTCCATGGAGTGACATAGGTTTAACGTTCTTCAGCAACCACATGGGCAAAAAAAGGCAGAAGCAGGATGGGGCCTGACAATGATGAAGCTGGGGAGCGGGGTGGAAGGAGTTCGTGCCCTCTCTACTTTTTCAGTACTTGGGGAGGAGAGGGAGGGAGGGAGGAAGGGACTGGAGAATGACTGCTAATGGGCACAGGTTTCTTTGAGGGATGATGGAATGTCCTAAAATTAGATTATGATGATGCTTGCACAACTCTGCAAATATACCGAAAACCAATGAGCTGTACACTTTAAATGAGTGAACTGTAAACAATGAAGCTGTTAAAAAATAAATAAAAGAACAGTAACTTCTTTATGGGTTCTTGTGAAGAAGAAATGAGTGTAAATGCCTAGTTCCCTGAGACGGAACAAAATTTCCCTTCCCCTAGAAATTTGGAATTTTCTCAGCCTGAAAGTCTTTGAAGCAGGACCACACGTGCCTAGAGCTAAAATCAGTGAGTCCTTGGGGTTCGCTGTGAAGGAGGTAATGGGTTCCAGACAGAAAAGGGTGTTGGGAGACTTGAGGAAACTGTCAGGGACTCAGATTTTGAAGCACGGAGGGACCAGAGGAACAGCCCTCCTGTCCTGAGCCTGGCTATTCTGGGCCTAAAACAAAGAATGGTCAAAACCCCACCCCACCCCCAGGGCCTGAGCCCTTCTTTATCCTGCGCTCCCCTGCATCCTACTGATGGAATTCAGCTGAATTTAGGGTTCTCTTAGGTCTCCTATCCCTTGGGTCCCTCCCATTCCCATGTCCAGTGCCAAGGTCACCTCCTCCAAGAAGTCTTCCTTGACCTTCTATATCTGGAGTTGCCTCTCCCTTAGAGAAGGAACTATTTTCTCTAGCCTGAGCTATTAGGTCACACAGGCTGACTCTGGAGGACTCTCTGTGCAGCTGGTTCTTACAGAGCCCCTGTAGGTGTGTGTTCTGGCACTAGGCCCAGATTCTGGGGCAGAACCTACAGAGGCTCCTCATGACTTGGTGTCAGGAGTATCCTGGATGGAGCCCAGGCTGGAAGCCTGGACATCTGGGCCATCTTCACACAGATGACCACAGGCAACAGGCTTCCCCTCCTTGGGCCTTAGTTTTTCCATCAGTAGAATGGGGATAAAAGCCATGCCTGCTGCCCTCCCCTTAGGGCTGTAGGGAAACAAGAAAAGCCCCATCTGGGGCCCACCCAGTCTTCAGAAACACTGCTACCTGTGGGCTCAAGCAACTGACGGGCAGAGAAAGGAGCCCTGGACTGGAAAGCAAGGCGCTGCAACTGTCTTCCCCGGCAGGGCCTCAGTTTCCCCTTTGTCTTAAGAGGATGAGACCTCCCTCTTGGGACCTCAGTGAGGGGAGAGACCTGCCAGGACCCATAGAGACTAGTGGAGTCAGAGCGTTCAGCCAGGAGAGGAGAATGAAGAGAGGCAGGGAGCAAGCTTTACACATAATGTCACCTGGGGCCCCATGGAGCCCCATGAAGCAGGGGCAGGGCCAGAGGCAGGTGGCCATCACTCCTCGGGGGCTTGAGAGCATGGACTCTGGCACCAGACTCCCTGGGTTCAAGTCCCAGCCTCACCACTTACTAGCTGGGGGACACAAGCTTTTTGTTTTACAATGAGGATAATAAGAGCACTACTTTATAGGTTGTTATTAAGAGGCATTATTCCATTAACATAGGTAGTTTAGAACAGGGCTGAGTGACTGTAAATACTACCAAGTGTTAGCTATTCCTGTAGTTCACTCATCAGGCACCGGCTTCACTGGGCCCTGGGAACACAGCTCAGAATAAGGCCTCAGTGACCCACCACACAGAACCGACAGTACAGCAGGACAGACGGACCAGGCCCAAAATTCATGAACCAACAGATGACGACAGACGGCAATAGTGCCAGGGAGCAAACAAGCAGGGGAAGAGAGAGCGGATGTATTTTTGTGGCAATCAGAGAGGGCTTCTTTGAGGAGGTGTCATTTCAGCTGAGAACTGAAGGGCATAGAAGAACCAGGCATGAAAAGAGCAAAAGGGTGAGAGGGGATCTAGGCTGTGGGGACAGAGTACAATGCGCAGCACATGAAGGGAGCTGCGGCCAAGAAGCCAGACTGCCCCATGGCTCATGCAAGCCAGTCCCTGCTGCCACCTGTCCGTCCTGCCTGCCCCCCACCTGGCCCCTCTCATTTGCATCTTTGCCCTCCAGACAGCTCCAAATGAGCAGGCCTGACCTTGGACCTTGTGATCACTCGTTGGTCCTGGGAGCACAGGGCAGGCAGCACGTGAGCTGTGGGACGTGCCAGGCCAGAGAAGGGCTGTGTCAAGAGAGGAGATTGGGGCAGGGGGCACCCGGAGCAGCCCAGCCAGGCCAGCTGCATCCCTGAAGGCAGAGCCTGTGGAATTCTGATCTGGCCTCCCTGTCCCCACATCAGCCTATAAGGGTGGGGAGGGAGCCCTGAGAACCACCTAGTCCAGCCTTCATGGGGTCCCAGGCGCTCCACGATGGGGTCCCAGCAGGGGCCTGCAGCCTCCCCCCATCCACCTCCAGTGATCCACCCAGTGGCTTCATCCTGAGCCTGGAATCAGCTCCTCCTGTTCTGCTTTCTGGGCCAACGAGGCCCCATCTCCACCTCCTGCTTCCCTCTGCCCAGGACAGCCTGACCCCACTCCCTGGCAGAGCCCTCTCCCATGAGGCAGAACCACCGGGCTCAGCCAGGGTCTCCCTGGCTCCTGCTTCGCCTCTGTCCTGTTTACTCCTCCCTTACCAGGCCAGTCCCTAGGAGCGTGGAAGCACAGGGGCCACTTGTCTTCTGCTGTGTCCTGTTCCCCCCACCCCAGGGTCCCTGAGCCAACCGTCTTACTCTAATGAAAGCCTCCTCTCAAGAAAGAAGCATACTTTGTGGTGATGGAAATGTTCCCTGTCTTGACTCCATCAGTATCAAAGCCCTGGTTGTGACAGTATGCTATGGTTTTACAAGATGTTGGCAATGGGGGGGGACTCAGGTAACAGGTACATGGGACATCTGTATTATTTCTATAAATGCATGTACATTACTATTAATTCACAACAAAAGATTTAATTAAAAGTAATTTATAAAAGAAAGAAGCATAACCATAGAAAGTATTATTGTAATTATTATGGCTCTTCTTTGCTTTTTTCTTTGTCTTCGCTCTCCTCTTCCTCTTCCCTGAGGCATATGGATTTTCAAAGATGCAGACAGATCCTTAAAGTGACAAAGGGCCCACAGCCACAGAAGCCTATTCAGAGTAGCCACAAACCCTGAGCAGTTCTAGACACAACTCTCACTTTGCCCAGCTCAGCCTTTCTCCTCACCTGCTCCCATTGCACAGATGGGGAGACTGAGGTCCTGAGGGGCAGAATGGCCCGCCTGACATCAGGCACACACAGTGTGTTTACGACAGGGCTGTGGTGTTTGTAAGCTGGTCTGACTCTATCAACCAAGATGCGTAATTAGCAGAGCGCAGGCACTCAAATCATCGTACATTTTCACCTCTTGCTTGCTCTCTTCTCCCTGCACCCCGCCCCCCCCCCCACAGCCTGCCTTCCTTCATCATTCCCTTCCCTCTGCCTTTCCCCCTTATTTCTTTCCTTCCCATCTGAGTCTTAATCAGAATTAGAAAGCAAATGTTCGGGTCATCTATTGGGTTAGCCAGAAAGTTCGTTTGGGTTTTAGTTCGTTCAGGGTTTCCTTAAGATGGTATAGAAAAACCCGAACAGACTTGTTGGCCAACCCAATAGTTCTGTGAAACAAACCACCCCCAAGACTTAGTGGCTCTAATCAACAATGGCCATTTATCTTGCTCACAAATCTACAGATAAGACAAGGCCGGGCAGGGAAGTTTCTTCTCTATTCCATACTACACTAGCTAAAGAGTTTACCCAGAGGCTAGAGGATCTACTTCCCAGACGGCTCCCACCCACAGCTGGCAAGTTGCTGCTGCTAAGGACTTCCTCCACACAGACATCCACTTGGGCCCCTCCAGGCTGCTTGGACTTCCTCACAGCATGGTGTCTGGATTCCTGGAGCAAGTACCCCAAGGGACAGGAAGCAGAGGCGGATAGCTTCTAAAAGCCTGGGAACTGGCCCAGAGTTACTTCTGCTGTGTGTTATTAATCAAGAACTTCCAGAGCCAGACTCAAGGGTAGAAGCATAGGTCCCATCCCTCAGTGGGAGCAGTGTCAAGACACTTTGATTTTAAAACCACCACAGAAGATGGATATACAAAAACCAGTTGTATTTCTGTCTACTACTAATGAACAACCTGAAAATAAATTAGGAAGACAATGCATTCATAATACCACTAAAAAGAAAGAAGCAGTTAGGAATAAGTTTAACAAAAGAAATTTAAAAATTGTACTCAGAAAACTAGAAAATACTGTCAAGAGAAATCAAACAAGGCCTAAATAAAAGATCTAAGTAAACACTCATGAATTGGAACACTAGAAATTGTTACAATGGTGAGTTTCCCCAAATTACCATTAACATCCCCATTAAGTCTCTATCAAAATCTCAGCAGGCTTTTTTTGTAGAAATTGATCCTAAAATGTATATGAAGATGAAAATAATCTAGAATAGCCAAAACAGTTTTAAAACCCAAGAACAAATTTGGAGAACTCAAACTGCTAGATTTCTAATTTTACTATAAAGCTATATTATATAGTACTTTTGTACTATAAAGCTACGTTTTAATATAAAGCATTATATTAAAAAGACCAAATAATAGATCAATGCAATAGCACAGAATACCTGAAATAAACAAACATTGTGTATGATCAATTGATTTGCAATAAAGTGCCAAGACAATTCAATGAGGAAAGGACAGTATTTTCAACAGATAATGCTGAGATACTGGATATTTGTATTCAATTTGTATACAAAAGAAAAAAAAACATATTCTTACCTTACACCATGTACAAAATTAGCTCAAAATATTAATAGATGATAGATCTAAATATAAGGGCTAAAATTACACAACTTACCATAGGACATCTTTCAGTTCAGTCCAGTCACTCAGTTGTGTCCGACTCTTTGCAACCCCATGGACTGCAGCATGCCAGGCCTCCCTGTTCATCACCAACTCCCAGAGCTTATTCAAACTCATGCCCATTAAGTCAGTGATGCCATCCAACGGTCTCATCCTCTGTTGTCCTCTTTTCCTCCTGCCTTCAATCTTTCCCAGCATCAGGGTCTTTTCAAATGAGTCAGTTCTTCGCATCAGATGGTCAAAGTATTGGAGTTTCAGCTTCAACATCAGTCCTTCCAATGAATATTCAGGACTGATCTCCTTTAGGATGGACTGGTTGGATCTCCTCGCAGTCCAAGGGACTCGCAAGAGTCTTCTCCAACACCACAGTTCAAAAGCATCAGTTCTTCGGCGCTCTTTATAGTCCAATTCTCACATCCATACATGACCACTGGAAAAACCATAGCTTTGACTATACAGACCTTTGTTGGCAAAGTAATATCTCTGCTTTTTAATAAGCTGTCTAAGTTGGTCATAGCTTTTCTTCCAAGGAGTAAGCATCTTTTAATTTCATGGCTGCAGTCACCATCTGCAGTGATTTTGGAGCCCAAAAAAATAAAGTCTCTCACTATTTCCATTGTTTCCCCATCTATTTGCCATGAAGTGATGGGACAAGATGCCATTGTCTTAGTTTTCTGAATGCTGAGTTTTAAGCCAACTTTTTCACTCTTCTCTTTCACTTTCATCAAGAGGGTCTTTTAGTTCTTCACATTCTGCCATAAGGGTGGTGTCATCTGCATATCTGAGGTTATTGATATTTCTCCCAGCAATCTTGATTCCAGCTTGTGCTTCATCCAGCCCAGCATTTCTTATGATGTACTCTGCATCTTTAGGACTTGAATTAAGCAAATATTTCTTAGGTATGGCACCAAAATATGATTCGTGATAGAGAAAATTGATAAGTTGGACTTCATTAAAATTTAAAATATTGCACTTCAAAAGGCTATTAAGAAAAAGAGAAGACAGGCAATAGACTGGGAGAAAATGCTGACAAATTATATATCTAATAAAGGATGTGTATGGAAAATATATGAAGAACTTTTACAACTCAGTAATAAAACAACCCAATTAAAAGAAAAAGATCTGAATAAACACTTCACCAAAGATATACAAATGACTAACAGGCCAATAAAAGAAACTCAGCATCACTCATCCTTAAGGGTATATTAATGCAAATTAGAGATACTCTTATGGACCCAGGTGAATGGCTCTAATGAAAAGATAGGGAATAAGTATTGGAGAGGAAGAGAAGAAACTGAAACCTTTATAAGCTGCTGGTGAAGATGTGAAAAGATGCAGCCACTTTAGAAAACAGTAGTTTCTTTAAACATTAAGCGTGTACTTAGCATATGACTGGGTGTTGGAGAAGACTCTTGAGAGTCCCTTGGACTGCAAGGAGATCAAACTAGTCCATCCTAAAGGAGATCAGTCCTGAATATTCATTGGAAGGACTGATGTTGAAGCTGAAACTCCAATACTTTGGCTACCTCATGTGAAGAACTGACTCATTTGAAAAGACCCTGATGCTGGGAATGATTGAAGGCAGGAGGAGAAGGAGACGACAGAGGATGAGATGGTTGGATGGCATCACTGACTCGATGGACATGAGTTTGAGTAAACTCTGGGAGTTGGTGATGAACAGGGAAGCCTGGCATGCTGCAGTCCATGGGGATGCAGAGAGTCAGACACGACTGAGCAACTGAACTGAACTGAGGTATCTACCCAAGAGAAGTGAAAATACATATAGACATAAAGGCTTACCTGCAACTGTTCAAAACAGCATTATTTGAAATTTCCCAAACTTAGAAGGAATCCTAATGTCTATAATCTGGTGAGTGAATTAATAAAACGTGGATAGTCACACACAAGAATACTGCTTGGCAATAAAAAGGAAAGAAATACCGACACCTGAAACAACAAAAATGTACCCAAAAAGCATTATGTTGAGTAAAAAAAGCCAGATACAAAAAATTCCTTGTTGTGTGATTCCATTTACATGAAATTTTTAGAAAAGGCAAAACTCTAGAAGAAGAAAGTGGATCAGTAGCTTCCTGGGGCTGAGGATGGGAGTGACTGAAAGCGGGCAAGAAAGAACTTTTTGGAGTGATGGAAATGTTCTAAACTGGATTGTTGTAACGGCTGCACACTGTATAAATTTATTAAAACTCATCGAACTGTGCACTTCCAATGGATGACTTTTATGGCATGTAAATTATACCTCAATAAAGCTGGTTTTTCTAAAAAGCCACAGCAATGCACAAGCCTGGAAGAGACCATGGGAGACTTGCAGGAGCAAGGCTGACTATGAGAGGCAGAGTGCTCTGGACTCAGTCCCCCAGAACACAGACCGACTTGAGCCCCAGGAAGCCCCTGGATCACTCTGACCCCGAGATCCCCAGACTCCCAGGCCACGGGCAGCTCAGCGACCTCTTAGCAGCCTCCCTAGGGCTCAGCATTCGTGTTGACAGTGGCATCATTCAGTCTGCTGTGCCAGGGTCATTCTGGCCCCACATGCTGTCCCCCACTTCACTGCCTGTGCTGTGCATCCAGGACCCCCAAGAGATGTGCGACAGACCCCTGGACAAGTCATTTCACCTCCCTGGGCCTTAGTTTCCTCATCTGCCAGTGTGGTCCAGCCACCTGCCTCTCCCAGGGGTAGGGAGTGGGGAAGTAGGGGAGCGGTGAGATAGTACCTGAAGAACTGGCAGGTCACAGAGTAAGTGTGGTGAGAAATTAAACCACTGAGCCTTGAGGCAACCTGCAAAATGGAAGAGAGATTTCTAAACCCAGGTCTTGCCCAGACTCTGTTCCCAAATCCCCAGTGCACAGATTTCTCAGGGAGAGAGGCAAACTCGAAGGCCCTCAATCCAACCTCTATTTCATTCAAAGTCCCTTCTAGCACAGCTTAGAGGGTTGGTGGCCTGAATTGGTCTTTGACTCCTCTAGCCCTGGGGAGCTCACTACTTTTCTAGGCAACCCTTGCCTCTCTGAACAACTCCAAATGTTCAAAAAGCGCTTTCTATCCTCGAGGGAGACAAGGCATCTCTTGTGATTTCCTCCAGCAACGTGGGGTCTGAGCACTGAAGTGTGACTCTTCAGCCTCCAGCAGTGGTCTGTAAATTTTAAGATTCTAGGTTTGAGGTGATGCTCTAATATGTGTATTTTGAAAAGTTCCCAGATAATATGCAGTGCACACACACAGACTCAGAGGCACTTTCTAGGGCAATGGGTCTCATAGTGTGGTCCATGTCCCAGCAACATCAGCATTACTGGGAACTTTTAAGAAATGCAGACAATGGCCCCACCTCAAACCCACCGAGACCCACAAACTCTATTTTAAGCAGCTTTCCGGGTTAAAATGCTTCCCCAGTGGCTCAGTGATGAAGAATCCACCTGCCAATGCCGAGAAGTAGGAGACGTGGGTGTTTGATCCCTGGATCAGGAAGATCCCCTTGGAGGAGGAAATGGCAACCCACTCCAGTATTCTTGCCTGGAGAATCCCCTGGACAGAGGAGCCTGGCGGGCTACAGTCCACGGGGTTGCAAAGAGGCAAACACGACTTAGCAACTGAGCGCAAGCAGCGGGTTAAAACATGCAAAAGTCTGAGAGCCACTGTCGTCCTGGAAAGCCTGACTCGAAAACCAGTTTTGACCTAAGCATGGGATGGAGGGTCCTGCATGTCACCCACTGAGACTCCCAGGCCCCTCAGCAGCTCTTAGTTTGAAAACTGCCAATCATGATGCTTTGGGGGGCCATTTTGGTTTCCCCACAAGGGAAAAAAAAAACATTTGTTCTGAAAAACTGGACCTGAAGCCTTCCCTCTATAAGAGGGGTGACGGCAGGTGATTGCAGCCCCTCAGTGCCGGGGTGACGAGCCCAGTGGCAAAGCATCAAAGCTGGCCATGCAGGCTGTGCATTTGCCCTACACCTGTCAGGGCCTGCCTGGCAGACCACCGGCGCCCAGGGCCAGGCGGCCCAGGCGGTGGGGGGTGGCGGGTGGCCATTGTTCCCATCCACCCTTCGGCAGCCCCAAGTAATGACACCAGGGTCTGACAGCCTCGGAGGAAGCTTTTTGTCTCACAGCCACGGCCGAAGTCCATAATTGATATGGATTGCAGGGGCTGCCGCCATCACCCCGGCTGGCAATTAGCACTCGAGTTGCCGGCTGTCAGGAACTCCTGATGCTTGCGGGCAATGAAGGCTTGTCAGGTTGCTGGGCCCACGTGGCTCATTATGTCAGGGGCATGGGTTCCCTGCCCGCAAAGACCCCTTTGATCGCAGTGGGGTGGAGAGGGCAGGTGAGCTGGCTTGTCACTCCCACTCTCTTTTCAAGGTTGGCCAAGGCCACCAGTGACAGCTGCCCCATCCCTTTCCCCTCTGGAGTCCCTAAGTCCTGCACAGGGTGACTGGTGAGAGGGGTCTGGCAGAGCCCAGGTTGGGCCAGAGCAGGGAGCAGCCGTGAAGTTCAGATGGCCTGGGAGCTTGTGGCCCTGGTTATCTTCCAGCCTAGGGGTGGGGATAGTCATTCCCATGTGACAAGTCCCTTGTCAGAAGACTGGAAAGGTGAACCCGATCAGAATTACTCAAACTGCTGATCATACCCATGAGTGGCTCATAAAAGTAATTTAAGGGATTGAGACATTTTAAAAACTTAGAATGGAATATGGGATGGAATAGAATAAAATGAAATTAGAATAGAACAGAATTCCCAAAACTCATTAAGGGTAAGTATTGTTTCCTAAATTTTGCTCCAATTTGATGCTTTCCAATTGTGGTGCTGGAGATGACTCTTGAGAGTCCCTTGGACAGCTAGGAGATCAAAACACTCAATCCTAAAGGAAATCAACCCTGAATATTCATTGGAAGGACTGATGCTGAATTTGAAGCTCCAATACTTTGGCCACCTGATATGAAGAGCCGACTCAAAGGAAAAGACCCTGATGCTGGAAAAGATTGAGGGCAGGGGAAGGGAGCGACAGAGAATGAGAGGGTTGGATGGCATCATCGACACAATGGAGCAAATTCCAGGAGATAGTGAAGGACAGGGAGGCCTGATAAGCTACAGTCCATGGGGTCGCAAAGAATCGGACATGACTTAGCTAATGAACAGCAACAGTGTGAGTATAACATAGATGTGTGTACCGGGGCACACATCTAAATTCTTTTTTATTCCGGGTAAATAAAGTTTGAAAGCTATCACATAGGATGAACCCCTTACATTCTAGAATAGGGGCTGAATACTCCATCTGTTCCAGAGCGTGAGGAACCTATTCAAAGGACAGGAGCCTGGGGGAAGTGAGGAAAGGAGGCCCAGAGCTTGGCCTCAGGGAACCTCCAGTTTCCTTGGCGTGAAAGGCAAATGGAGAAGAGATGAGGCCACAGGAGCCCCACAGGGCCAGGCAGGGTCTCACTCACCTCCTGTGGTCCCCATTGCCCACCCTTGCCCAGTACCTGGTACAAAGGCGCCTCCTGAACACTCCTCTGGGTGTTTTCCAAGCTGGACTGATGTGGAGGGAGGAGCAGCTCTTATTGGCCGTTTCCAGTGTGCTAGGCTCCCTGCTGCTTCCTCCAGAGCCCTTGCAGCCCAAATGAACGACAGACGCGGGGGCTCGAGAGTTTGAAGAGCAGGCACATATGGAGCCCAGGGCTGTGAGGTACGGGATGTGGGCCAGGTGCACAGACATAACTTGGCAGTGGGTCCAGCAGAGCCACGTCCTTCCACCCCCTCGCAGCACACCAAGCCAGCCCTGCGTGGTAAGGAGTGCAGTCACCTTTGTCAGCCAGGGTCACAGTCCAGTGGACGTTAATTGACCAGTTCCTTGCATTTTACAGTTCATAAGGCTCTTGCTCATACATTCCTCCCTAGGAGATCAGCATCCCCAGTTTACACAGAGAAGGGCAGCAGCCTGCCCAAGGTCACACAGCCAGCTAGCAGTCACATGGGGAGGCCGCCCAGCCTGACCTGGGCCCACAGGACTGAAACCCCTCCCTCTCCCCCCAGCTGCCAAGCCTCCTGCTCCCTAGTCAGTGTGTGATGCGAGAACCCTGCCAGCCCGCCCCTTTCAGACAAGTCTAGCTATTCTGGAAAATCCCTGTTGAGCTAAGTCAGGTTCGATGGGGTCCAATAAAGTCTTTATATTTTTTCTCTTTGCTATTAAATCATATCTTATTTAAAAGGCTAAAGCCCCACCAATCACTACTAAGCAGCCTGCCCCCATGCTGGCTAGACCTGTATCTCCCAACCTCCACCCGCTGAAATATGCAGATGCCCCCCTACACACACACAGAGGGAGGAAATATCGGAGCTTATGACTATTATATTGTATCTGTCTTAAAAGCCAGCCCCTCTTTGCAGACACAGACACTCCCCAGCTCACATTTATCAGTTTTATTCCTTTAATGATTCAAACTTGTGCTGTGATGTGCTACTCGGAACGGAGGGTTTTATGGATTTAACAGTTTTATTAATTTAAGAGGTTTCCACTGAGCGCCAGAATGGCTCAGTGTGACAAAGAAGGTATCATAAATGAATTGATTTGTCACGTATCAGAATGCGATCCAGCAGTGATTTCATTATTGGAGTTATTTTCCTCCAATTATCTGCAAACTTAAAATGCTAAAGAGCAGCCCCCTCACCCCCACCCCCAGCAGCAGCCAGCCTGGATCATTTGAGCAGGAAATAAATGCAAATCGATGGCCCAAATTTGCCACCGTGTGTGGAGGCCGCTCATGCCTCCCTCCTCCCCTCAGCACTACCACCCTGAGAAAACAAAGCCTGGGGATACAGAGGGTCTGCGCGAGGAGGCCTGGGGTCAGAGGTCATCTGCAACCCCACGTGCTGCGTCCAGGAGACCAGGTCTCTCATTAGTGAGCCCAGGGCTGGAGGAGCCTAGGCATCTGTTCCTGAGTGCAGTGGGCAGACAGGCCAGGAGACAGATTTCTGGTCACTGCCTCTGCTGGCTGTCCAGGCCTTTGGACTTGGGTGGGTGCATGCAGAATGAGCACTGAACAAGGAGCCTGGCCAGACGGGGTTCTAGACCTGGCTCTGCCCACAGCTCATGCTGTGGTCTAGGCAGCTCCAGACCCTACTAAACTCTCCACCATGTCCCAAACCCACTGGCACATCAGGACTGCCATATGCTCTTTCTTCTCAGCCTGGAAGACACCTGCGCTGCCCCACCCCATCCCCACCTCGGGCCAGCTGCTTCCCATCTCCAGCATCCTCAAGTGCAGGCCAGGCGCCCACAGAGCCCCGAGCTCCCGGCTCTGAGCCCTTCCCCAGCAGCCTTACCCTGGTCCCCTGAGTTCTCTTTCCACACCCTGTCCCCAAGACTTCTGGTCCCAGGACTCAGTTCCGTCGTCCCCTGAGGGCATGCGGGTGGATAAGTTCCAGACCAGGACTAACCCCCCTGACTCCACAAGGCCCCCTAGACCCTTACTCACTGTGCACTGATCTTGCTTTGTTTATTCTGTAAACAGCCACCACATGTCAGGAACTCATCAGGGTCCAGGAAGAGAAAGTGATGAGTCAAATGGCCCTCGTCCGGGCAGGGAGACAGGACATGGGACCAGAGCCACAAGTGCTGTGTCTCCACTGGGCCTCTCCTCTAAGAAGTTCAGACAGGGAGCGCAAGAGAGCTCGGGTCCTCCAGGCTCAGCCTCCCGCAAGGGGTACGCCTTCAGTCTCCATCTCTCCCTGAACAGCAGGGGCCACCTGGCCTTGCCATGGGGCCCAGACAGGAAGGGAATAGTTGGGCTCAAAGTGACAGAGTGAGGGGCAGCGAGGAAGACCACCCAGAACCCTCACAGGCACAGCAGCTCCTACCTTCTTCCCTGGCTATACAGATCTGACCCTGTGCCTACGCACTCAGTTATAAGGGGAAGGAAAGGGCAAGAAGCACCTACGAGACATGCCTCCTAAGCCCCCGGAACATACCTGGGCCATTCTCATTTCCTCCTGATGAGATTTTTACAGGTGAAGAAAGGAAGACCCAGAAAGATGCAGTGACCTGCCGATCCAGGCCAGGTCTGAAGGAGCGACTCCACAGCTCTCCCGAGAGGCAGTCTCCCTGCCCCTCCACTGCCTGCTCTGCTCACAGACCCTTCCCCCTCTGGCCAGGGATGTCTCCAGAGGCTGAAGGAGAAGCAGAGACGGAGGAGTCGGGGTGTGGCTCCCCTGGGAAGCACGGGGGCTCTAGATCTGATCCAGCTCAGCCCCTCACTCGCTGCGTGTGTACCGCTAAGGGGGTGACCGCCCTCTCTTCTGTCCACTGGGCAGTGGCTGCTGCTGGGACTATGGGGGTCTTGAGCAAGGAGGAAAAAGTGCTTTGGTAGACTGTACAGTGTTGTGCCCATAGGAGCCAGGGCGACTGTGGGGGCCCACAGACCAGGGTGGCTAGAAGGAGCTCTTGTTCCATGTCACCAAAGGGCACCCTGGGAGAAACTGGAGCTAGCTGAGGGCCTGCTAGCCCCACACAAGCCCCACAGAGAGGGCCTGAACAAAGCTACCAGTTTCCTGGGAAGCAGGTGAAGGTCTCTGGGCTAACCTCACCCCCAGAGTGGGAATCAGGGCCCAGAGAGATCCAGAATCCTGGGATTCCCGAGGGGGAGTCCACCCAGGGCCTCCGCAGTGCCCTTTCTCCATGATAAGAGCCCCTCCAGAGAGGTCAGTTGCCCAGGTCTCAACAAGCACCTCACAGGACGGGGTGCTCACCACTGCACAGGCCATCCATCCCCTTTCCTCCAACTCAGTTAGAAGGGTCTCTACACACGAACATATGACTGGAAACCCACTCGCTGTCCACAAAGCACACACACACATTTACTCCCAGACACACACGGGCACACACTCACAGGTGAGCTTTTTTTTTAACTTTGAAGTTTTTTTTTTAATGCACAGAAAGAACATCCCAGAAACAAAACAGGTACTGACTTATTAGAGGTGAAGCATTGTATAAAGAAGCGCCCTCCCCACTTAGTAAACAGGAATATAGTATAAACAGATATGAAAGAAGGTGAACATCTTAGGACTAAATGCAAACCCTAACACACACACACACACTTTAACAACACACCCCGGTACACTGTGCACACCAGTCAGGCCCCAGTGGGCACCCAGATCGCTCACACACCCTACGCCTGCCTGCCCACTCCTGTTCAGGGACACTTGAGACTCCATCAGGCTGTGGGCAGCACCTGATGGATGAGCTGACGCTGTTGAAACACAGGGGAAATGGCCAGACTCAAGGTGAAGCGTGATTTCTCTCTTCTAGCTCAAGTACTTCATTACCTCCGTGACCTCCGATGGCTAATAAAGGTGTCTAATTTGTGTGGCACTAAAATAGCCTTCTAATGTGCACCAGGACTATCTCCTAAAATTACTGCTATGGCAAGTAACGAGGGTCTCCATTAGCTAATATCTGCACGTGGAAATTCTCATCTTCCCAGAGTGGGCTGCTGTCTCTGAAAGGCCCGCAGCGGGAGCCTGCCTTTCCAGGCTCCAGACACAGAACAGATTGGAAGGCACTAGGCCTTGGCACCAGGCTGCCACAGGCAAACAACTTTCAGGTGGTTGCTCAGGATGACAGCTGTGACCAAGGACCACCAGAGACTCTGCCCTAGGCCTGGAGGGACAAGCAGGAGGGCCCAAGTGCCCCTGAGCTAACCTGGCAGAGGAAATACAAGTGTCTCCACAGGGGAGCCCATATTGGGTACCATGGTATTCCCAGCAGGTCATAACTCACTCTGCCCAGGGGAAATACACGAAGGCTTCTCAGAGGAGGTGGTAATTCATCATGCTGGTTCCGTTTGGTATTTGTATGAATAAGATTGGTAAAGTGAATGGGGATGTGATGGAGGCCTCCTTTGTTGCATTCTTTGATGGAGGTATTAATTTCTGGTATTCCTCTTAAGGGGCTTCCCTGATAGCTCAGTTGGGAGAAGGGAAAGGCTACCCACTCCAGTATTCTGGCCTGGAGAATTCCATGGACTGTATCGTCCATGCGATCACAGAGTCAGACACGACTGAGAAATTTTCACTTTATTTCTCTCCAGATTTGTTATTGGATCTAAGATTTGGGCTACAATATCACTGACTGTGTGGATTACAACAAACTGGAAAATTCTTAAAGATATGGGAATACCAAACAACCTTACCTGCCTCCTGAGAAACCAGTATGCAGGTCAAGAAGCAACAGTTAGAACCAAACATGGAACAAGAGACTGGTTCAAAACTGGAAAAGGAGCATGTCAAGGTTGTATATGGTCACCCTGTTTATTTAATTTATATGCAGAGTACATCATGTGAAATGCCAGGCGGGATAAATCACAAACTGGAATCAAGATTGCCTGGAGAAATATCAGTTACCTCAGACATACAGAATGACACCACCCTTATGGCAGAAAGCAAAGGGTAACTGAAAAACCTCTTGATGACGGTGAAAGAGAAGAGTGAAAAAGTTGGCTTAAAACTCAGCATTCAAAAAACTAAGATCATGACATCCAGTCCCAGCACTTCATGGCATATCGATGGGCAAACAATGGAAACAGTGACAGACTTTATTTTCTTGGGCTCCAAAATCACTGCAGACAGTGATTACAGCCATGAAATTAAAAGATGCTTGCTCCTTGGGAGGAAAGCTATGACAAACCTAGACAGTGTATTAAAAAGCAGAGCTATTACTTTGCTGACAAAAGCCCATGTAGTCAAAGCTATGCTTTTTCCAGTAGTCACACATGGATGTGAGAGTTGGATCATAAAGAATGCTGAGCACCGAAGAAATGATGCTTTTGAACTGTGGTGTTGGAGAAGACTCTTGAGAATCCCTTGAAGTTCAGGGAGATCAAGCAAGTCAATCCTAAAGAAAATCAACCCTGAATATTCATTGGAAGGACTGATGATAAAGCTGAAGCTCTGATATTTTGGCCATCAGATGTGAGGAGCCGACTCATCAGAAAAGACCCTGATGCTGGGAAAAATAGAAGGCAGGAGAAGAAGGAGATGACAGAGGATGAGATGGTTGGATGGCATCATCAACTCAATGGACATGAGTCTGAGCAAGCTCTGGGAAATGGTGAAGGATAGGGAAGCCTGGCATGCTGCAGTCCATGGGGGCACAGAGTCAGACACAACTGAGTGACTGAAGAACAACAAAATCACTATTACAGAAATGCAAATCAAGATTACAATGAGGTATCACCTCCCACCAGTCAGAATGGTGATCCTCAAAATGTCTACAAGTAATAAGTGCTAAGAGATGGTGTGGAGAAAAAGGAACCCTCCTACACTGTTGGTGGGAATGTATATTGGTGCAACCACTATGGAGAACAGTATGGAGTTTCCTTTAAAAACTAAAAATAGAGCTGCCATATGATCCAGCAATCCACTCCTGGGCATATATCTGGAGAAAACTCTAATTTGAAAAGATACACGCACCCCAGTGTTCATAGCAGCACTATTTACAATAGTAAAAACGCGGAAGCAACCTAAATGTCCATCAACTGACAAACGAATAAAGAAGACAGAGTACACACATACAGTGGAATATTACTCAGCCGTAAGAAAGAGTGAAATAATGCCATTTGCAGCACCATGGATGGACATAGAGATGATCACATTAAGTGAAGCGAGCCAGACACAGACGAACATCACATGACGTCACTTATACGTGGAATCTGAAAAAAAAATGATACAATTGAACTCACTTACAAAACAGAAATAGACTCACAGACATAGGAAACAAACTTAGGGTTACCAAAGGGGATCATGGGAGCAGGGCGGTTTGGGCAGTGGGGTGGGGAGATAAATTCGGGGTTTGGGATTAACAGATACACACTGTATGCTGTATAGCACAGGGAACTATACTCAGTATCTTATCAAGTGTGCATGTGCTTAGGTCCAACTCTTTCGCGACCCCATGGACTGTTGCCCACCAGGCTCCTCGGTCCTTGGGATTCTCCAGGCAAGAATACTGCAGTGGGTTGCCATTTCTTCCTCTCAGGGATCTTCTCGACCCAGGGGTCGAACACACGTTTCCCGTGTCTCCTGCATTGACAGGAAGATTCTTTACCACTACACAATGCGGGAAGCCCAAATATCTTCTAATAACCTCTAATGGAAAAGTATCTGACAAAGAATAGGTATGTATGAGTATGTGTGTGTGTGTTTCCACATTAAAGGGGATGAAATTGTTGGATAGCATCAGCGACTCAACAGAAATTAACTTGGTCAAACTCTGGGAGAGAGTGAAAGGCAGGACGGGCATGCTGCAGTCCTTTGGGTCACAAAGAGTCGAACAAGACTTAGTGGCTAAACAACAACAGTGTGTGTGTGTACCTGAATCACTTTACTATATGCTTGAAACTGACACAAAACTGTAAATTAACTGTACTTCAATTAAAAAAGGGTTTGAGGCACAGCCAAGCCTTCCAAGCCAGAACACTTTCCTCACCACCATCAATAGACACAGTGCTTGTCACGCGCTCTCATCACCTCCTACCAGACTTAGAACAGCAATGCCTGAAAGACGCTGAACTAGCAAGAACCATTCAGATGTCTTCCTTCCCCTTCTCCCTGACCTCCACCCTGAACACCCTTCCTTCCTACTTGCCTCTTCCTCCTTCCTTCCTTCAGGTCTCAGCTCATATGTCACTTCCTCCAGGAAGCCTTCCTTGGTTGAGGTGCTTCTGCAGAATGCCTCCCTATACCAGTAACTTCCCCATTAGATTTTCTAATCTGACTACTTATCTGCCTGCCTACCAGACCGTGAGGTGTGAGAGGGCAGAGCCAAGACTTTCTCTCATCTCTCACACCCACAATGGTTGTACATAGCTCACCAGATGCCTGTGTAACCTTATCTCCATTATCCTATGTGATTCTCCAACTGTCTTGGGGGCAGAAAAATTATTATTAAGATGCCCATTTCACAGAAGGGAAGACAGAAATCCTCAAAAGGGGAAGCAGCTGCCCAGTATCACATGTCAGCAGCCGCTGACAACTGTAGGGCTGGGACAGGGACGTTTTCCTCAATGCCAAGTCTGGTTCTTTCGTGGGGCTCTTGGTACCCCTTGAGTCAAGGGCTGGGTTTGACATGAATGGTTTTGCAGAGGGATTGATTCATCTCAAGTTATTACATTATCTGGACAAATGAAAAGCTTAGGTGCCCAGGCTTTCCCTGTCTAGCCCTGCTCTGGAGATGGTGACCCTCCTGTCTAGCTGTGAACCCAGCCAGGGATCTCACTAGACACCCTGCAGAAAGAATCTTGGTCCCTTCACCAATACAGGATGCTCTCTTGCTCCCCAAGGCCAGCCCTCCACCAGTCGGTTTATCTCCTGTTTTTGTATGACAGTTTCAGTCAATACCTGACCATTCCAAACGCCTATCACACACACACACACACACACAAGTTTCCCCTGCATGAGGGCTTCTGCTCTGGGGAACTCCAAGGATGCTTATCTGGGCTCAGCAAATCCAGTCCTGAATCCCCCTTCCTGTGTGGACGCCAACCTAGTGGCCAGTGGTATTTCCCAGAATGTCCACACCGCATGACCGGTGGCATGACCCCACAGTTCCGCTTCCTCTCAGAAATCCCAAGGCACAAGGGCACTGAGAGGGTGGAGGTGCCTCCAGAAAAGTCTTTGGCCACTGGTGTCCTGGAGCACCCCTCCTGTGTGGTCGATGGCATGAACTCTCAATCAGCCTTTAGTCCCCAGCCTAGCTCTCACTTCCTCCAGGAAGCCTTCTCTGATTACTATCTTGCCTCCCAGTCAGAGAAGACTTTTAGTTCAATGACAGGACTCAGAGTTTGTGTCCAGGGTGGCCAGGCACAAAAGGCTCCATTAGACAAGCTCGGGAATTCGGACTTCTCTTGAGGGCCTTGGAAGCCACTGAGGAATTATAAGCAAAGGGTGAAGATCAGCTCAGTTGTGCCTTAGAAAGACCCCTCAGTCTGAAAGGTAGAGAAGCAGCCAGAGGGAAGAAGTCCCCAGGTAGAGAGATGCAGCCAGAGATGATGGCAGCGGCCCGGCAGGCCAGATGGCAGTAGGGAAGGGACAGTGGCATGGGAAGGAAGCAGCAGAAGCAAGGGCGGAGGAGGAAGGACCCCCCCAGCGGCTGACAAGATGAGTGTAGCTGGGTGCCAGGAAGAGTTGGCCCCGCAGGATCTTACCTGGGAGGCTTGGAAGGGAGTAGGGCATCACTAAGCTGGCACACCCAGGGCAAGGTGAGAACACCCTGAGGTGGTGCCGAAAACTGCATGGAAATCAGGCCGTCCTGTTCAAACAATATTTTCTTGCGTTTTGTTAAAGATTTCCACTGTCTGTAAAGCTGAGCCAGGAATTCCCAAGTCGGCTTCCAGAGCCCCTGTTCCCCCAGGTCCCTCTGATGACGCCCCCCAATTTCACCTGACTCTAGGTTCTGGCTTCCCTCATCCTTCAGGATGGAGGCCAACCTCCCTTCTCCTCCTGCCTTTCCCCAGACCCCTGTGGGTTCTGAGCTGCCGAGGTGACCAGGTATCTTCTCATTCAGGGGTCCTCTCAGCTGTGTGGTCAGCCACCTGCGAGGAACACCACATCCATCTCTCTGACCCAGAGAGGAGAGGGCCGGCTCGGGGTGGGGACAGAGAGGGACCCCCAAGGTCTCCAGACAGCTGCTCCCGGGCTTTCTTGCTGCTGCATCCCTGTGGGTAACATGGTGGCTAAGAAGGACATTCACGCCTGGCTTTGTGGGTCGTGCTGTGAGTGCTTTGCTTAACTCTCTGTGCCTCCATTTCCTCATCCCTGAGTGGGGGATGTGGGGTTGCTACCCCACCGTTGGGTGTTAGGATCAAATGCGTGGCTCCAGGAAACTGCTCAGCCTGGCACCTGGCCTGCAGTGGGTGCTCTGGGAATTGCAACAAGGACTGCTGTTAGAATGTTTGTGGTGCTCAGGGTCCCTCCCTAGCCTGGGTGAGGGGAAAAGGCAGGGGCAGCCCAGCCCACGTTCAAGGGAAGGGGGATGAGACTCAACTTGTGAGGGAAGGAGAGTCAAAAAGTAACGGGCATGATTTTAAAGCCGCGCCTTTGGCATCCATATGTGATGGAGTTCGATCTCGCAGTCATTAGCTGCGGTGGCAGCTAGCTGAGGGTGCAAGCTGGCCTCATTTGAAGTTCTTTCTAAAAACATTTATTTATTTATTTTGGCTGTCCTGGGTCTTCGTTACCGCACTTGGACTTTCTCCAGGTGCAGAGAGTGGGGGCTTCTCTTCCTCTAAATGTGTGGGCTTCTCACTGTGGTGCTTCTCTGGTTGTAGAGCACGTGCTCTAGGGCGTGTGAGCTCAGTAGCTGTGGCACATGTACTTAGCTCTTTTTTTTCTTTAATTAAAAAACTTTTTAATTGGAGCATAATTGCTTATGTTGTGCTAGTTTCTGCTGTACAATGAAGTCAATCAGCTATATGGATACATACATCCCCTCCCTCCCACCCCACCCTCCCATCCCACCTCTCTAGGTCATCGGAAAGCACGGAGGTGAGCCTGAAGTCGTTGCTCTTAAGCACTGGCTCATGGGGCACCCAGGCAATCTGGCTGAAATCACACTGCTCTCTCTCCAAGGGTAGCAGCAGGAGCCTCTGTTATTCCAACACCCCTGTTCCCAGACCTCAAGGGAAACAAATCTGCCTCCTCCAGGCCTGCTGTGGGCCGCCCCTGCTGTCTGCTGGCCTGTCCCCCAACCTGAGTCTGAGAGGCGGCCTTGCCCGCCCGGCTGCCCAGGGTCAGTGAAGAATGGCACACTCCCCGTTCAAGGGTGCTTGCTGGTCCTTATCGTGGGAGAGTGCTGTCTGCAGCGCTCAGCTGCAGTTCCTGCTCGCTGGGTCAGCACTCTGCAGAGTGCAGTGAATGGGGGGAGGCTCCCCACGTGCCCAGCAAGAGACAGACCCTGTGCTTGACAAGCTGTCTACACGGCCTAGCAGGGGCAGAATGGAACCAGAAGGAAAGGAAGTAGGTGGACCAGGCGCTGAGTGTTCACACCGGGCTTCCACAGAGGGATCCAAGAGGAAGAGAGTTGGTGGCCTTGGTCATAAAAGCGATTGATTGTCCTGGGACCCATTGTGCCTACCGAGGTCAGCAGAGTGGCCTTGTCTGGCCCTGCTTCCTAGAGGAAGCGTGCCCTCAGAGATTCAGTTCACTGAGGTTCGATTAGCTAATAAGCTGTGCTAGGGTGGAAGGAGGGTGGCGGAGGTTTTCCAACTATAAGAGAGAAGAGAGAGCTTTGGGGACCTAAAGGGACCAGAATCTGACCCTTGTGGATGGAAGGAAGATGGAACTAGAGAAAACTACACCTTGGCTTTCGTCTCAGGTGAAGCTGAGTTTAAACGAAGTTCTTGGGCAAGTCCCTTCCGCTTACCAAGGCTGCCTTGCCTTCCGTCAAACACAAATGACAATCCCACTAACAGAGAGCCATCCACGTGCCAGGCACCTTGCTACCAATCTTATGGGCATGAACTCATTTAATCAGAGCCGTAATCCTAGGAGGTAGCTACTACTACTATAATCAGCATTTTACAGATGAGGAAACTCAGACCCATAAGATGAGATGACTTTTCGCAGGTCCCACTCTGAGTTACACACCAGGATTCAAACATGGGCCACCCTTGGCCGCTCCCCTTTTCTTCCTCCTGTCATGAAATACACTAACAGTGAACTAGCGACACAGATTTATGGGCTGAAACAGTGACAGGAACTTTCCACTGATGAACTCCTTTAATCCTCACAATAACCCTAAACGAAATGGGTCCCGGTATAACCTCCGTTTACAGATGAGGAAGCCAAGAAGCAGAGGCTCATGGGTGACAGAAATGGGAGAGGAGCCCAGGCAGTCTGGCTCCAGGGTCTTTACCTTGATCCTGTGCAAAGGTATGAAAGGGCCTTTTACCAAGTGCCTAGCACATGGCACAGAGCAGGCTCAGCGAAGGGGCCTTTCTACCCTGGGGCAGCCCTTCCTATGCACACAAGCATGCATGTAAGTCGCTTCAGTCATTTCCGACTCTTTGCAACGCTATGGACTGTAGCTTGCCAGGCTTCTCCATCCAAGGGATTCTCTAGACAGGAGTACTGGAGTGGGTTGCCATGCCCTCCTCCAGGGATCCTCCCTGACCCAGGGATCGAACCCGTGTGTCTCATGTCTCCTGCATTGGCAGGCAGGTTCTTTACCACTAGGCCATCTGGGAAGCCCAAAAAGGAAGCCAAATGCAGTGAACACTGTGGGAGGCTCCCCCCATGCAAAATGCAAGCCAGCCTTTGGAAGAGTCCAGAGATGCTCTCAGCAGCTCCAGGTCTCCTGGGACTCCCAGCCTGAGTGTGGAGTTAGACAGACTCAGAAATGCCTCTGGTGGGACTTCCCTGGTGGGCCAGTGGTTAAGAGTCTGCACTTCCGCTACAGGAGGCACAGGTCCCATCCCTGGTCAGGAAACTAAGATCCTGCATGCTGTACAGCATAGCAAAAAAAAAAAAAAAGAAAGAAAGAAATGTCTCTGGTTCAAAGAAGACAGAGGTAAAGCTGGGGTCAAGGGCCCCAACGTGCCAGGGCTTCTTAGCAGAGGTGGTGAAGTTGTGTCTTAGGAAGGGAGAGCAGCAATTCTGATGAGCCACTGGACTTGAGCGAGAGCTGGGGGTAGAGGCTATCAGACAAGGCCAAGGCAGCAGACAGACAACAGGAAGGACCGTCAGAACCTCCCACTGCAAAAAGTCCCGCAGTGCCCAGCCAGGGTTGTGGGTCACAGGGGGCAGCCAGCAGGTGGACAGTTCAGGAAAGTAACAGGAAGAGCGGGCAGCTCTGCTCCAGTCTGTTGCTCAGGCTTGGGCAAGCCCCCTCCCCTACCAGGCCAGAAATCCTAGACCTGACTCCTGAGGGGCCCCACCCTCCTCCAGCCCCCCTGGCACCCCACTCCTTAAACCATCACCCCAGATCATTGAACTGGAGGTCTGTAATGCTGACACTCCCTTGGAGAGCATTTATCTGGAAAGTCATAAAATCACACTGCGCATGGTAATTAACGATTAGCGATGTTTATCCCTCAGCTAGCTCTGGCCTGTGGGAGTCTGCTGTGGGGACAGACTCCAGCTTCCCTCCCTAGAGTGGAGGTGGGTGGCTGCTGATGCCCGGTTCTCGCCATCAGAGCTGTGCCAATAGTGGAGGTAAAGGCCAACCTGTGCAGCCTCTCACTGTGGGCCGTGTTGGCTCACTGAGCCATCTTCTCAACAAAGCTGCCCAGGGCTGGCTCCCAACACCTAACCATTCCTATTCCATGCCTTTGTCTGTGCCATGCCACTCACCAAGAATACCATCAAGGCTCTGCCATCTCCAGGAAGCCCTCCCTGACCACTCTGGTACAGAGCTGCTCCACCGCAGGCCATCAGGACTCTCACACCCTCTGGTCTTCACCCGGATGTGTGTATCCTGTGGCTGCACTTTGATCACTCAGACAGACCAGATGCTCCCAGAGGGTACAGATCCAACCCAACCTCCACTCCTCCACTCTCCCATACCTAGCCCTGGACCATGCACACAATAGGTCCTCAAAAATGAGCCGTAACACCAAAGTATTAGAGCTGCAAGAGAACACGCCCCTCGCCCCCTACAATGTTCTGCACGTATGGACATTGGCATGCGGCTCTGGGAAATAGGCCCAGACTCCTCAAATTGACGTGTAGCCCAGACGAGGCCAAGGCCCAGTGCACAGCAACTTGGGAAACGGAGACCTGGGCCAGGTGTTACAGCTTCCTTGGCATCTGACAGCACTTTGAGTGACAGAACCAGCAGTCAAACCAAGGTTTTCAGGCACCTGGACTTGGCTCCCAGAAAGTGTGGTGGCCCACCTGGAGTCACCTAGAGAAGGCTGGACTTGATCCTGGGCCCCAGGGTGTGGACTGGATCTACCCCGACTTTCTATATCATCCCAGGCTTGTCCCCGGTCCCCTGGACCTCAAGGTGAGGATGACTAACAGAGTATAAGCCTGGGGGTACACAGGCAAGCCTGAGGAGGGTAGCCAGGCCAAAGCGATCATCCAAGCTAAAGCCAGAGGAATGTGGGTGGGAGAGGGCTCTGTGGCCGAGTGGGCTTCTCTTTCCTCCTTGGACACAGGCACCAACACATGAACTGCCCCTTCTCATCCAGCCTGCGCAGCTCCCAGCAGACAGCAGCTACCCAGGGCATTCTCAGGGAGGTTGTAAATGCCAGGCCCCTGGGGCTGGCCCTCACCCACCCAGGCCCATTGCTCCTGTGGTCTGAGCCAAATCCCAGGCAGCAGCCAGCACCCACCCACCCACCTCACCGAGCCTCCCCTGATGGCCCGTGAGTCACTGGGGCCCAAGTGTCTGGTCATCTAGTTCAGCCTGGCCCAAAGCCTTGCCCCAAGGTGCTCTGCAGGGATGAAAAGGGCCCAGGACTCAGAAAAGCAGCATCACTGGTCTTGGAGATGAAGAGCCCATCACATGTTAAAGGCACAGACAAGGCTTTCAGGAGAAAATGAGACAAGGCTCTTAAACACCCTACATATATGCAAGTGTGCGTGCAAGTGTGTTTTATGAACACAGACAAAGACAAAGTGAAATCGCTCAGTCATGTCCGACTCCTTGCAACCCCAGGGACAGTAGCCTGCACCAGGCTCCTCCATCCATGGGATTTTCTAGGCAAGAGTACTGGAGTGGGTTACCATTTCCTTCTCCAGGGAATCTTCCCGACCCAGGGATCGAACCCAGGTCTCCCGCATTGATAGACAGATGCTTTACTGTCTGAGCCACCAGGGAAGTCCAACACCGAGACATGTGTAAAGACACAGGTCAGGTCATTAGCATCGCTTGCCCTGGGAAGTGGGGCTTCCCAGGTGGCGCTAGTGGTAAAGAACCTGCCTGCCAATGCTGGAGACGTAAGAGGCACGGGTTCGATCCCTGCGTCGGGAAGATCCCCTGGAGGAGGGCATGGCAGCCCATTCCAGTATTCCTGCCTGGAGAATCCAATGGACAGAGGAGCGTGGCAGACTACAGTCCATGGGGTCACAAAGAGCTGGACATGACTGAAGAGACTTAGCACACACAGATGCCCTAGGAAGTGCGAGTTGAGGGTGGTGGCTGTTGGCAACTGCTTTATATCACTCTACACTCTCCACTGATCAGAGTGAGTATGCATTTCTCCTGAAATTAAATCAATTATTTAAATAAAGTAGCATTAGGAAAAGAAAACTGTTTAACCCAGCATTTCCCGAACTTTTTTGATGATGAATTGTTGTTTTGTGTAATGCCCAGAAACATCCACCAGAACTGGGGATGTGCACAAAATATACTCTGGGGAAAGATAAACTTGTCTAGTTTTGAAAAGATAAAACCATGGTCCTTTTTGACTATGGAAACCGGGAAGAGGAAGGGATTTGCAGAATCCAGACACCACATCAATATCAGAGACAGACCAGAGCCCACAGCTCCCTAAATGCCAGTCCAGATGCTACTGCTCTGCCCCGTTCCCTCTCTGAGCTGGGACGAGCTGCAGGCAAGGGCCATGAAGAGGGTGCAGTGTCGCAGGGGAAATGCCTGGTGCAGAGAGAGTGACGGGGCACAGAGAAGTAGGGCAGGAACGGCGCTAGGGTAGGCGGCATAAGCCCTCCAGGGAAGAACTGGAAGCCAGGTGTCACCACACGGCCACAACATTCTGCAGTCAAGCCTCAGATCCCAGCCCTGGCCCCTTCCAGCTGCACAACCCTGGCAAGTTGCTGAATTTCTCTGGGCATGAAAAAGGGGCCAGATGGGATTGTCCCTAAGGTACCCTCCAGTCTGAAATTCCAGGATTCTGGGCTTCACAATGATCACTGCAGGTATGACCCTACGAATTACCACCTCCACTTTCTAGCTGATAGAACTGAGGCTCAGAATGAGTAATTGACTTCTTCAAGGTCAGCAGAGAAAAACGGAGTCCAAGTTAGCCATCGTGCCCCCAGGCATCCTACAGAGAGCGCTCTGCTTTGTGGCCATGAGAACTGCGATTTGTGCCCGAGCCAGACCAGGAGTCAGACCATCTGGGTTTTTAGGACTGGCTCCATCTCTCACTAGCTGCACAGTCTGGACAGGTCGAGTAGCCACTATGAACCTCAGTTTATTCCTCTGTGATTAGGACTAAGCCCTCCCTGGTTACACGGCACAGTCCATCATGTCAAATTCACCATGGAGCCCAGCACACTTAGGTCTCTGGAAAATGGGAACTACTGTTACTCTAACTCCATCAATTATTCCAGAGTTGAGGGGGAAAGGAGAGGTAGGCGTTGAACTCCAGGTGCACTGGCCTGGCAAATCTGTATGCCCCAGGCAGATCCCAGGACTGTCTTCTAGAGACCGAGTCACTCCCAGGACAGCAGCCATCTTGCTGCCCATCTGAGGCTCCCAGCTCCATCCTCCGTTTCCCCTTATGTAACAGGAGGAGCTGGACTAAGTGACCTCTGGAAACACATGGATCTATCATCTGGACAGAAGAAGATCTCTAGCTCCACAAGATGCCCTTTTCCCACCATGATTTGGAGACTTTTGCTCTCCAGCAGCCTGTAGTCCTTTTCCGGGACTGGGTATGTGGGTGATGTGTTAGGAGAAGCAGGGGCAGGAATAAAGAGAACCTGAATGGGGCACTTCCCGTATTTCAGGGACCATCCTAGGAGCTGTCCACAGACTAATGCATTCAATCCTCAGAACAAGCCTATGAGGACAGAACAGGTTAACACTTTTTACAGACAAGAAAACTGACTTCCAAAGAAACGAAATAATGTGCCCGAGGTCACAGGGTTGGTGAAGGAGGATTTGAATACAGACCTTCCTGATCTTCATGGCGCCCTGCTCTGAGCTTCAGAGTGGTGCCGACTCTGGGTCTCCACGCAAGACGGAGGGAAGGAGAGACAGGGTAGGGGGACAGGGGCAATGTCCCAGGGCAGCGTTTTCAGGGAGGGGAATGGCAAACTGATCTAAGAAATGGTTGTTGGCCTGAACTTGGGGTCTGTTGAATTTCAGGGTCATTGTGCCTACACAGGAATGGCACAACCCTTTCCCTGTGGGGCTGTGGAGGGTGGCATGGCCATGTTACCAGGAGGGAGGCACCTGCTGGCCTGAAGAAAAGTGGGGCCTGAACCTCTTTTTCTAGTGGCTACTTGGGCCAAGAAGATGCTCCATCTGCCACTGCCGGGTCACCTCAGTCCAGCAACCCTCCACTAAGTCACCCACTCTGAGTCAGTTTGCCCCCCAAATCAGAGCAGAATGTTTGTCAGCTCTTGACACTAATATTATTTAAGGCCTAAAGTCTAATGTAAGGCTTCCTTTTAGCGAGATTGTCTCATTTAATAAAACTCCCTGTCTCTGTTCCCCCAAGGTAATCATGTTGATGATAACGCATTCCCACTGTGATTTGATCTGGGAATAGAATTAGCACACAGCCTTGCTTCATTGTCAGAATCATATTCTTATTTCCGCCCCCTGGAATAAATAAACATGTAGCCATCCAGGTGAAAGGTAGTCCTCTGCCCTCTGTAATCTTTAGTCATTGGCCTCTTAACTGGGTCACTCCTCATCCTCAGAGCCCACTCATTCACTCATTCATTCTTTCTTAACTGACTCAATCAACAAACACTGCCCCACGGCCCGTGCCCTAGGCTGTACCCAGGCTTCGAGCTGGAGAGTTGGGGTGGATTAAGACAGAAAAGCCTTGTCCTCAAAGAATGGACACCTTCTTGAATGGCCCCTCATCTTTCCATGAGTGCCCCCCACCCTGAGGTGACACCAGTAGGGCTGCAAAGAGAAAATTCAGACACTTGTTCACACGGAGGCATCCCTGAGAAAGAAGACCTGGGCTCAAGGGGCCTCCCTGTCCTCACACCACTGTGGCCAGAAGCAAGTGGCCTGATCCATTCAAGTCTGTTTGTTCCTGGGTGAGAAGGACACATGAAAACATGGACTTGGAGTCAGACATAGCTTGGCTCAAATCCCAGCCCTGCTTCCTACTAATTGTGGAGCCTAGAGCAAGTCACTTCACCCTGCAGTGTGGTGCCATCCTGCGAAACATGACCTGCTTCACAGAGACACTGTGGGCAGGGGCACAGACAGCCACGAGACAGGAGATCACCCAGGGAGCCACTGACCCAGCATGGTCCTGAGAAAAAAGGCCCCAAAAATGTCATGTCCCCTTACAAAGCGGAAATTTTAGATGACATGATGTAGGCCAAGTGTCTGGCTCATGGGAAATACTCGGCAAACTCGTTGCCACCATCACCGTCGTCGTCGTCATCATCAACATTATCAGCAGCAGCAGCAGCATCACCACTGTCATCAGCATCATTGAAGTCACGGATATCACTCACTCATCTAGTGAGAAATGAAAGCTCTTTAAGAACTCTAGGGACCCAGCCTGGTGGGTGTGCAGGGTTGGCACTGGGCCGGGAATGCACGCTCTGTGACGGCCAGCAAGCCCCTTCACCTCCCTGGCTTAGGTGTCCGGCTGTGACGCAATATCCTTCCTGGCCCTGATGCCCCAGTGCCTGTGAGCAGGCGGGAGGGCACATCTCTCACCCCTTGGGGCGCTCTGCTGCTAGTTAACCTAGGGAGGGCTAGGGATCCAGCAGGCCGCAGGGAGTCCCCCAGCCTGGGGACGTGACAAACACGGCCACACGGGCCACAAGTGGAGCCCAGAAGGCAGGGGCAGGGTGCTAGAGGACCTGGGAGAACAGAACTTCAGGGCTTGGCTGGCCCTGCTTCCCGGATGAGCTCCCCCAACTACACATCACAAGTGGTGCCTGGGAAAGGGCACAGGACCCAGAGACCGGAGTGGAGGGCTCAAAGCCAACCTGCTCCAGACATTCACGGTGGGAGGTGCCCTGAGCCTCAGCTTCTTCCCATGACATTCGGTGTATCAGTGACAGTTCTGACAGAAATGATCACTCAAGAGGGTGACTGAGGAGGTCTTTATAATAGGGACTTTTTAATAGGCATGAGCAGGGTTAAGGGAAAGCAGAAAAGACTGGTGAAGCACCCCAGTGGGAGTTGCTGCCACCCCTAGAATGCTTCCAGAATTGCCTGGGGGGTGGTGGGAGCTGCCATGAAGGAGAAGTCAGACCAACAGGAGCTATGGCATTTGCTACAGGAACACAAGTCAGTACTGACCCACAGTCCATCAGGGAGGAAGCCATGGAATGTTTGTTGATGGAACCAGAGAATAAGTGAAGGAGTGAATCTGATCTCCTGCTGATTTATCCTGCAGCAGATCCCATTTTCCAAATGGCTGCTTCAATATCTCGCCTCCCACATGCTCTTCTTAGTGGGACCTTAACACTCTATGAATCTGGCCACAGGTGTGATTACAGCAGAAGAAACACTGTGATATCTGTTAGGTCATAAAAAGCGATGAAGCTTCTACCTGTCCCTCTTTGGGATGCTCACGCCTTGAAGTGAGCCACCCTGCCTTGAGCAAGCCCAAGCAGCCGCATGGAGAGGCCACGTACGGGGGTTCCAGTGGACCACCGCAACGGAGGTACCAGGCCACGGTCAGCATCAGTCGTCACACGGGTAAGTGAGCAAACCTTTGGATTTCAGAAGATCCCATCCCCAGCCTTCAAGGCTGCCAGCCTGAGGTCCCAGGCACTGTGGGAGCAGAGACAAGCAGTCCCTCCTGCACATTATCCCAATTCCCAACTCACAGAATTAGCGCGTGCATGCGTATGTGTGCTAAGTTGCTTCCGTCATGTTCAACTCTCTATGACGCTATGGACTGTAGCCCGCCAGGCTCCTCTGTCAACGGGATTCTCCAGACAAGAATACTGGAGTGCATTGCCATACCCTCCTCCAGGGCATCTTCTGACTCAGGGATCGAACTCCCATCTCTTATGTCTCCTGCACTGGCAGGCGGGTTCTTTACCACTAGCACCTCCTGGTAAGCATAGAGTCAATAAGCATAATCAAATGGTGGGTGTTTTAGGCCATAATGTTTGGGGTAGATAGTTATGTAAATTGCTGCCTTCAGTCTGTAGGGGTCGTGCTCCCAGAACACAGAATAGGACAGAGAAGGGTAGAAGAATGTGAGGGGAAATGGAGAAAAACCAGCAGCACGGATGGCACATGCAGGGCAGGGGTTTTAGGACCAATCCAGCCAGACAGAATCTGAAAACTCATTCTTACATCCAAGGTCAGTTCTACTAACCTGCCCTACTGCCCCAGCTGCCTAAATAGCCTTTTGCATCTCCCACCTGTCTTCCCTACCCCACCCCAACTTGGCCCTCCCCCACCACCAGAGAAGCAGCTCACCCCTCCTACCTGGGCACTCTGTTCTTGACCAGCAGAAGCTCTGCACGCTCTGGCCTGGCAGGGGAAACAAGGAGGTGGCAGGAGGTCCTGGAGGGACCCGCCTCCTCACTCTGCCCTACACACACCAGGTACCCACACACCCCTTGCCCTCCCCTCGCCTGGAACTCTCTCCCTACCACACCAATGCTACCAGTACCACAATGCCTTCAATGAAGTAACCCTCCAGAATGGACTGCATGTCTGTGTCCCTCCAAACTTCATATGTTGTTGTTGTTATTTTTGTTTAGTAGCTAAGTCGTATCCAATTCTTTGGGACCCCTGTGGACTGTAGCCCAAAAGGCTCCTCAGTCCATGGGATTCTCCAGGCAAGAATACTGGAGTGGGGTGCCATTTTCTCCTCCAGGGGATTTCCCGACCCAGGGATCAAACCTCCATCCCCTACTTGGCAGGCAGACACTTTACTACTGAGCCACCCGGGAAGATACCCAAAACTTCATATGCTAAAGGCCTAACCCCCAAAGTGATGGCATTTGGAGGTAAGGCCTTTGAAAGGTCATTAGGTCATGAGGATGGAGACCTCTTGATAGAATTAATGCCCTTATAAGAAGAGGCAGTAGATAAACGATCTTTCTCTCTGCCATATGAGGACAGAGCAAGAAGGCACCATCTGCCAACCGGCCAGTGGTCTCTCACAAGACACAGAATCAGCCGCCACCCTGATGTTGGCCTTCCAACCTCCAGAACCACGAGAAATAAGTGTTTGTTGTTTAGGTCACCAGTCTGCGGTCTTTGTTACAGCAGCCAGCCCGACTAAGACTCCCACCCCCACAACTGCCCTTCCCCTCCCCTGAACCCTGTCCCAAGATGCACATGGTTGTAAATTTCCTGAAAGTGCCCACAGGAGATTTGAAGGTGGTATCTGAGTAAGAAAGCTGGCATATACTAGATTCATCTCCCCAGGAATGGAGGAAGTTCTGTTCTAAATCCCACGCATGCCTTCCATCCGCAGTCCCTGGCAGGGCTCACAGCTGCTTGCTAGGAAATCATCATGAAGGCCACAAATCTCCCTGACTCCCCTGTGCATCCGTAGCATCGTATGTCCACTCCCCTCAGCCCAAAGCTCCCGTTACCATAACTAACAGCTTCCCCAACCACGCTGCTATGGGAGCAGAGCCCATGTCTTCTCATAAAGCATAAAGCAATAGCCACACTTGGGGTTTCAGTCACTGCTAATAAAAGCATTGCATTTCCTCACTTGATCCTTGCTTGCAACAATGCTATGAGGAAGGTGGTTAAGGGACAAGCCCAGAGAGGAGACGTGACTTGCCGAAGGTCACCAAGAAGGTGGGAACCAGAGCCAGGACTCAGAACCAGGTCCCACTCTGCCTGCATCCCCCACCCCAGAGTGGTTTATCACCTCTGCAGCTCCACCACGGAGCAGGGGGAGGCTGAGCACGAAGCAAGCACTCGACAAATATTTGTAGACTGAACAAAACCTTGACAAATTCGCGTTGCATGAATCAAGCTCTGATACGGAATAGAAACCAAACCGCCTCACTGATTTCCAATTCAAACACCATCATCGGCTTGGTGCATTCTGATGCACTGATGTCTTTTGTTTTCTGGAGGGGTTTTGTTTCCTCCAGCAACGCAAGTGGGCGGTGAGGAGGTACACAGAGTCCCCTGGGGAACTGTTTCTCACAGCATCTCAGATGTGAGGTGGGGAAACAGTCTAAAAACAAATAGGTTCTGGTTATCACAACACCCCTGCCAGAGAGGTGGGGAAAGGCTCGGGGTCCCACTTAACAGACGACAGCACTCAGACCCCCCAGAGTCAAGGGACATTTTTGTGGTCCCTTAGAGAATGAGGGCCCATACCGTTCTTGATGCCCAAACGGGAGACTGACAATTCCTCCACTCCCCTACTTCCAAAATGACCCGCTCTGAACACCACAGCCTCGTAAAATGCATAGGGAACACGACTCTAGTGAAGACACACAGCAGTCTTACCTGATCAGGGGCCGGGCTCCGAACTCTAGCACAGAGGCCTCAGCACCCCACACGCCTACTCCCACCTCCCCTTCTTTCTCTTTTCTATGTCCAGCAGGCAGATCGTCATATCACATGGGCTGAACCTCCATAACCACGTAGCTCTGCAGAGGAAACGGGGGCCCTACGCCCTCTTGGCAATTGATGACTCTGGTTGGGCATGGGGTTCTCAGAGGACTGTGTGCCTCAGAGCGTTCTTCTTGCCAGGGAGTGACTGGAGACCCTCAGCCAATCTCCACTGCAGAGTCAGGCCTTCAACAATGGGAGAAAGTAAAGAGGAGCCAGCCCTAGGCTGGAAGGGAAAGCCCTCTGGTCCATTAATGTCTTGTGTGACCTTGGGTCAATCACGTCTTTTGGAACCACAGTTGTCAAGCAGTTGTCTCCATTTGTCAAACATGTTCATACTACCTTCCCTCATTACCTCTGGGGGTAAATGTCCATCTCCAGAGATAAAATGATAACACTTAACTCTATGCCTGCTTTCCTATGACTCCCCCTCCCAGGATGCTGACTCAGGCTGGCCAGGGTGTGTTCTCACAGCCTGGAGGTCAGTTGCCCTGGCCTGACTGATGGTGAGTGTGATTGCCCATGGCAACTGGAATCAGGCTGCATCCAAGGGACAAGGTCGAGTCTTAGCTGAGAAGGCAGCCAAGTCAGTTTATTGGGAGCAGTTTTAAGCATCATCACAGAAGGGACATGAAGCAGGGGGTGAGGAGCCACAGACGTGAGGCTGGTCAGGAAGCAGCAGCAGGGGAGCAAGGCCAGCAGCTCAGGGAGAAACCCTGTTCTTGCCAGGGAAAATCACCTAGCAAGAGGCCTGGCAGGCCACACCCACAGAACATGGGCTAGGCTGCCTCTGGGGCCAGAGCATGGAAGGAAACAGGCTGGTGTGGCCAAGAGCAGACCTAGCGCCAGCATCCTGCAGCCTGTAATCAAATCCTGGGTCAACCTGGGAAGAATGTGCTCAGAAGTACTATGTGTATGCACTTGGGTATATCTTGCCTTGTCCCAAGAAAAATGATTTAAAAGCATACACAAACCCATATGGAATTTATAAGGATAACTAAAATCTTACAATAAGACAGAAATTAGAAACTGATAGGAAAGTACACAGGCAAAGTCCCTGAAGTACAGAGGAAAGGACATTAGATGAGACACGAATCTGAGTAGTTCAAAAATGAAGATGATTAAGTTCTTAACATTATTTCAAAGGATCCAGATTTTTGATCTGAGCTTCCTGGTAGCAAGTGCAAAAGGAGAAACCTGATCAATTACACAGCACCCATGAAATAAAATATAAGTATATAAATAAAGCCTGATATTTAGGAAAATCGTAACTGCCTCTAAGTATAAAGCAAGAATTTTTCCTGGCAGTCTTCATTATAAAATTCTCAGAATAGACACAAAACAAACTTCATAGAGATGTTTTCTGGGGAGTGACATCATATAGACAGACAATTCAAGAGAAGGAACCCTACAGGAACCAAAATAATGTTCTATGGAAGTCATTCTCTCCTGGCCAGGCTTAAGGCACAGGCAGATGAGGCTGGGGTAGTTTAAGCAGAGAAAATTACTGCTGTTTACTGCTAATAGGATTGTTGCTATTTGTTCATTTATCTAAAATTCATTCATGCCACCTATATTTACTGAGCCCCTAAGTAGTACCAGCCTTGTGTGGGGCATTGGAGAAGAAGAAGAGAGCAGGACCGACATGGACCCTGGCCTCCAGTGACTCAAGGTCTTGGAAGAGAATCTGTAAGTAAACAGGTAGCTACAGATCACAGTTCAAAAAGGGTCCTGATGGGAAGCCCAAGTCACTACAGGAGGACAGAGAAAAGACCTAACGTTTCATATCAGGGAAGACTGCCTGGAGGAGGTGAGGCCTGAGGTGGGCTTGGGAAATACCTGGAAGGTGAAGTTGCAGCGGTTGTACCACAAGCAGTCAGGATGCTGAAGAACCCATAACTGCCCAGAGATTCCACTGGGAATGGCCTTAGGAGTGGCCCCAAGGCCAAGCCTGGTTGGGTTGGGTCCCTCACCTGGCTGCTGTCAGGATCAGTCTCAGACAGAACTGCAAGTATGGCCAAGCTGGGAGCAAATGCCTCAGTGTCCTCTGGTCCTTCAGACTCCTGGGATGGGATGGGGGTGCTCCTTCCCTGATTCTCAGAGCGTGGCCCTGCCACCCAGGAACCGGGGTGTGAGGCCCTCTTCATTTCTTCACAGCTCGCAGAGGAGCAGCAGGGAAGCCTGTGAGCAAGCCACCCCCAGATGTGAAAAACAGCTCGATTGTCTTAGAGCTGAAAGCGCCCTTGGACATCAGCTAGCCCAATTCCCTCATCTCATGGAAGGGTAAATTGAGACCCAGAAAGCGGAAATCATCCAAAGTCACATAGGCTGAGACTCCGGAATTCCAGAGGCAGTAGAGAGTGGAAGTAAGAAGGAGATCAGACACAAAGGAAGATTCCAGAAGAAGCTCAGCCAGAGTTGGAGAAATGGCTCATATCTGAGGCCATGAACATGAGCCACATCTGAGAACTACCATTTCCTCATCTGGTCAATGGTGATGATACTGACCTGCCCACAGGGTTGCCGTGGGAACTGGAAGGCACCTTGTAAACTGTAAAGCCCCGTGCACATGGAGATGCACAGGGGCCGGGGAGAGGGCACCTTCGTGGATACTAAGGGGCCGCATCCATCAGAGTGCTTGCTACATGCACAGCACTGCTCTGACGTACACACTGATCATCCCATCTAAGACTAAAGAAACTGAGTTAAGTAGCTTGCCCAAGATCTCAGAGCTAAGAAGCAGTGAAGCAGGGATCAGGACTCTTAATCACACATGAGAGGGCCTGAGGCAGATCTGGATTTGGGAGCTTATTTCTGAGAAAGAAGTGGGCAGAGGAAGCTGAGCAGATGTAACCCCTAGGAGATACAGAGTTCCTCACCACCCCGCCACCCCAGTCCCATACCCTCTCCTTGGAGCAATGTTTTGCATGGAGAGCATGAGCCCAGCCAGCTTCCCAGGGGCCGTGAGGGAAAGATGGTCTGAGTGGGACCTCTGAGATGACCATATGGTACAACCCAGCTGCATAGCTGTGCCGGTTAACTATGGCTGAATAACAAATCAGCCAAAAACAGTGGCATAAAACAATTTATCCTGAGATTCCGCGGGCCAGGGGTTCAGACAGCACATAGCAGGGGTGATTTGTCTCTGCTCCATGATATCTGAGGCCTCAGCTGGAAAAACTCAAACAGCTGGAGAGGCTAGGATGGCTGGGCTTAGCGGGGACAGGGAGCCCAGACACAGACCATCCATGTAGCTTGGGCTTCCTCACAAGATGGCAGCCTCAGGCTAGTGATTCTTCTTACTTCCTACGTGGTGGCTCAGGGCTCCAGGAAAAAGTGTTCCAGTGAGCAAAAGGAAAGTCATATGGTATGACTTAGCATCATTTCTGCCACTCTCTGTGGGGTGGAGCAGTCACAAATCTGCCCAGACTACAGACGATTATTTGTCCCTAGAGGTTATTTCTCCATAGAAAATGGGCTGAAGAATTTGTGGTCATGCTTTTAAACCACCACAATGGCTATGGTGGCCCAGCAGCCTGATAGGGGAACACCGCAGGAATCTATGCCTCTGCGGCAGATTCACAGAAGCTGAAAAAAGTCACATGCAGTCAGGGCAGAGCCAGGACCCAGTCAGGCCCACCTAGGCCTCCTCTACCTGTGCGGCTGGCCTCTTGCACCCCACCTTTGACTCAAAGCCCCTCTTAGAATGATGACAAGGTTAGACCAGGTACTCACAAGGGCAGGGCTTCATCACATCTCTGCCTTTGCAGGATGACCTTGAGTGAGTCATATGACCTCTCAGGCCCTCGGGCTCCTCACTGCATTATGATAAAATCTTCCTCTCTTCCAGGTTTCTGGGGAGGAACAGAAGAGAGAACATATGTGAAACCCAGACACCCAGTAGGCGCCCAGGGAATGCTGGTTTTCTTCCAGGGAGAATGGGGTGGGGCACGGGTGCCATATGCAAGGAGAGGATCTGAGGGCCTGACTCACTGGGTCCCTGCCCAGGGACTTCACCAGGACAGCATGCCTGCACTTGAAGCTGCAGCAGGCACCTCTCGGGCCTGTGGCTCCCGGCTCTAATTACAGCTTTCTTGACACATTTCCTGTTTGGGAGCTGGCAGGATCCTCTTAGAGGAGCCACAGATAATGAGCAGCTGGCAGCAGAGCCTCCAACCACGGGGACACTGACCCCAGAGCAGGCCTGAGCAGGCCCACCGAGAAGGGCAGAAGGCCTCAAAGATCCCTGTTCCCAGTCCTGCCCTGCATACACATATGACCACACCCATGGCCCCGGGATTTCCTGGTCTCTGCTTGCACACTTTCAGTGACAGGGAGCTCACTGCCTCACAGAGCCTACTAACCTCCAGACAGTACAGACGGTTAGAAGCACATCTCAAATCAGACTACCCTTCAGCTTCTAGCTGTTGATCCTCAGGTCCCCCAAGATTCTGGCAATGTGGAACAGAAGAAAGGGCACAGCTTCTGGGGGCAAGAGGAACTGGGTTCACATTCTGACTCTATCACATCTCAGGTTCTGCAGCCTTAGTCATGTCCACCTCTTTGAGCCTCAGTTTCCTTCTCTGTAAAATGAGAATAGTACTTCCCAGTGGGAAGGGAGATTGGAAGGGGAAAAGGCCCGGCACACAATAGATATCAAGTAAAAGTCATTTCCTCCCCTTTCCCTCCTGTACACTTTGTCTTAGGGTGGCCTCGTTAGGCTCAGATTCAAACAAATGACTGCCCTGCAGAAGCCCTTGACCACCTGGAGCCTCAGGACAGTGGAAGCCCACCTCCTCAGCTCCTCATAAGCTGGAGGGGGCAGGGTGGGGGTGAACTTTCCCATTTCAGCTTCTAGGTGCAACTGAATTAAATGTCTACCAAATAAAGAAGGACAGATGGATGGATGGACCTACAGACAGACAACCAGACAATTTCAATAGGTTCCTAAGTCTAACCAAGAAACACCCATCCTCTTTTAACTCTATACTTGCTAAATGTCATATTTTTGTTGAGAAACAGTGTAAAGCAGTCATTTTTAAACGTTCATAAGCATCTGAGGAGGTTTTGTAAAACACAGATTCCTGGGTGCCATCTCTATTTGATTTGGAGGCTATAGGTCTGGGATGGGGTCCGGGGTCTGCACTTCTAGCCAGCTCCCAGCTGACACTTGCTGCTGCTCCTCAGGCCGCACTCTGAGAAGCGTTGTAACAGAGCAGAGCCACTGACTTCAGCACCCTTTGACTGACAAGCCCGTGGCCAGGGTGGGGTCCCTGGCCTGGGGCACTCATGCAGGAGGGAGGAGGAAGGTTCCCCCCTCAGCCCTTGGATGCGAAGGACAATGTGACAGCACTCCCACCTCCCACCTCTTCAAATCTTCAGCTCCCATCTCCACCCCATGCTTGGAGCGGCCCCCTGGGCTCTCTTCAGAGCTGTGATGGCTTCGTTTCAGACAGGGCTTATGCCCTGAATGAGAATACCTCCCTGCAGGCAATTCAGGCTGCACAAAAATCCACGAAATAGGTGAGGTGTGCAGGGGCCACACAGAGTAGCCACCCCTGACAGGCCTTCCGGCAGGAGGGAAGAACTCTGCAAAGAAGGGAGTTGAGTCTCCTGGCTTCCCAGACATACACAGGCACAAGCACACACATTCACACAAGCATCTGCCACAGAGAAGGGCCCACCCCTTCCCCCAGACACGCTTCCTGGCCAGGGCTGATGGCAGCAAAGCCTTCATCCAGGACTCTGCTCAGGCGCTAACTTGCTGCGCCACCGTAGACGAGTCCCTTCCCCTCTCTGGGTCTTAGTTTCCCTGCCAGAGGCGGCTGGCTAGCCTCACCTAGGGAAAGAACTGGCATTAACTGGGCCACTGATGTGTTTGTTTACTAAATTCTTTCATTCAACAGATATGTACCAAGCAATTTCTATAAACCAGGATCTGGTCTACAGCACAAACAGAAGTGAAAGGAAGCTCACGCCTCATGGAACTGGCCCAGTTCTTTGTACCGGCTGCTTCATCCCATTGATCTTATTTCACTTTCACCTTCTCAGGTCACCTCCACCTAACCACGGGAGCCGGACGACCTCATCCCTGCTTCACAGATGAAGAAACTGTGGCCTGGAGGAAGTGGCAGAGCTGGGGTTCCGAGCTGGAGTTCCCCAGACCATCACACGGCCCCAAGACCTCTGCCCTAACCAAGCCCCACTTCCTCCCGCTCTCTTCTGGGTGGGAATCTTTCCTTCCAGGCTGCCCTTCCCTCTGCCTGGCAGGGTCCACCGCCTCACAAGGAAGTGGAAAGATCAGTAGCTATGATGGTGACTGTTTCCAGATTTGGGAATTCCAGGCTGAGCCAGGGCTCCCTACCTCTGCCCTGCTTCCACAAATTCCAGGCCAGGCCACTCAGACCCTCTTCAGCAGTAGATGCCCGGGATCTCTGGGTGCTCTGGGAGCACTGGCAGATCCTTCTAAGTCCCCCATCGCCCATCCACCCTGCTCATCATCTACTCATGTCCGCGTGACCCACAACGCAGAGCGAGCCTGCAGCGCCAGCACTGACCCAACAGGGCGCCCCAGATTGGGCCACATTGTGCTTCTGTGCACTGAACCAGGGTTGCAACCCAGAAGCTAGGAAGGGGCTAATTTAATGTCAACATACAAGGAAGCTTAGCACCACTGTGGAAAGTAAACTTTATCCAGGGTTACACCGAGTGGGAGCAAGCATCTTCCCGGAGCCCGGGGCCCTTGAGGTCTCAGCCAGGCTTGGCCCCATGCCCCTCCATCTCACTTTGAAGATGTGCCCAGTTATTCCCCAGGGCCCGGAAAACTCCCCTCCCCGAAAACTCCTCTCCCCTCTGCCTCTGCAAAGACGCCCGTCTGCCGTGGCTCCATTCACCTTCTGTTTGCTCCAGGAAGCTGTTCTCGGCCCCATTCACTCTCCCAGTTCCCACTGCTCCAGCTGCCAGCTCCCAGGGTGACTGAGCTCTCAGACCTGATGTCCAGCCTTCCGCTGATGGCTGAGTTCCTGCAGCATATGTCAGGTTGAGGAGTCCATGCAGGGGTCCTATCAGGAACGACCTAAGACACCAATGCTTTCGGAGGCTCTGCAAGGTGAGAAGGTGTTATTTGCCTTTTTTACTTTCTTCCTTGTGCAAGCATACGGCAGAATTTTCCAGTGGCTTCAACAGATGACATGAGAACCCAACCATCTTCTCCTAAGTGAATGGTCAAAGAGACCCACAAGGGCAGTGGCAACACTCTCCAGTGTTTTCACTTTAAAAACTAGTTATTTGTCCTGAAAAATATGCTAATGGTTAATAGGTTATGATTTACTCTTATTGTTCTTCGAGAATAAATATTTTTGATTTCTCAATTTTCATTTAGAACACGGTAAATATCAATAATGTAACCCCATAAACAAGACTTCTTTAGTGTCCTCAGTAATATCTAAGAGGGGTGATGCCAGCGCCAAAGCCCCCAGGGGTTCGCTGTTGCACGACACCCCCTGGCCCCAGCTGCTCCATACCATGGTCCAGCCCTGCTGGCAGCCCAGAGAACTGGCTCACCCCAGGTCCCCACGAGTTTCCTCTTTTCATTCAGCCCTCCCTTACTGGAGGTCAGCTGAGTACCTCTGTTCTTTGCCACCCACAGAGCCCAACCAAAATAGCCTGAGTTCTAGCCTAGACATGAAACTCTGGGCAAGTTCAGAGCATCCATCCCCTCGTTGTCAACATGGTGATGGTGAGTCCAGCTCACGGCGCAGGGGAGGGCTCGTGAGGACTGACGTCAGAACACATGTGGGGGCCTGGCAGGTGCTGGGCTCTCAACAGGTGCAGCTAATATTAGTATGCTTGCTCCTGCCTCGATGGCTACTGTTATTATTAGTGGTGGTATTAATATCCCAGCAGGAAATGAGCTTCAAGGTCACAGAGCTCCCCATGTTACTGAGGGACAAACAGGAAGGCCAGGAGCGGTCAGCAGCAGAGCTGGAGTCAGAAGCCCAACGTGCCCCAGTGAGACCAAAAGCTCCTGGGGGCCAGGGACACACCAGCCACGTCCACACTCATGACTTTATCCCTTGCTTCTCTCCACAGTTAATTTTTGGACACATCTCATGGGCCAGGCTCTAGGCCAGGTGCTGTCTGCTCACAATGGGGCTTGGCCCCATATTGGTTCTATCAATGTTTGTAGATCAATTCGTGGCCTCTCCCATCTGGCCAGCCACTGGGAATCTAGGCCAGGGGTGGAGTTTGGAAAGGGTTCCCTAAGCCATCCCCCCGACCACCAGTAACAAAAACACAGCTGTTACTTTGAGCAGATCCCAGTCTGGGACACTCCGGGTAAAAACAAAACAAAACAAAACAAAAAAACGGCCTGATTCCTCATCCCCTTAGCTGGGAAGAACACAAGGCCCAGAGAGGGTTAGTGCCTGGCCTGGGACACACAGCCAGGTCTGGGAGAGCCAGAGAACACAGGCTTCTCAGTATAGGTTCTGGGTTCCAGACTGTGGCCAGAGATGACCGTGGAGGACTTGAGCAGATGGACTCTGGTCAGGATGTGCCTGAGAGTGGGGCGCAGAGAGCAGGGTCTCCATGGGCAGAGGACAGGGTCTGGGAGCTGAGTCTGCTGGTGCAGCTGTCCCAGAAATCAAGCCCCTGGAGCAGCCACTTCTCGCACCCTCTGCTCAACAGAGCGACTTCACTCTCAACTAGCGGAGCATCCGTGCTGGACGCAGCTGACTGTCCTGAGAAGGAGGGAAGATGGAGTACGGGCCTGGCAGAGCCACCTGTCCTAGCCAGGGGTCGGGTGTGAAGGAGAGGAGGGCGTCTAGGGGAGCTCTCGCTGGGGAGGAGGTGGGCAAGTTGCAGGGAAGGGGTGTACTGTGGCCAAGGAACCAGCTTGAGCTGAAGCTGGGAGCCGACAGGCCCCATGAAAGGAGAGTGGAGCCTAGGCCAGGGAGGTGGCTGCCCGTGGTTAGGACCCTTCCCTTTTTTCTCCCCTCCCCATACTTCTCATCCCAGCTGGAGTCAAAACATGTCCTTCCAGTCCAACATGAGGCTACCTGACCACAGGCCTGGGTCCTCTTGCTCATTTCCAGATCCAGGGCCTGGCCCAGAACAGCAGCTCAGCAGGTCTGCTGAATGGGCACCTGCAGAGACTGACCATGAGAGCCCAGGGCAAAGAAAACAAAGCCCTGACTTCAGGAGGTTCTATTTCAAAGAGACTTCAGCCATGTTTCCTGATTTGTTCTGGGTGTTAAGGCCCAGTGGAAAAAGGGGTGGCAGAGAGGAGGTCCTGGAGTTGGGGACCGACCACCCAGCAGCCAGGTGCCAGCAAGACCCAGGCAGGGGGTCAGGGCCCCTCTGCAGCAGCTCTGCTCACAGCCCCAGACCCCCCGGGGCCGACAGACGCACAGGGAATAAGGACGAGGCACTGGTGTTACCTGGGGACAGCAACTCTTGTGCTAACCCCAAACACAGGATGGAGCGGATAAAGGGGGGCTTCCTTCAAAGAATCCCTGGGGTGGGGTTTGCAGGCAGGAGGCAGGCAAAATCCCTGTTGGTTGGCACCCAGGAGGCCTGAGTTTGGGTCCAGTGCCACCTCCAGCTCCCTGGATGTCCTTAGCCAAGCTGCTGAGCCAACGTCTCTGAAGTCCCTAAGGGGGCTCTGCCATCAGGTAAGGCCCACAACTAGGTCTCCACAAACACACACACACACCCACTCACATCCACGCACACACTCACACTCTCTCACACACACTCGCACATTCTCGCACACACACTCACACATACACATTCACACAGGCACACACACTCACACATTCACACACACATACACTCATGCACACTCACACAAGCACACACACACACACATACCCAGCACCAGTTCCTGCCTGCCGGGGAAGGGATGCAGGCAGCCCAGGCAGCAGGCCCGCAGCAGGGCCCCTAACAAAGGCGGAGGGGTGGGGGGACGTTGGCAGCCAAGAGCTGTGGGGGAGGGGCTCGGGCTGGGGAGGGATGTGGCTCAGAGCCTAACAGGCCACCAGCAGCCGCAGCATCTGCTTTTTCTCACCTCTAAAGGGAATCGATTTGTCTCTGACTGATTTCCCTGACGTCTAGTTTTCTTCTCCACCCGGCTGTCAGCCCAGCCACTGTGCGGGGAAGCGGGGACGCGCCCTGGCCGCCTGCCTGCCTGCTGCTCCCCCCACCCGCCACCTCCCCATCACACCGCCCCGCACACTCACCCCACACACCACACAAGCACAAAGAAACCCACACCCGCCGGCCCTGCAGCCACCCTCCTGGACAGACAGACACACCACAACACAATACTCACATATACTCCACCCACACCCCAACTGCAGCCACCCTCCCAGACAGACACACCCACAGCCAGCCAGACAGACAGACACACACCACACCACAACACACACATACACTCCCACCCACACCCGCACGGCAGCCAGCCTCCTAGACAGACACACCCACACCCAGACAGACAGACTCACACCACAACACACACACGCTTCCATAGCACTCACACATCTCCACACTCACATTTTCCAGCACTATAGAAGCATTAGCACGCATACCACCACCTGCCCACAAGGTCAGGCTCACCCATCCACACACGCACGTGCACACACACACACACACACATTGCATTGCCCTCTCAGACACCAAAATGGATGTGTACACACACAGCACACTCACGCACACTTGCCCACGCCCCCAGACCACACAGCCAACATCCTCACAGCCCCACAGGCTACACTCCCACCACACAGACCCGCAGCCCTACACGCCCCCTGCCCTACACTTCTGCGTGCTCTCCCACCGTGCTTCCCAGATCGCGCTGTCATCTGGGCACCCTGCAGAGCCGCCGTGAGCCACGGCTCCTCAGACCATCCTGGCCCCCAAGGACTATGTTATCGCCCATCTGCTGTGACCCTGGGACTCGGCCGGGGGAAAGTCTTGCGTGGATACCTATCCCCAAGGGCCTGGGTGCCCATGGAGGGCGTGCCACTATGGGGCCTGGCTGAGGACATGGCCGGGGACAGGCTTGCTGCAGGGCAGCCTGGGGGAGGCGCTGGACCCAAGCAGGGTCCAGGTGATTTAGGGTGGAGGGTGTTGAACCCTTATCAAGATCAAGTTGTGTTTTCCTGGTCACAAGCACCTCCAAAGGACCCTGACTAACCCCCATCAAGAGCAGCAAACAGCGATAATAATACACCCTGCCCCTCTCTGTGTTCACATTCTCACTTCCATGACAGCACTTGAGTAGATCCTGGAAACATCCACTGGGATTGGGACTGTTGCCATCTCACAGATGAGGAAACTGAGGTCTGGACTGGGAAAGGGACTCTGCCAGGCGTCTGCATGGTTAGTGAGTTTTGAACTCTGACTCAAATCCAGGTCCCCTGATTCCACGGCCAATAATTCAGACCAAAGCAACCAGCTCCAGACAGCAATCCATCTGTCCTCAGAGACCCCATAAAGCCAGCCCATGCTGGCACCACTCTGCCCCTCGGGGAACATTGGAGGAAGCCCTCAACATGGGCGCTGGCAAGCCGTGTGCATGGAGAACCTGTGCATGGGCACATGTGTGTGCCAGAGGTTTGTGGAGTTGCATGTGATTGTCAAGGCATGGGACGAGTGTGAGGAGGTGGCGGGCAGGTGGGACCAGGCTCCACTGGCAGATGTTGGGGGAGGGTGTGTCTATGTAGGCATGTGCGTCTGTGGGTATTGGAAGCATTGTGTGTAGGGGACAAGCTGCGGGAGCGATCTAGCCGTGGCCGTGGGTTTGTGTGCTTTAGACGTGTATGCAGGAGGGCCTTTCAATGGTGTGGGGCTTCGTGTATGTGTGAGAGGGTGACAGGTGTGCCAGAGACATTGAATGTGAGAGTGTCAGGGTGCACGCCCACCGCGGTGTGTGCCCACCAGCTGAAGAGGGCTCCACTCCGGCACCTTGTCTGCTTCCTGGCCCCCTGCCCTTCCTGTAGTCTTTATCTGGTTAGGCAGCTCTGCTCTCGGCACAGACAGCAGATAATTGATGAATAGGACTGGTTCTTGGCTCTTCAAGGTCTGGCCAGAGATAAGAGCGTGAGTACCAGCACGGAGTGGGTGCTGAGGGTTCAAGGACCACAGACGCCTCCATCCATCGGAGCCTTTCCTCTCTTCCCTCTGTGGCCAGTGACCCGCACACCCAGGGCAGGAGCATGTGACAGGCAAAGGGGCTCAGTGGGTGCCTGGAGGATGGGGACTGGGGCAGGGCGCACCCTCACCAGGCCTGGCACCAAGCCAGGCTGAGCAATGCTGCTGAGTGAATTAGTTCTCAGCTCAGCATCCACTCATACCTTCCAACACCTGACCCAGCACCTACCAAGTGCCTGACTAGGGCTGGCTCCTAGAGCCAGGGAGGCCGAGGAGACACAGGCCCTGCCTCAGGGACACCACAGTTCACATGGCCACCCCAGACTAGGAAGACAGGAAGGGGACAGAAATATCAACCCCAAAGGCCTGGTCACATCAGGAGAAGCCCCAGAGCTGAGACCTGCAGTTATTGAGTTGGGGTCCCCAGGAGACGTCAATCAGGAAGGCATGTTGGAGAAATGGAGGGACATGGCTTGCCCAGGGGCAGCACTGATGGGAAGGCCACCACCCACCACTTACTTCTTGTTACATGCCAGACCCTGTCCCACCGAGCCATTTATTAATAGAATGACGGTCACTCCACCTTGTCCAAAGCCCTGGGGATAAGTACTGTTATTACTCAAGTTAAGGACCTTATCAGTAGTATTTGAGAGAAATGAGGGAGGTAGACAGATGAGGTTTTAGAAAGACCCAGCCCCTGCCCTCCGGAGAGAGATGATGCCACAATTGTCAGCTCAGAACACCCAACTTCTAGCAGGCTCCCCGCAAGCTGTCCCAGAAGCCTCCCAGGACTGATCCTCAGAAAGGTTAGGGCTCTGGGGATGAAGGCAAGGAGGCCTGGTTGGGACAGGGGAGGCAAGGGGGCTGGACAGGTCAAGGAGGGCAAACTCACAGCCCCCTGCAGTTAGGACATGGAGTTCATGGACCATTAGGGGCCATGGTTCTCTCTTCAAGGGGCAGTGATGGCCATTTGGCTCCTGGGAGTGGATATTGCCTCCGCCCTGCCAGGTAGCCCTTCTAGGACGTCCCCACCAGACGTCCCCACTGGCCTGGCCCGAGTATAACCTTCCTGTGACCTCCTCAATGTGGCTCACTTCAGACAGGTAATTTGGAGAACCATCAAAGGCCAGGACCAAGGGAGAAACTGAAGTCAGTGAGAGCAGGGAGCAGACAGGCTTCTGGTCACATCGCAGGACTAGAATTGGAGTCCAAGTTCCCTGATGCTCAGCCTGACCATATATTGAGTGACTGAGTCCATGTGATGTGGGATGAAAGTCAATTTTTCAACCTCTCCCTCTTTCTTCTGCTACTTCTCCTGCCCCATTTTCCTCTCCTGTCCTCCCTCCAAGCCCTGCCTCCTCTTTCTTTTTTTCTCTTTTCCTCTCCCTCTCTCTTCTACCTCATACCTTATCTTGCCCAAGAGAAGCAACACAATATCCTTTGGCTCCAGATTAGAAAATTTCTCTGGGTAAGGGAGATCTCAGAGGTCTTACCCCCCATCTGTGACAGGTGGAGTAATCACACCCCCATGATGAGGGACAGGGAGGCCTGGCATGCTGCAGTCCATGTGGTCACAAAAAGTCGAACACGACTTGGCAACTTACCAACAAAATGTCCACATCCTAGTCCCCATAACTTAGGAATATGTTGGTTACAGGATAAGAGGAATAAGGTTGCAGATGGAATTGAGGTTGCTGATCAGCTGACCTTGAGACGGGGAGATGTTCTGGGACCATCCAGGTGGGTCCAATGTAGTCACAAAGGTACATAGAGTGGAAGAGGGAGGCAGATGAGAGAAGCAGGGAGATGAGATGGAAGCTTGAGAGGGACACAGCCTAAGGTCATTGGGTGTGAAGATGGAGAAAGGGGTCACGAGTCAAGGGGAAGCAGACAGCCTGCAAAAGCTGGAAAAGACAAAAACTCAGAATGTCCCCTGGAAGTCTCAAGAAGACATGTAGCCCTTCTGATACCTTGATTTTAGCCCAGTGAGTTCCATTTTGGAGTTCTGACCTCAAAAGAACTATAAGATAATAAATGTGTATCCTTTGAAGCCACGACTTCCATGGTCATTTGTTACGGCAGCAATAGGAAACTAATACATGGGTCCACGTCCCCCGAAGCCCTCCAGTTGCATCCTTCCAGCGACAGGGAGCTCCCACCAGCCTCAGCCAGCTCTCATCATTACCAAATCCCTCCTCATGGGATCCAAGTTGTCCCCCAGGACTGCTTTCCACTGTGCCAACTCTGTCCTTCTGGGTCCCCTCAAAACAAGCCTTTCCAGTGTTTAAAAGTAGTATTCGTGGGAGTAATTCCCCCCTCCCCAATTCGTTCCTTCTCTGTGCCTACTATCCCCAGAATGCTTTTCTGATTGCCTCATCAGAAATTGGAGAAGGCAATGGCACCCCACTCCAGTACTCTTGCCTGGAAAATCCCATGGATGGAGGAGCCTGGTGGGCTGCAGTCCATGGGGTCGCTAAGAGTCAGGCATGACTGAGCCACTTCACTTTCACTTTTTGCTTTCATGCATCGGAGAAGGAAATGGCAACCCACTCCAGTGTTCTTGCCTGGAGAATCCCAGGGATGGGGGAGCCTAGTGGGCTTCCATCTATGGGGTCGCACAGAGTCAGACACGACTAAAGCGACTTAGCAGCAGCAGCACCACCAGAAATTCCTCTCAAAGAAATCTTATTCCCCATTCCTAGCTTTATTCTGAGCTCAGGGGGTCACTCAGGCCCAGGCCAAAATTCTCAGGAGCAGAGACTCAGCCTTCCTGCCAAGAGAGGAATTAGGGTAGGATGAATGCTGTGGTCTCTGCTGGCTGGGTGATCTTAGACAAACCCATGCTCTCTCGGGACCTCTGATGTCCTGTCTGTACAATAGGGTGAAACCCCATGAGCTCTGTGCTTGGCCACAGGGTAGAGTGGGTCTTACCTGCCTTGATTTCTTTGTCAACATAACTCTCAATCACCTGCCTTCTCTCCATGTTGCTTATCATTAAAAGGACAGGGGAGGAGAGGGGAAGAGAGGGGATGGGAAAAAGAAGAGAGGAAAGGAAGGAAAGGGGAGCTCTATGTCCCTACAGAAATTGTACTCCAATGTTTTATTATGTGCTCTGGCTCGGGCAGCACCTTAGTTAATGGTGTGTCAGATGATGGTACAAATTTATAGCTGAAGGTTTACATCACAGACAGCTGGAATGAATGACAATAAATTAATTTAAAGTGCTACCAAAGTGTTCCCCAAAGTATATGTGCTTATGAGCTCTAGGCTAATAATTTATAAATGCATGCCTTTTATAATCCTGGTCTTAAGTCTTGAAAGCAGCTAGTTAAAAAGCAGTCACATGACATAAATTATTTTTATTAATATCACGAGTGCATGATTAGGGTGGCGGGAATGGTGGTCACTAGTCCAGGTTTCTGCAGTCAACCTTCTCTTCCTTACCCCCTGACTTCTAGTCCTGAGAGGCTCAGACCTCACAGCCCCAGCCTCCATTCCTGCCTAAGAGACCCCCAGGCTGCCAGGATCTAAGCTGGTGCCCCCCACTGCCTGATCCCCTCTTCTGGGTGAGAATTTCACTCCACATCCATTATGGGGTCACTCCTCTAAGGGGTTATCATGCTCGTTAGACAGAACAGAGAAAACATTTTTTATGTGCAATCAACACATTCACACACACTCAAAGACAGAGATTTGCTGAGCCTCAGTTGTTCCACCTGTAAAATGGGCATCACCATATTGTCCTCATTTAACCAAACAGGGCCACTGGGAGAATTGATTAAGGCCACATATTAGAACTCAATAATGTGTGCTGAGACACTAAGATAAGAGTCTCTCTGTTATCCTACAAAGGAAGAAGTTGTTCAAAGTGGTTTATATAATCTAGAACTTTGTGGTTGGTTGACCTGCTCAGACCTTGACAAAGTATAAGATGACCCTGCCTTCTTGGAATCCCATTCTAACGCTTCTTCTTTCTAAAGCCAATCCCACTGCATGTGCCCTGGGCTCCAGCTTTGCCATTTTCTTGATGGATCCATCAATTATTCCCTCAAAGTTTCCCCCTTTCCTGAGTTACATTAAAGATTGCCCAAATGTTTCACAGTTACTCCCATCAAGAAGAGTCTACCGCCCCCACCCTCTTGAATCGAGGCTGGCCTGAGACCTGCTTAGACCTATAGAACGTGGAGGAAGTGACATGGGGTAACTTCCACAACTGGGTCTTAAGATATCTGCAGCTTCACTGGAGCACTTGGAATACTCTTCTTGGAAGGCAGCTGTTATGCTGTACGAAGCCCAACCAAGACAGAAAGACCACATGGAGAAGAACCATGATGTTCCAGTCAGCAGTCTCAGCCCAAGTCCTCAACAAGGACCAGCACCAGCCACCAGCCGTGTGATGGGCCACCTTGATGTTCTGGTCAAACCTGCAAGTGACTGCAGCCCCAGGTGAGCCAGCAGAGCCAAGTCATTCAAAGAACTGTGAGAGAAAATAAACGGCTGTTGTTTTAAGGCATTACGACTTGGGTGGTTTGTTACCCAGCAATAGACAACTGGAACACCCTTCCCATACTAGCTGCTCTGCATCAGCGCTTAAACAAATCCAGGCTGCTCTCATCTCAAATTCTCCCTGGATACCACGTCCCTCACCAGCTCCAGCCTTGGCTCACCGGCCCCTACCCTTTTGCAACCAAACTGCAAGCAAAGACAGAGAGGCCATGCTCCAAGCTGCCTCCCTCTCCTCCCCTGCCACCCACCCCTCACCACTTCCAGCGCTCCGGCTTTTGCTCCTTCCACTCCTTTAAGTGGGCCATCCGTTAGGTCACCAGGGGCTGGCCACGCTTGAGTCCTGCCCTTTATCTGATGGCCTTGAGCAGCACCAGCTTGCCTTTCAAGGCTCACCCACCGGCTCCTCCAGCCCTCCTTGGTCTGCACTCCTACTTCCCACATTTCCTTCTGCCTATTGTGGATACCTCTTTTCCTTCTCTTTAAATCCTGGCATTCCTCAGGTCTCTGTCTTGAGCCCTTGGCCTTCCACACTCTTCATGCACTTACAGGCACACTCATCTGCTCCCTCGTCCATGCCAATGCCTTCCAATTCTGCATGTCCAGCCAATTCCCTCTCCAGGCCACTGCCTCATGGACTTTTCACTTGGACTTCTTTAACCTCAACAGTGCCCACATTCATGCATCATCTCTATACCTCCTGCCCCTTCCTTACATGTTCCCCTTCCAGGGACCCAGTTGCTCAAGCCCCAGATCTAGTTTTAATACACTCTGCTTCCTCCCCACATAAAATTAGTCGCTACATTCTGGAAAATCTACCCCTAAATTGATCTAAATATCTCTGCTTCCCATTACCCTTGCAGGTCACCACCACCACTTACCTGGAATACTTACAACACCCCAACTGGTTTTCCTCTCTGCACTTATGCACCAAGTCTTTCTCCAGTCTGAAGTAAAGACTAATTAATACCACTTTGCAACTTAAAGTCTTTCAATGGATCCCCTTTGTCTTTAGAATAAAAACCAAACTCACTGATGCAACATATGAGCCCTAGGACCACCTCTCCAGCCCCAAATCTGACTACTCTCCACATTCACACTGGCCTCGGTCCTTTTGCCAGGCACACCCTTCCCTCCTCCACAATCCAGAAAGCACCACCTCCTTCAGACCTTGGCTTCCCCAGGAAGCCTTGTCCACCCCAACCACCCTGCCCTGCTGTCCGCCTCACAATACCCTTGCTGTGCTCCCCCATCTCCCACTCATGCTCTGTCTTCCTTTCTCCCAGCACTGATTTCCCTTGGTATTAACTGCTTTGTGAGTTATTTGTCCTCTCAGCTCAACAGTCAGCTCTGGAGTAGGCAGGGACTGTTCATTACAGCCTAGCACAACAGTTGGCACAGAGTAGATACTCAATAAGCATCTGTGAATTAATGAATGATAAATGAGTCTCGGGAAAGCATCACCACCCTGCCTCCTCCAATCCCCATCAAAGCCTGGCTTTAAAAGATTTGCAAAGTCCTTGTCTTTGGCCTCCATTCACCTCCTTGGCTACTCAACATCTATCTATTGGGCAACCGTTGGGTACCCAGCCCTGGGATGGACAAATGAGTATCAGATGTGTGGATTAACAAAACATCACCAAAATAAAAAGGACCGAAGTACCAGTATACACAACAACACGGATGCACCTCAAAAGCAATATACTAACTAAAGGAAGCCAGACAACAGATGACATGCTGGATGATTCCATTCATATAACATTCTAGAAAAGGCAAAACTTTAGGGACAGAAAATAGATTGGGACTCCCAAGTCATGTGTCATAGAGAACAAGTGAGGAAGACATAGAGTTGTCTTTTTATAACCAACCTCAGAAGTCACTGGGCATCATTTCAGCCACATTCTGTTCATTAGAAGTGAGTCACTTAAGCCGGAAGTGGAGGGAAATTAGAGTCCACCTTCCCATGGAAGGTGCTGAAGAATGTGCAGACGTGATTTGAAGTTATCACAGGTACACTTGACCACATGGCAATGCCTTGTCCACCAGGCACAGTGGCCACACACCCTAACCGTCACAATCCTTGCAGGGAGTGGGGTACCACAGATACCTAGATGACCCAAAGGCAGCTTTAAGAACATTATTGGAAATTCTTCTGGTGGTCCAGTTGTTAGGACTCCTTGCTTTCACTGCCAAGGGCATGGATTCAATTCCTGGCTGGGGAACTAAGATCCTACAAGCCACAGGTGTGGCCAATAATAATAAACAAAATAGATTTATTTTAAAAAGAATATTATAATAATGTTAAGAGAGTATCTTGGCAGAAAAGAAAAGCATCTCTAATCGCTACTTATTCTCTTTGTGGCCATCAGTCATTTCTCCTTTCCGTGCTTTGGTTTCCTGATCTGTAAAATAGGCACAGTTATAGCCCCTACCACATAGTGTTATTCTGAGGACTAAATGAGGTGACTGTGTAAAGTGCTTAGAAAAACACGGGGCAGTTCCAAGTCCCATTGTAGTCTTTCATGAGCTGGCAAAGGGGTAAATGAAATGATCCATGGAAAAAGCTTACAGCAGTGCCTGGCTGGCACACGAAGATAAATCAGTTACATGTTATTGTTTGTTAAGTTTATAATTATTACTTGCTGTAGCCTCCTGAAGCCTTCCTCAGGATAATGTGCAAACTCCTAGATGTCATTCCAGGTCCTTTACAAACGCATTCCTGCCTATTCCTCTGCTCACCAATAACCCTCCCCACAAACATACCACAAATACCATCCCTGAACATGCCCCACACTCACAACTTTCCCCCATGCAGCCACTTCTCCTAGAATGCCCCTCCACTCTCTTCCTGCTGAGTTTCTATTCACCATGAACATTGGATGGGAGTCAATGCTCTCCACTCCTAACCACGACAGAGTAACTGATAATCAGACTAGCACCAGCAACATGAGAAAGAAACTTAAAAGAAAACTAAAGAAACACGGAAACCTCTATTTTCACATAGAGGCTCAGGTCAGCGATTCCCAAGAGAAGGGTAACAGATGAGGTAAGCTCTATGATTCTCTCAAATTGGACACACATTCCAGGCCACTGAACACAGAGAGAGAAACCAAGTAAAGCACAGCAGTCTCACTGAGCTGATGAGACAAAGGTTGGAGAACAGGGAGGCTGAGGCTGTAGGAAATCGTGAGCAGAGTACCAGAGAGAAGGCAGATAGGAAGAGAAAATTCCAGAAATCTGCAGAGAAGTCCTCCTGAGCCTTAGAATTAATTATAAACTGTGTGTGTTTGGGGTGAGATGTGATGAGGCCAGGCAAGGACCAACTATCAGAGAAATATTACTTCCAGGGACAGATGGATTTAACAACTTGCAGAGCTCACACAGAGCTGAAAGACTTTGAGTTCCAACCAGCCAGAGCAGAGCAGAAAGCCTTCACTGATCAGCTTAATAAAGCTTAAAAATAAGCCTTAGAAGGAGCAACTTGATCCATAAGCAAACTAGCTGCCTGCCAAAGCAATATCTTTAATGCTCTTTAAAAGAAGACAATAAATTTCAAACACTCAGCAATAGAATATCAAAATGTCCAGCATCCAGACAAAAAATCATAGACACACAAGAGAGTATAAAAATGCAATCCACAACCAGAAGAAGAATTCAGTGGAAACAGATCTATATGCCAGAAATTAGATGACTTGAAATAATTATTATAAAAATATTTAAGGATTTAAGAGAAAATAGCAAACGATGAATGAAAATCATAAAATGAACTGCAGCACACCAGGCTTATCTGTCCATCACTATCTCCCTGAGTTTCTGCAAACTCATATCCATTGAGTCAGTGATGCCATCCAACCAGCTCCTGTCATCCCCTTCTCCTCTTGCCCTCAATTCTTCCAGCATCAGGGTCTTTTCAGACTCTGATGAGTCAGCTCTTCGCATCAGGTGGCCAAAGTACTATAGCTTCAGCTTCACCATCAGTTCTTCCAATGAATATTCAGCGTTGATTTCCTTTAGGATTGACTGGTTTGATTTCCTTGCAGTCCAAGGGACCCTCAAAAGTCTTCCCCAACACCACAGTTCAAAAACATCAATTCTTTGGCACTCAGCCTTCTTCATGGTCCAACTCTCACATCCATACATGACTACTGGAAAAACCATAGCTTTGACTATAAGGACATTTGTTGCAAAATAATGTCTCTGTTTTTTAATATACTATCTAGGTTTGTCATAGTTTTTCTTTCAAGGAGCAAGTGTCTTTTGATTTCATGGCTGTAGTCACTGTCTGCAATGATTTTGGAGACAAGAAAATAAAGTCTGTCACTGTTTCCATTGTTTCCCCACCTATTTGCCATTAAGTGATGGAGCCAGATGTCAGGATCTTAGTTTTTTGAATGTTGAGTTTTAAGCCAGGTTTTTTAATCTCCTGTTTCACCTGTATGATGACCCCCAGTAAAAATCCTAGGCACCGGCTCTCCAATGAGCTTCCTCATAAACAGCATTTCACCTGTGTCATCGCAACTCCATTGCTGGGGATTAAGTGCGTCCCGTGTGGCTCCACTGCAGATGCTTGGAAGTTTGTGCCTTGTATCCTTTGAACTTCACACCATGTGCCTTTTCTCTTTGCAATGTTGCTTTGTATCATTTGTTGTAATAAGTCTTAGCAGTGATTATGACCATTTGCTGAGTCCTGTAAGTCCTCCGAGAAAATCACTGAACCGGAGGGTGGTCTTGGGGACTGCTAACACACCATTGACTCACCTGAGGAAGTTTGAAAATAGAGGACTAAACTAAAACCAAAGTGAGTAGAAAAAGGAAATAATAGCAAAAAAAATCAGTGAACTAGGAAACAGACGTATATTAAAGAAACCCAATGGAACCAATAGTATATGCTTTTGAAAAGATAATTAAAAATCATAAACTTCTTGCTCAACTGATCAAGAAAAAATAAATAAAGCATAAATTATTACTATTAGTAATCAAAGTGAGTTCATCACTACAGCTCTTACAGATGTTAAAAAGACAGTAAAAAATATTTTAAACAGTTTCAAGAAAATAACTTTGGCCACTTAAGTCAAATAATAATATTCCCTGAAAAACAAAATTACCAAAATTGACACAAGAAGAAACAGAAAACATAAATAGTTCCATATCTGTGATAGATATGTTTTATTTCATAAAACCTTCCCACAAAGGAAATTCCAGACCAATATAGCTTCACAGAGAATCTTATCAAACATTTGAGTAAGAAATAATGCCAGTCAAACATAAAGTCTTTCAAAATACAGAGGAAGATGGAATCCTTCCCAACATTTTTGTAAGGTTGCTGCTGCTGCTGCTAAGTCACTTCAGTCATGTCCGACTCTGTGTGACCCCATAGACGGCAGCCCACCAGGCTCCCCCGTCCCTGGGATTCTCCAGGCAAGAACACTGGGGTGGGTTGCCATTTCCTTCTCCAATGCAGGAAAGTGAAAAGTGGAAGTGAAGTCGCTCAGTCGTGTCCGACTCTTAGCGACCCCATGGACTGCAGCCCACCAGGCTCCTCCGTCCATGGGATTTTCCAGGCAAGAGTACTGGAGTGGGGTGCCATTGCCTTCTCCTTTGCAAGGTTAGGATTACCCTGATACCAACACCAGACAAATGTATTACCAAAAGACCAACAAATGAAAAATTAGAGCAGACTTTCTTATAAATAAGAATTAGCAGGCTGATTCTAAAACTTATATGAAAATGGAAAGAACCTATAAAGTCAAAAAACAAATTTGAAAAAGAAGGACAAATTTGGAGGACTTACACCGCTGATTTTATGACTTACTATACAATTACAGTAATGGATAGAGTATGGTATTGGTGTAGGAAAAAACATGTGGATCAACAGAACAGAATAAAGTCTCAAAATAGTCTCACATACTCATGACCAATTGATTTTTTTTTTTTAACAAAAGTGACAAGGTTACTGAGTGGACCAAAGATTATTTGCAAGAAAATGTGTTAAGACAAATAGATATCAGAGTTCCAGTTTCCAGCCTGGCATGTAATGAAGTTGGAAGTCCTGATTCCCATCTGCAAAACAAGAAAAAGGCTAAACAAACTGGAAGTCAGCAATCCTTCTTACATCAGTCAGAGGACTGAGGTCAAAGGGCAAACCACTGCCTCAAAAACTTGGAGAGACAAACAGGCAGATAAGGCAGATATAGAGCATCACAACTTACTGGAGCAGAAACCTGTGTGGGAACCATGCCATATTCCTTTTATCTAGTACATCAAGTCAGGCTTTCAGTGAAAAAAAGAAAATTACAGATGTAATAAAAGGGGGAAAATAGTTTTGAAGAGAGAGCAAGTATTAGAACCTGCTTCAGATATGGCAGAAAGATTGGAATTACCAGACCAGGAATTTAAAATAGCTATGATTAATATGCTAAGTCCTCTAATGAAAAAGTAGGCCACATGGAAAAACAGATGGATAATACAAGCAAATGGACATTCTAAAAACAGAATCACAAAGAAATGCTAGAAATCAAAAACATTGACCTTGGATCTGCTGATAAAAAATGTGACCCCACCCACCGAATGTCAGGCTGAGCCGGTGGATGTCACTTCCCAGGCCCAGCGCCCATGGGGAGGAGGAGCGCATGGCAGGCCTGGGCAGGGCCAAGGTGTGCCTGCTGCCGCCTCTGGGATTGAGACATGGCTTCAGTGGGTCCAGGGCAGACTCTGCAGCAAGCAAGGGCAATGGAAGCAGGTGAGGAGGTCAGAACTTCTCCGTGATGGACAGAGGGTCTGGAGCCCTGGTGTGGGTGGCCCTAGGCTGAAGAAGAGGAGATACTGGGTGGGCAGCTTGGACTCAGAGGCGGGCAGCTTAGGGTCCAAGCACAGACTGGGTCGTCCTCACTCCCTGCCTAGCTGTGCCACTTACCCGAGTTGGCCTTGTTCCATCTGTCCTTGTGGGGTGGTCTTGCCAGTCAACGGGGAGAGAAGGCAAAAGCTGCAGAGGCTTTCACATCAACAAACCAAGGTGCTGGGGTTTGATCCACCAGCCCCAAGCAAGATGTCTTTGAACAATCATAAAGTCTCTTGAGCTTCACTTTCCTCATCTCTCCACTGGGTCTAATAGGACTATTACTAGGACGCGACGCTGTACCAAATGTACAGCTGCAAGAAATAGCACATTCTGGATTTTTCTTTCAAGAAACTAAATTCTGACAACCTCACCTCCATCATCAATAGGCTCTTACTCTCGGCCTCAGGAAGTGGGAGGCTCCATGGTGCCCAGGAGGTAGGAAGAGCTGTGGCCACTCTGTCCTGGACACTGACAAGGCTCTCGTGCCCCAAGACTGTGTGCCTCTGATGCCCTGTGGGGTCTTGCTCTGCTGGACCAGGTGCAGGACTGACCTCCCAGGCAGACTGAGGCACGGTCACACACTCAGGTCTGTGTCTCTTTCACCCGCCTTCCTTCCCAGTCTGTCCCGCCCTCCTCAGTGTCTTGTCGCTTGAAGACCTTCCAGGTCATCTTACAGCATCTTGTCGGAAATGATGAGAGAGAGCTCTGGTCCTGGAGCAGTTTCTGCTTTAGCCCCCAAAGCCCCAGGTAAAAGAATACAAAGGCCTGGCCATCATCCTAGAAAATATCTGCAAAAATCCTCCTGCACAGTACCCCCTCGGACAATGGATGGACAATAAGTGGTCCACGAAGTCCACTCTATGTTGGACATGTAAGGCTGTTGTAAAGGCAAATTAAACATATAGAACATGGCTGCCCAGTGTTGGCCCACAGAAAGGGCTTCCAATTCCCTGGACCTATATCCTTTGACCTTTTCCAGTCCTGTGGCCACTGCTGAGTTTTCCAAATTTGCTGGCATATTGAGTGCAGCACTTTCACAGCATCATCTTTCAGGATTTGAAATAGCTCAACTGGAATTCCATCACCTCCACTAGCTTTGTTCGTAGTGATGCTTTCTCAGGCCCACTTGACTTCACATTCCAGGATGTCTGGCTCTAGGTGAGTGATCACACCATCATGATTATCTGGGTCATGAAGATCTTTTTTGTACAGTTCTTCTGTGTATTCTTGCCACCTCTTCTTAATATCTTCTGCTTCTGTTAGGTCCATACAATTTCTGTCCTTTATTGAGCCCATCTTTGCATGAAATGTTCCCTTGGTATCTCTAATTTTCTTGAAGAGATCTCTAGTCTTTCCCATTCTGTTGTTTTCCTCTATTTCTTTGCATTGATCATAGTCAAGGCTATGGTTTTTCCAATGGTCATGTATGGATGTGAGAGTTGGACTGTGAAGAAAGCTGAGCGCCAAAGAACTGATGCTTTTGAACTGTGGTGTTGGAGAAGACTCTTGAGAGTCCCTTGGACTGCAAGGACATCCAACCAGTCCATTCTAAAGGAAATCGGTCCTGGGTGTTCATTGGAAGGACTGATGCTAAAGCTGAAACTCCAATACTTTGGCCACCTCATGTGAAGAGTTGACTCATTGGAAAAGACCCTGATGCTGGGAGGGATTGGGGGCAGGAGGAGAAGGGGACGACAGAGGATGAGATGGCTGGATCGCATTACCGACTTGATGGACATGAGTTTGAGTAAACTCTGGGAGTTGGTGATGGACAGGGAGGCCTGGTGTGCTGTGATTCATGGGGTTGCAAAGAGTCGGACACGACTGAGCAACTGAACTGAACTGATATCCTTTGAGCCCTGCAATCCCACAAAGCAGGCACTGCAGGTGATGTAGGAGAAGCCCAGAGAGGGTAAGAGCCTTGGGGAAGGTCACACAGCAAAGCAGAGTGAACACTCCTTCCCTGCCCTCCATCGCTAGGACAGTGGGTGAGGCAGGTACATTCCTCCGGGTATCTGGTTGCCGATCTTGTAGGCAGTGCAGATCTTGATGAGAGTTAAAATTAGAACTAGCTAGAGAAGTGTTTTTATTACTGGGAAGAGCATGTGGGCAGCAGAAGAGCCCCATATCACAAGAACAGGCACAGGGTCAGCAAGAACAGCATTCCTCCTCTTGTGCAAGAGACTGTGTGCTGGCCAGACGCTGAGGGCAGAGGAAGCAGTAGGGCAGCACTGCTTTGGAAACCAGCAGAGAGACTCTCGCTCTTGATCAAAAGTCCAAGGACATCTGGGATCTCCCTTCAGATCTTAGTTTTCCTGTCTTGGAAATGGGTACAAATGCCACAGTGAGGCTGTAAGGCTTAAACACTCTGAAGTGAAGTCGCTCAATCGTGTCCGACTCTTTGCAACCCCATGGACTGTAGCCCACCACGCTCCTCAGTCCATGGGATTTTCCAGGCATGAATACTGGAGTGGGTTGCCATTTCCTTCTCCAGGGGATCTTCCCGACCCAGGGATCGAACCGGGTCTCCCGCATTGTAAGCAGACGCTTTACCATCTAAGCTATCAGGGAAGCCCTTAAACACTCTACTGTCCTGCCATTAAAGCAACTCTGCCAGAACAAGACGGCTTTGGTCCGAATGCTTCCTCTGGAAACTTATAGGCTGAAGTCCCAAACCCCAAAGTGATGGTATTAGGAGGTGATCGGGTCCTGAGTGTGGAGCCCCCATGAATGGGATTAGTGTCGTTATTAGATGACACCACAGAGGGTTTTCTCATCCCTTCAACCACGTAAGGACACAGCCAGAAGACAGTTGTCTATGGACCAGGAAACAGGCTCTCACCAGACACTGAATCTGCCAGCTCCTTGAAGGCTTCCCAGCCTCTGGAACTGTGAAAAGTAAAATAAATGTCTGGTTTATAAGCTTCCTGTTTCATAGTTTTCTGTTATAGCAGCCTGAATGGACCCAGGGAAACGTGCTCCCCCTCTCCAGCTGACAAATTTCAGGAAAGGGGAAACAGTAAAGTTTCCTCAAGGGTCCCAGCCTCCTCAGTGCCTCCAAGCGGTGGTTTATCCCCAGGGAAACCGGACACAGGTGGCCCAGGATTGTTCATCTTTGAGAATGCCCGTGTCACTCGTAGAGAGATGCATGCCAGGGGATTGGTTCACAGGACAAAAAAGGCACTCCTTTCATAAGAAGAGAAGCCCCTGCTCCCCTCTTCCCTGCATCATGAACTTCCCTCCCTGTCCCAGCTGCAGAGGCGTGGTGGGGAAACTGTGCACAGATGCACAGCTGCTGCCCTACTCTGGGGGGATTTCTTCACCTATAAGGTGAGGAGTCGGAGGGAGTTCTCTGGAGGGCTCAGCTAGTGTGGGGAGACTTGGAGCAGAGAGTTAGGAAGCCAGTGGACAGAGGTCAGTGAGAAATGGAAACCATGGTTCTCAGAAGGGCCTGGACTGAAGAACTAAAGAGCCTCTCATTGAAAGTGAAAGAGGAGAGAGAAAAATCTGGCTTAAAACCCAGCATTCAAAAGACTAAGATCATGGCAACCAGTCCTATCACTTTATGGCAAGTAGATAGGGAAAATGTGGAATCAGTGTCAGATTTCATTTTCTTGGGCTCCAAAATAAATGCAGACAGTGACTGCAGCGATGAAATTAAGACACTTGCTCCTTGGAAGAACAGCTATAACAAACCTAGACAGCGTATTAAAAAGCAGAGACATTACTTTACTGACAAAGGTCCCTATTGTCAAAGCTATGGTTTTTCCAGTAGTCATGTATGGATGTGAGAGTTGGACCATAAAGAAGGCTGAGCACCGAAGAACTGATGCTTTCAAACTGTGTGCTAGAGTAGACTTTTGAGACTCCCTTGGACAGCAAGGAGATCAAACCAGTCAGTCCCAAAGGAAATCAATCCTGAATACTCATTGGAAGGACTGATGCTGAAGCTGAAACTCTAATACTTTGGTCACCTGATGCAAAGAGTTGACTCATTGGAAAAGACCCTGATGCTGGGAAAAATTGAGGGCAAGTGGAGAAGGGTGTGACAGAAGATGAGATAGTTGGATGGCATCACTGACTCAATGGACTTGAGCTTGAGCAAACTCAGGGAGATAGTGATGGACAGAGAAGCCTGGTGTGCTGCAGTTCAAGGGGTCGCAAAGAGTGGGACAACAACCCAAGAGACACTGGGACGGTTAGGGAGACGACATACCATCTCACACTTGGTCAGCAGGGTGGGATAGGGTTCAGGACCTCAAAACCTCCAGTTCCTCCTCCCTCAGGACTTAACAGCCGAAGCTGGGAGGATCCCAAGGGTGGTGACTCTGTCCGGGGCAGGACCCTGGTATCATCATGGCCTGGCCTTCCTGATTCTTGCTCCTGGTTGTGGAAGCATGAATGTGGGTGGGGTGGAGGGTGGGGAGAACATCACCTTTCTTTTTTGAAAAGGAAATCAAAGTCCTTCAACAGCTCCCCAGCCTCCACTTCCCCCTGCAGTCTTCACTCACCCTGAAGCCTACAGGAGCCTCCGGGAGCATGGTCTTAACTACGGTGGTCCCTTGCTCACCCACCTTCAGAAGCTCCCCACCACCTCTGCCAGTCCTCCTGACCTGAGGCCCTGCTAGACAGACAGAGGCCCCAGCTCCATGTTCAACAGCCTTCAGGGTCCACCAAGCTATCTCAGGGATTTCTCCGAATTTCTCAATTGATGGCTAAGCCATCTGATGCTCAGCGAGGTCAAGCAACTTGAAACTCAAATCCAGCTCTGGCGATGCAGTTAGAGTTCATGCCCTACCTACAGAGGGGCCACAATGCCAGAAAGGAAGCTTCAGGAAGCTGTGTCCCTCCGCTGGGGAGAGCCTGGGCCCTGTGTGGTTGGGGAAAGGCAGGGAAGGAAGGAAGAGTGGTGAACTCTGAAGGCAGACCAGTGTGGTGGGCAGAGCCCAGACCGTGAATCCGGGGATCTGGGGCCCAGCCATCCCTGCGGGGCCTCAGCCACCTCCTGTGGGAAATGGACAATAAAGCTCCCTACAAGGCACAGGTTCTTGAGGGATTGTGAACACCAGGTAGGTGCTGCCGAGCCGGCCTGGAGCTGGGTGCACAGCAGGTGTCTATTCCACACTCGCTGCCTCTGCACTGGATTCAGAGGCTCTGGGCTGGGGGTGCAGCCTTTGGCCCCAAACCCACCCCCAGCCACAGCCCACAGGGAAGCTTTGCAGGCCCAGCAAACAACCCCTCACCGCCCTCGCCAAAAGGAAACATTTTTTAAAAAGCAACAGAAACCAACATCTCTGTAGGCTGCGTGTTGGTGACGGGAAAAGGAGCTTCAGAGAGGAAAGAGCTACCGGGGGCGGAGGCCAGACCGAGGCAGCAGAGGAGAGAAACAGAGATCTGATAAGGAGCTCTGCTCTTCAGGGCCCGGGGAGCAGGGGAGGAAGGCTCAGCCCCTGCTCAGCCCCTGCAACCAGGTAGCTGGGCGGTGGGGGTCTGAGATCCCCCGAGGTAGCATTCAGCCCCACCTGCACTTGGGCCTCAGGATTTCAAAGCTCAGGCATCCTCCCCTGCCTTGGGGCAGGCCCTTACCCTGGATGCAGGAACCAGCCAGAGGCTCAAAGGTTGGTGGTCCCTTGTAGGCATGCATCCCTGGCCTGGGGACAGTCTCTTGGAGACCAAGGGGTTCAGTGTCCGCTTCCCCCAAAAGAAGGTACTGACTGTCTATAGGACAGCATTAGGACATGGTGTCAGCCTGGGAATCAGGAGGTTCAGGGCTGTGGGCTTCCCATGGGGCCCCGAGCAAGTAGCCCTAGGTGGCATGATGGAGATGTCCCAGTTTAGCACTGAAAGTCTGCATCCCAGGGGACCCTTTGGTCCTGGGGAAAATGGTCCCCTTTGCCCCTCTGGGCTGGGACTTCCTCTGCTGAGACTAGAGGACTCTCCAAGCTCCCTGCATGGGCTTCCTGAAGCCCGAGGATTGGGCCTGTCCTCTTGGACAACCTCAGACTGTTTGAGAAGACGGGATAGTCCCAGGTAACCCAGGTGGCCCCAGGATAGACAGGCAGAGGGAGCAGGTATCAGGAACCGGAGGGCAAGCACATCCAGGCAGGCTTGGCTTGACCTGGGCTTCACGGAGGGAACAACTTCACTCAGGCTGAGGCCTTGGGCGCTGGTCAGATGGTCGGGCCCCAGCTGGCCCTCAGATGAGATCAGATCAGTCGCTCAGTCGTGTCCGACTCTTTGCTGGCCCTCAAGAGCCCTGCAGTGAATTTCTAAATGTACTGCCTGCACTTTCTGAATCCCCCTATTGCATCCACTGCCAGACGATTTGCATGAAAAAACAAACACTTAAAAAAAAAAACGTAACAGATCACAAAGATTTGTCTTTTTTTCTTTTTTTTAAGTGAAGATGGGCTTTCCACAGAAATTAAAAGCACCCAGCGGGGCTCTAAATGCATATGCCCACATCCCCATGCTTTCCTGACTCCCTGTGCTGCCCACCCCAGCAGAGGCAGATCCCCCAGGAGAGACTGAAGGCTGCGCAGAGACAGCATCCAAGGACCCACTCACACCCCAGGGCACAGGGCGGCTCCACCTGGCCTTGCTGTCAAACCCATTCTGTCAAAGCGTCTCACCAACAGTTTCAGGGATGGCTCCTCCTCCTAAGTCGCTTCAGTCGTGTCCGACTCTGTGTGACCCCCTAGATGGCAGCCCACCAGGTTCCCCCGTCCCTGGGATTCTTGGCAGGGGAGTCATTAGTCCATCCTAGTTTCCTATGCCCAAGAGCCCTCATACTTTCTAGCTAGGCTGCCCTGAACAAGTCACTTGTTGAGCTCTCTCTGAGCTCCAGTTACCTCATCTGCTAAAAGAGGGCAACAAGACAGTGTGGGGGACGATGGGTCTTTGGTGCATGCACCAAGCTAAGGGGTGAGTGGGCTTCCAAGAAGCCAGTAAATGCATTTCTGATCCTCCTCTGGAAACCACAAACTCTACCCTCAAGAAGGGCAGCAAGAGGCAGGTGGGGGCAGGGGGTGCGCACTCTTACCTGCTGGGCTGAAAGCTAGGCCCAGTCCTACCCAGAATTCTCCACTGGGAGGAGGGGAAGGGCCGCACAGGGCATGAGGGCAAGAGAGCTAAAAGTAAATGCTGTCACCATCCCTCTGGCCTCCTTGGCTGATCTGGGGCCTCCGTGGGGTCCAGGGCTGAATCCACCCTTCCTCTCTCCTCAAGCACTTACTAAGCTCTTCTGACCTCTCACCTGGTCAAGTCACATGATTCTGCGCCCCGTCCCACCCACTATATGAGTTACATGCCCCCTGGTTCACTCTGTATTCTCAGTGACCCTAGCCCAAAGGTCTCTGTGCTCCCATTTCCTAAACCAACTGAGGCTCAGAGAGGCAGGGTCTTGCCCAGAATAAAGCACAGCATCCTCAGAACCAGGGCCAACAAGAGATACAGGCACCTGATGCTGCAGGTGAAGGCCCCAAAGCAAAAGAAAGGCCTTGGCAGGGAAGGGGCCTTTGGGAGCCACCCAGAGTCCTGAGCAGGGGAGTGGCGTGATTGTGGGCGGTGGGAAGCTGGCCTGAGGGCCTTGTGTCTGGAGCCAGTGAGACCAGCAAGGAGGCTGTGATAAAGGTGCAGGCAACTGGGGGAGCCAAGAGGAGTGTGGGGGCAAGTGATGTGGGGAGGGCAGACCCCTGTGGCTCTCAGTCTCTGGGGACTCAGAGTTGGGAGGGGGAGGCACCAAAGAGGGGGCAGGGCGGGGAGGGCCGCTAGAGTGTGCTCACAGCACTCCAGGCACAGCGCTGGCTCCCACGCCTCCAGCTCGCCATGTGGTAGGCTCAGCGGGGGTCATCACCCCCTTTTCCCGGTCGGGAGCAGCCAGGGCTGGGCTCCCTGAGTGCCACTCGGCCAGTGTGGGCCGGGTCCTCTCCCCACTGCACATCAGGCTCCTGTACCTACCTCTTTCTCCAGGCGGCTTCCCATGCCAGATTGATGAACAGCGTAATAAAGGGGGCAATCACATTATTCCTGAATGCATTTTAATAAAAATCAAATAAAAGCAATTATGTGAATTTTCAAGAGGATCACCTCTCCTCCTTTCCCCGAGGTAGGAAACGGAATGAATTCAGGAAATCATTAGAATCAGAAACTCGAGCTGCGCGCCACTGCCACGCTGGCGGCGGTCACACAAAAGCAGCAGGGAAACCCAGTCCCCAGGGGCAGCGCGGGTGCCTTTCTTTAGCTCTTTGAGTGGAAATTCCACCTATGGGTGAAGAAGGGTAATTAAGGGCCAGGAGAGACGCTTTGAATCCAGGCTGCCTTTGCAGCTTCAAAAGGGCAGTCTGAGGACTCCCCAAGGGACAGCTCTCCAACCTGGTAGCTCAGGACTCAGAGAGGGTCCCCAGATGAACACACTCTCACCTCCGTAAGGGATGAGTAGCTCTCAGCCCAGCCGGGCGCCAGAAAGAAGAGGTCCCTCCAAGGGGCAACAAGTACATTTTCCCTACTCGCCAGCATCCCCTACATGGGCTTTTGCAAGGCCCTTCCCTTCCAATTAGTCACTCCTGCTCCTCAAACTGATATGCTCATTTGGGGGTGCGGATGGTGAGACCAGAGGAGACAGGTGACACACGCAAGGTCGCCCAGCTGTGAGGTGGCACCAACACAGAACTTCGTTCTCCAGAGGCCCAGAGGCAAGCCCAAGTCCTGTGGATTAGGCAGTCTGGACACAGAGAAGCCTGGCCTTGCAGGGCCACTTCCAAGAACAAGCGCTGATCACCTGACTGCTGTAACCTGGGCACTGGCCTGGGCCACAGTCTCCAAATACCGAGAAATGACTGTGTTCCTCCTCTTGATACAGGTTCAGGACTTAGCTCCTGCCAGGTGAGGCGGCCTGCACACAACCCTGCAACTAGAACGAGGAATCCTCAGAGTGGACAGAGCCTTCAGAATCCAGACCCAGTTCCTAACTGATTGCCAGGCTGTAGGGCATCCTCATCACAGAAGAGAGGCCTTCGTCCATGGCCTTCCGGGTTGCATTTGGGTGCTGGGGAGAAGACAGGGATCTTTCCTTCCTCCGGCCCCCACATTCATGCTGGGTAACCCATGTCCCCCTCTTACGCGAAACACAGGCCAACAGTGCTCCAGAAGCAGCACCTCACCACCCCTAAGATCCTCTCCCTCAGCCACGGGGTCCTAATTCTCAGATGGAGGCAAACTGGACCCCTGGCAGCCAGAGGTTCCCTTTAGGGCAGCCTGAGTTAAAGGAGCAAACCAGGCTGGGAGGCAGAGGGCCAGCACTGGCTATGTATGACCTTAGGTAACTCCCATGGCCTCTCTGATCATGCATGTGTGTGGGTGTGCATCCGTGTATTTGTGTATGCACATGTATGCATGTGCATGTAACTACTGGATTGGGGACAGTGCCCAGTCCCCAGTTCAGACTCCTGGGTCTGCCCCACTTTGTTCTGACTCAGGTCAGAGTTGCCCTCAGTCCTTGCTGCTGCTAACAGTTATGGCGCCCTCCTACAGGACACTCAGGGAAATACCACCCAAAAAAGTGTGCTCTCCACTGGTCAGGAGTGGGGAGGAGAAGCCAAGTGATTGGGAAGATTTTGGGCGGCCCCTTCCAATCGAGGTTTCCCTTGGAAACCAGAACCCCTGTACCATCCAGCTCCCGAGACGGGGAACTGACCACAGAGCTTCCAGTCATGTCCCCCTGTTTCCATCAGTGCCTCTTTCTGGTCTCTGAACCTCAGGGTCTGCTTTTAAAGGAAGTGGGGGCAGTGGCACCTGGCTTTAGGGCCAGTGCATGGGGGAGAGCAGGACCAGGGGATGGTGTGCGACTCCTCTGTCATTCCTGTCCCTCAGGGGCCAGCTGCCCCCTACTCTGCTCTGGCCAGCCCCTCAGGTCTTGCACATAGCAGGCACTCCATAAATGTGAGTGTGTGCTGCTCAGAGAAAAGATAGGCTTGTCTAGGAGGGGGAGTTGAAAGCAAGAAAAGGAAGTCCCCTGCCCGCTCCACAGACCTGTGGCCTTGAGGCCACGTGCATGCACGTGTGCGCAAGCACGTGCTGGAACGTGTGCGTTCCTGTGACCACACATGTAACTATCGGAGTGGGGACACTCAGTTATGTACCCACTGTTCTGCACATGTGACTTTTACACACAGCAGATGGATAAACAGGTAAACAATATCCCCAAGCCTCTCCTCCCTGCCTTGCCTTCAAATCCCCCATTAAGATGGGTCTTGGAGCAAACAAGCTGAGACTTTGGCGGTCCAGGTCCACGGGGCCCAACGGGGAAATCCATCTGCGGTCATCTTCACCCAGATTCCATCTTGGTCACTCTGGGAACATCTGCCTGGGTCTGAGACCAGCTGTGCCTGGGGTCTGGGAATAGAGGCTGCTGTTGGGAGCTACTAGAACATCTGCCTTGGGATAAGAGCTGACAGAGGAATGCCCAAGGGCTCTGGCAGGGTAGAGGAGGGCACATTCAACTCTGCTGGAGAGGGTGAAGGGATGGGGGTCACAGGGAACCTCTCCCAGCAAACAGAACCTTGCAGCAGGACCTAGAAGAAGCTGGGCTTCCCCAGCAGAATGGATGGATGGAGGGAACAGCTTAGGCAATGCCCTTATTCAGGCAATGCATAGCTGCCCGGGTACCCACCCTGCTTCTGCTGGCTGTACCAGCAAGAAGTGTCCTTTTCAGAGAACTCCCAGGAGAGAGAGGGCAAAACAGGGTACCACACTGCAAAGAGACCCTGAGTAGGGGACTAGGGCAGGAGGCAGCTCCTGTCACACCCCTAACATATGGGGTGTGAGTTGGCCCTCAGAACTCCCCCTCTGCCCTTTAAAGAAGTCACTTCCCAGGGAACTGCAGCATATAATTCAATGTCTCAGAAGTACAGTTAGCCCAGGGATCCCTCATGTGTGCTAAAACCTTCTGTGAGAGAGAGGAAGGGAACAGTGAACGAACGTCAGGCAGCTTCTCTCTGGGAAGCAAGGGACTGGGCAGGGCGGATTTTCACCGGTGTCCCTAATGCTCCGGTTCTTAAGTGCGGGGGTCATGAGCCTTCATTTAATCTGCTTCGTGACTTACAAATAGTCTTTTATATGTACGAAATATAATGTAATAAAAGGTTTAATTGTGTTTATGCTCACGTTTATGAGGTTGTTCCAAGGCCAGGTTGGCTGAGATGCCTCTGCATGATTACCTGAGCTTGGCATCCTCACAGATGCCCTCTCCCCGGCTTAGGGCAGTCTAGGGGCTGGACTCTTGTCCCAGTTTCACTAAGTCCATAGAAGATTCCAGTCATTCCAGGTGCAGCTCGAAAGGAAGGCGACAATTGCCCAGTCAACTACCGCTATGGGCTTCAACCTTCCCCTCTGTGAGCCTCAGTGTCCTCTCTGTACCGTGAGGGAACTGCTCAGCTCAGTCCTGGGTTTGAACCCAGATGTTATCACTGCAGCACAATGGCAGGCAGCAGTTTCCTTGCCTGGAAAGTGGGCCCATGACAAAGCTGCCCATGAAGAATGGGCAGAATGATGCTTGAAGACACAGTTCCTGGCATGCACTGTGCTGACCTCAGTCACTCAGTCGTGTCCGACTCTTTGCGACCCCATGGACTGTAGCTCTCCAGGATCCTCTGTCCATGGGGATTCTCCAGGCAAGAATACTGAAGTGGCTTGCCATACCCTCCTCCAGGGGATCTTCCCAACCCAGGAATCGAATCGAGGTCTCCTGCATTGCAGGCGGATTCTTTACCAGATAGTACTCCATAAAGCAAGGGTTTCTTGCTTTTGTTTTTCAATCACCAGAATAAACGAAGAACCTCTGTGGAAACAGGAGATTGGAAGACCTGCGCTCTGGGTCTGGACCCACCACTCACTGGCCCAGAAGCCTCAGGAGGCCTTTCACCCCAGGCCTCTCTCTGCTCCTGTGTAAAATGGGAACCCCAGGGCCCTCTCAGAGAGGAGAGAAAATGAGAAAGCTCTGGCAAAGGAGAGTGCATTGTGAACACCAGGGTCAGTAACCAGAGCTCTAATCCCCAAGACCCCTCCCCAGAGGAGAAACCCCAGTCTGCCGCGAGAGGGATATGCCCGGAGCTTCACCCAGGCAGCCCTAATCTCAGGCCAGCCCAGCGCCAGCTCCCGCTCAGAGTTAGGGGCCTGGGCTGGATCAAAGGCGGAGGGAATTAGCATCACAGAGAGCCCGGGGGAGGGGAGGCCAGGATTAATTCATTCTCCTCTTCCTGCTGTTTCTCCAGCAGCCTGTGGAGTTGGGGGAAGGGTAACCATCCACCCCCAAGCCCCTACCACACCCCCAGGCCAGTTCTCACAGAAGGAGCCGGGCAGGGGCAATGATCTGGGCGGGACCTGCAGTGGAAAAGGAGATGCTCCGTGCACACGCCTGGAGTCAGTGGTTTGAACAGACAAGAATTCAGATGCCTGGGCCGGAGGGACATCCTCAGAGGTTGGACTTGGGGAAAGGGGAGTGCCATGTGAGTTCACAGACCCCACTGTGTCATTTCAGGGACATAAAAGCATGCGTGTGTGTGTGTGTGTGTGTGTGTGTATCTATGATGCTGAGATGGTGAGCCTCATGTGTGGGTGTCCACGTGAATCTGGATGACCAAGGTATCAAAGGTGCAGACACATGGGCACACGCGTGGACAGAGGAGCCTGAGAACTTTGAAATGAACAGAAAGGAAACGTGAGGGGAGTCGAATTGGAGTATTTCTCACGGGGAAACAGCTAGATGGTGCCCAGTGACAATCTCACAGGCCCTGCCTCTAAGTTCCATGGGCTGTCTGCATCCCTCAGGCTTTACCTGTCCTACCAGGGAACTGTCGTGGGACCACCTAGGTTAACCTTTCTGGGCCTCGGTTTCCTTACTTAAAACGTGGGTAATCATAGTGTGCGTGTGAGAATTCAATTAGTTGATAGAAGGGAAGCAGTTAAAAAGGCCCTGGGCACACAATGAATGCCCTCAGGGATGTGTCAGTACAATTACTGCTACCTGGAGGGGGCATGGTGGGGCTGAACCAGGCTGGCCGGAGGAACAGGGTCAGCCCGGAGCCTGCCAGGAGCTGTCCTCGCTGAAGCCTGGAAGGAAGGTTGCTTCTAAGCCAGCAGAGCTGGGCAGCCTCTGGCAGTGCTGGGAAAACGGAGCATGCGGTGTTGGAGGAATCACGAGGCACAGCCTCGGCCAACTTGGCAGGCTTGGCTCTCACTGGCCATTCGCACAGAGCTCCTCCTGCCTCCTCCCCTTCTAACTTCTCATCTCCCCCACTCCTGCACCTCCCACCCACATTCTGCCCCAGGAGTGTGAGGCACGTCCCTCCCACCAGCCCTGTTTCATCCTTCAACTGGCTCAAAAGGTCCATTCTTTATGCCCATTTTGCAGGTGGTAAAACTGAGCCTCAGAGAAATGGATGGACGGGAGCAGGAAGCAGAGCTGGACTCAGGCGTCTCCGAGTAGATTACAGAGAAATAAAATCACAGCCTGGCCCCTAGAGCAGCCCAATCGGCTCTCAGCTCTTCAGGGTCTGTGCTGGCTTTCAACATCCCTAAAACAATTCCCTCGACTGTTCCTGAACACAGACTTGGCAAAGACACCCCCTTCCCTGACGTTCACCTCGTCTTCTCCATCCCACCCTCAAGAATGTCTAGCCTGACACCTAAACGAATCCTCCTGTACCTCTCGCACCTCTCCACTTTTGCTCCTGCTGTTCGGTCTTGTCCATCCTGGTCCAAGTCGTCTTCATCCGTCAAGGCCCAAGGCAAATGCCACCTCTTCCATGAAGCCTTTTCTGATTGCCTTGTCCATTGGTGGCCTCTCGGTCCTCTTCCCCCCAGGGACCTAGAGACACTCCTCTCAGCAGTACTAACCACTTACCTGCTGGGAGGTCCGAGAGGGCAGACCAGGAGCATCTCTGTACACACCCACTCCCACCCCACAGGTCAGGACAAAGATGCCCACAGGCTGTGGCGGACTGTGAGTTCACACCCTCCCACATCTCTCTAGAAGCCCCTCTGGGCCCTTGTACTGTGGCCATGTGATGTAGCATTAACAGCTAAGGCTCTGGGGCAGATTTTCCTGGATTCAAATCTCAACTTTTCCACTTACTGTGTGACTTTGGGCTTTTATCTAGCCTCTCTGAGCCTCAGGTCTATTAACAGGAATAATAATAGTTATAGTTTCAAGGCCACTAAGTCGTTCCCATTGTTGTCATTATTCTGTTATTGTTATAACCAGGATAATACAAACAGATGCTGGATACAACCTTTGTCCCAAAGGGGATGACAGTCCAGACAGAAACAGGAAAGGAGGCTTACATTTCTAAGCTCATTTAATGGTCAAACCACCTTGGTAGTTATCATCAGCCCCACTTTACAGATAAGGAAACTGAGGCTCCAAGAGGTGGTGTAAGCTCCCAAAGGCTCACAGCCCTAAGCGGCAGGGCTGGGATTCAGGGCCAGGTCGTACGGCTCCAAAGTCCATGCTCTTTCAACAAGCCCGCGCTGCCTCTCAGTCTGGCAGCGAGATAAGCCGTGTACACAAATAGCTGTAATCCAAGGTAGAAAGTGATAAGTGCCAAACAGGGACTGATAAGGGCTCTGGGAGGGCGGGGCTCTGGGAGGGAAGCGAAGGGGTGGAGGTCAGGGCAGGCTTCTGAGAGTGGGTGGCATCTGAGTGTAGCCTCCAAGGTGGACAGGCTGCACCGCAAGACTTTCCAAAGGGGGTGGGCAGTGTGAGCAGACGTGGGTCCCAGGCACCTGGTGCAGCCCCTGTCGTGTCACTGAGGAAGGGAAAGGGGGGAGGAAGGAAGGGAAAGGGGATGGAAGGAGGAAGGGAAAGGTGGAGGGGAGACAGAAGGGAGGAACAGGGGATGGGAGGAGGGAGGGAGGCTGAGAAGGAGGGTGGATATACCCTGATCCCATTTGGCCCAGGAACTACCCCTCTCACTGGGAGACAGGGTCAATTCCTCCAATTTTCTAAAGGGCTTCAGGGGACCAAAGGACCCCTTGTTCTATGACACCCCAGAGAAGTAGCTCAGCATTTCCAGGCTGGAGTTCCTGACAATTAGATGTTTTGCTCAATAACAGGAAGAACTCCCCAGCAAGTAAAGCTGGACAGGGCTTCTCTGTGGGGCGGGGCAGTGTGTGTTGGAGCTGGTTCTGACTGGCTCACAGGAGCCGATTGTTAAAATTTTCAGGAACTGCCTGACCTGGTTGATATTAAGGCAGCTTAAAATTGTCCATGGTGGGAGTATTTTCTACCCTGGGAAATTGGCAAATACTACAAATCCGGTTTTCCCTACCTTGGAGAGCTAGCTGTTAAACATTTACCATCGCACCACGGGGCATTGTCTGCTATGTAAGGGAGCAAGCTCCCTGTTTCCAGAAGGATGCAAGAAGAGACAGTCTACTGCCTGGGGAGAAATGAGGCCAAGGGGTTCATCCTTAGTGAGGAGACTCGGATTGGATGATATCAAAAGACCTTATTTTTTGGCTCCAGAGCCTATGGAAAGTCAGGTTTTAAGAAAAAAAAAACTTAATCAGGGTAATTACTCATGCCAGGAAATTATTAACCACTTGACTCAGAGGCTGGGAGTAGGGCATGAGGAGCCACAAGCTTGCAGATTTCACAGACGGAAAGCCCTGTCCAACGTCACACAGGGAGTCAGTGGCAACACTGGGACCAGAACCCACGTCTGCAACCTCCCTGCCAGAGCTCCTTCCAGGGCACACGGGCTGGGCCAGTGGTGGCCCATGGGCACATGGGCTGGGCCAGTGGGCAAGGGAGACAGGCACAGCTTCTTGCACAGTTTGTCTGGGGCCTTTCTCCTCCACCAAAATATAAGCTCTGTGACAGCACAGATCACACCTATTTTGCCATGTTGGATTTCCAGTGCCTAGTTTCGTGCCAGGCACTTAGCAGGTATTCAATAAATATTTGTTGAAAGCATCAATATGTCTGAGATTCTTTCTCCTGGCAGCATTTAAAGAGCTGGGAATACTATTGTCTGAGGCCATTACCACTTGGGTCCCCACTCTTGTTTAGTGACGTGGAACCAACAGACCAAAGGAAGGGTCTGCCCCTTCCTGTATGACCTTGACCAAACCACCAGGCCTCCTGAAGCCTCGGTTTGTTCCTCTGCTGAGTGGGTTGCACAACTTCTGCTTGCCTCCTGAGGCTGCTGTGGCATTCAGGCAAGAAAGAAAATGCTCTTTACAGACTGTAAAGTCCCGTATCCACTCAAGGAAGGTGGTAGATCGGGAAGCTAGCTTTGCTAGCCGGGTCAAGCTCAGAGGCACTGGGACAGTGGACATTGGGTAGTGGCCAGGCTGTCACTCTCACAGGTGACATCTGGGGAAACCTGCGCCAAACCAGCTCATGGTAGGGGTGGGGTGTGAGGTTGCAAAGCGGAGCTCAAAGTTCTAAAGGGGCAAGTGAGGGTGGATGAAATGAACATGAAGGGGAAATTTGGAGAAGGCTTTTTCTCCTAAGACCTAGCTAGTCTCTTGTGCAGAGGGAACAGGAGAATCAGTGAGTTTAAACGCATGTGTATCTCTGCGGTGCTCTTTGTCACCGGACCCCAGGCCTTCCCGACTGCCTCAGTGGGTGAGCTGAGGGTTGGTACCTGACAAATCAGGTCGAGGGTGGGATGGAAAACCCTGGCGTGTTCTGAAATCAAACCAGTGTTCCAAATGATTCCATGGAGGAAAGATTTCTGTGATTCTCCCATACAGGCATCCGCAGGCCCCTCCTGGTAGGGTGGAAGGCCGGGCTGGCAGGGAGGGAGGCCCGGCTCACCTCAAGCTGTGTGGGGCAGGGGGTGGGGGCGGTTGGTGGAGTGAGGAAAGCAGGCAGGAGGCGGCAGTGCCCCTACGGCCCTCCCAAGTGGCATCGGATTTTCACAAAGAGCATGAGGGCAGTGGGAGGCTCAGCGCTGGGGCCAGGGAGGCAGGTGGAGAGGGTGCCCGCAGAGTGTGAGCCTGGGCCCCCGGTGGGAAGCAGAAGAGAAAGGCCCTGTGTCAGCAGCCTGGCCCCTGGGCGGCAGGCTCGCTCTCGGCTCCATTCTGTTCGGCGGGATTCTAGTTGGCACCAGCTGCAGTCAGGAACAATGCCTGGATTTCTTTCTTTCTTTCTTCCTTTTTTTAAAAAATTTTAATAGAGGGGAGAGAAGGACCAGAGCCACTCACTGAACAGCTCAGCATCGTGGAGGCGTCTGGGACCATGTGTCCTTGAAAAAGCACAGACACAGGGACCTTACAGCTGGCTGCAAGGTGTAAGAAGGCATGTCAGGCTGGCAGCCCAGGGTCTCAACCTGGCTGCTGCCTCAAACTTGCCGTGTGACCTTGGGCAGGTCCACACTTCACTCTGGTCCATGGTCTCCCCAAGACCTCCTTACCTGCTTACTGGGCCTCATATGGTGACCATCAGCCTCTTTCTCCCAAACTATGAGAGAGGCATTTGGTATAGACAGTCCTCCCTTATAGCCTGTGAGCTCCCAGAGGGTTGGGTCCAGTTCATCCTTGTGTGCCCCCTGCATCTCCCAAGACACCTGATTGCCCATCAGTTTTCAGCAGCAAATTGGGTGCTAGGATAAACCAGTGAGTCAATACGGCCTGCAGTCCCCAGGGAGAGGACATGGGTTCCCACCAGATAACCTCCCTGACCAGTGAAGTGTCACACCAGGCAAATGAAACGCTGTGCCTCAGTCTCCTCGTCTGTAGAATGGAGACATGAATACTAATAATTAGTTCACGTGTGGACTAGAGGAGTTTATACACAGTGCCTGACACCTAGTAACTTACCAAGTCGTTTCTATAACGATGACAATGCTATGGGTACAGAAGCACATGGGGGTGAGACCAACTACATAGCAGATCTGCCAGAGTTATCTGAAGAAGCTTCCCAGCAGTTGGCTGCAGATGTAGCCTGAAAGGCAGGGAGGGGTGCATCCCAGGAGGCAGGCAGAGCAGAGGAGAGTATGTGTATAATACAGACAATTCTGGGAACCACCCAGCATGGTTATAAGACAGGGTCAGAGCAAGGGGTATGAGAGGCCAGGCAACTGCTAGCCAGGTGAGCAGGGCAGAGGTTGAGGCTCTGAGATCTTTTCCCACCCCCTCCAGTGCCAGAAAGGAGGCCCCCTCAGGGTACTGGACCTGTCAGAAAGGAAGTAGGAGGTTTGACCTTCCTCCAGTCGCTTGTCCCAGAGTTCCCATGCACGAGCTCCTCCATCACCCGCTCTGGGAGCCCTGGTACAAGTGAAGAATTAGGAGACCTGGTTCCTGTCCCAGCTCTGACACTTTACAGCTGTGTGGCTATGGGAAAACCACCGCCTCCATCTGAGGCTCAGTTTAGTCACCCATAGAAGGGCCGCTGCAAGGCTGGGAGGGTGAGAGGTACCCCGTGAGAAGAGGTGTTAAGGCTGTTACCTATTCTCAGTCCTGGACAGCTCCCTCCACATACAGAAGTTTCCCTGTCCCCACCAGGCCAAAAGGGGGCCACTGAGCACACTCCCCAAGGCGGCCACCCCCCAACCCCAAACCCTAAAGTGGAAGGCTCAGACCTACAGAGCTGCAGGACGCACCAAGGCAAAAGTGCCCTGGACGTTCCTCGTGAGCCACGCACTCTCTTGAGGGCAGATGGGAAAACAGAGGCATGGAGTCTGTGACGTGCTCAAGCCACCAAGTAAGTTGGGCAGCAGGTCGGGTGCGTGGGTTGGGCTGGGCTGGATGTCCCAGCTCCTGAGAGAGGCTCTCAGCTTATTCTCTGAGGCCCCCGATGGGAAGAAGTAGATGGTGGTGGAACTAGAACCAGGGGGAAGAACACCGTGACGGCAACTGAGAAGATAACAAGCCTTGCGGAAGGGCCTGGGAGATTCAGGCTCTGGAGGCTGGGAAGGCAGGGCCTCAGAGAATGAAGCGGGCCATCTGATTGGAATACAGAAAGGAGGCAGGCCAGAGGAGCCTTCTGTGCATGTCTGCTCTGTGCCAGACTTCATCTCCACCCACCCTTAGAGGCACAGAGCTGGGTAGGGTCCAAATGCCTCCTAGATCCAACCAAGGTGTGAAGATGAAAGGTCCTCCCCATTACTCCACCACCCCCAGAGGGCCCCATGACTGCCTGGTGAGCAAGTCTTTCCTCCACCTCGAAGCACCTGGCAGGTCAACCTGTCTGCACCAGAGCCTGGGCCTGGTGAGGAGATGAAGACAAGTCTTCATTCTCAACCCAGAGGCCCAGCCCAGACCTCACCCACTGAGTAGCTGTGAGGTCCTGAGCGGGTCACTTAAATCTCTCTGAGCCTCTTTCCTCAGAGGCAAATTACACCTTCTGGCTTGTGGAGAGGATGTAATGAGAGCCTATTTCCCAAGTGTTCCGTGTACAGTAAGCACTCAATAACTGTGACTTTCCTCCAGTGCCTTCAGCCCTCTGGCTCCCTTCTAGGGATGGGGTTGTGAGGAGTGGAGACAGAGGAGGCAATCCTGGAGAGGTAGGAATTCATCCCCACTGGTACCAGGCCCCTGCCCACTCCCAGCCCATGGAGGGCCCCCTGTTCGAGGGGACCATAGTCAGGACACCCTACATAAGACCTAAGCCACTGCCTTCCTCTGGGCCCCCGGCTCCCCTTACCAAGGCCTAAGCAATGATCTTCTTTTCCTGCTGGGGGATCCCTGGAGGGTGGAGGGTGAGGAAATTAATAGCAATGAAGTCTGTTCTGAAGGTGGGTGTGGGCTGGGCCCCACACCGGTGCCCATAGGCCAGCCTCCTGCAGCCTGCACCGTCCTGCTGGCCACTGAAGCTGCCTGTGAAGCCAGGTGATTTATGGGCCTGCATGGGCTGGGTGGAATTCATCTTCCAGCTCCCAGTGGCTGGGAAGTGAAAGCATCATCCTCTCTGCCTCACCCCAGGCCTCCAGGCCCACAGAGGCCAAGGCCATGAAGGTGGGGGCTCAGAACAAACAGTCCCCAAAGAGGCCTGATTACCATCATGAAACCCTGCTCTTGGTTTACAGAGTCCCAGAGAGGGCTAGCTACTTGCCCCAGGGTCACACAGAGAGTCTAGGGATGAGGATGTAGAGCTGAGACTGAGAGACCAGCAGGAAACTTTGTTAATGAGGACCTGAGTTCAACTCATGCTGACTTCGGACAAGTCCCTCACAGTGCAGTTTAATAGCACCTAACTCAAGGCAATGTGAGAATTCAATGAACTCATGCCTCAGAGGCCCTCAGCACGCTACCCAGCACACAGTAGGCACATACTAAGTCACAGCATCTTCCAAGAGCCCATATGGATCCAACATGCCTTATTATTTCTCAAAATTGGAATAGGGACAGCAAGTGTCTGAGTCTCAAGAACTGGAGCCCAGGGTCCTCAGGAGGCTAGGGTAGACTCAAGGCTGAGGTGAGATTTCTTAGAGTTGCTGCCATCAAATGTCATGCTTGCCCAGCTGGGAAGAGCTGAGATTACCGCTGGCTCCATGCTATAGAGAGCTGGGCCCTCTTTGTGTGCTGGGCTTGGCTCCTGTGTCCTCTTCAGTCACTCCCCTAGTTTCCAAATGCAAAAGGAACTGGCAAGGGAGGTGGAAGCGGGAGTTCTTCTGGATAGGGCTTTTGAACATGAGTGGTTACCCCTCAGGTCATCTGCATCCCCCATTTTTTAGAAGTAGCTACACTTTGTCACTGGCTAAGAGATTTGGACAAATTGTTTAGAGAACTGACTGAACAACCTGACCGAGGTGGTCATCAAAGCAAGAGGAACTGGCCTAGTTCTCAGCTGGGGCTTGATTCTTGCCCTTCAGGTTCTTAAACACCCAGAAACTCTGTCCTAAGGTTTTGGACCTGGGGTAGGGATGGCTTTCTGACTGCTGCAATGCTACGGGTTTTGGAGGGGCAGGGTGGAGGGGTGGTGGAAGGAAGGCAGCTGTTGCTCCAGCCACCTTTCATCAAGTGAATCACCTTTTCAGCGCCTTTCAGCACTGGGTCAGGCCTTCAAGGGTTTCTCAGCTTACTCTCATTTCCCAACTTAGGGAACCCAGGCCACCGTGATGATGAGGGGTTGGGGTGCCCTCCCACAGGAATGTGCTGGGACCGTCCTCCCTGGTGTCCCTAGAGGTCTCAAAGGTTTTCAGACCATCAACCATACTCAGGGCTGCTCAGCTGACACCTGTGTGAGAGCTGAAGCAAAGTAGCCGCCTGATAACAGTCCATGTGACAAGTGGAAAGACTAAGGCCCAGAAAGGAGTACCTAATGGCTCCTATATGGAGGCAGAATTTCCCATGGGAAGATCAAGCAGGCTCCCGGCATTCTCCCTTCTCCTCCTACCCCCAGCCCTGTGGATCTGAGCTGCAGTCCTCTGAGCTCTCAGGAATCCAGGCTGAGTTTGCTGGCTGTCAGAATAGCGTAGCCTTGAGAATGAATTCAGGGCTGGCAAATTCATTTTGCCTCTTCTCCCTCCGGTGGTGGAAGGAATGATCTCGCCGGCCCTGAAGGAGTTCAAGCCGGGGTCAGAGAAGCCCTCTGAAGGATGTTCTAAAAAGAGGGTTGAGGGGGATGGTACTCCGGCCTGCTCCCTCTTTGGCCCAGGGTCCGCGCTGATCCCTGCTCAGGAGGCCTGGGGCCATCCTCGAATCTGCGTGGCACGTCCGCTCTCCCAAGCGGGCCTCGTCAATCAGGCAGCGGCCCTAGCCGGGCCAGTACGTCTTCCGCTAGTCTCAAGCCCCCGGGGAGACCCCCGCCTCTGCTCTCTCCCGGTGCCCGCCTCCCCCCACCCCGCCCCCAGCGGCGGTGTCATTGTTCTCTGACGTCACGCAGAGGCCCCGCCCCTCGACCCCCATCCCGGCTCCCGGGCTCCGGCTCCTGGCGCCCGAGACCCAGCAGCCTCTAAAGCCCCGGCCGAGCAAGGCTCCCCCCGCGGCCCGGCCGGGGCTGCGCCCCCTTGCGCTCTCCCCAACTTGCCTTTGTTATTCCAGCTCCCTTCCTCGCCTCGCCTCCAACACCGCGGCGGATTGGAAAACGCGGAGCGCGGAACCGCCACTACACCTGGAATCCGAAGCCGGCGCCCGGCCGAAGCCTCCCCAGCTGGCGCGGGGAGGGGAGTGCGCGCGTGCGCGCGTGTTTGTGTCCAACCCGGGCTGCGCGGGCGCTGATTATGATTTGGGACTGAGGGTACCGCAGATCATGAGTACCGGGGCTGAGGGGAAGGGGTATGGAAGAGGACGTGGAAGGATGTGTTTGTATGTGTACCTGAATGTGAGGAGTTCGTGCACAGGGAGATGTTTTGTGTTTTGAGTGTATGTGGGTTTGTACAGTGGTGTGTGCGCGCTTGCCATGTACACTGGCATATTTGAGAGCGCAAGTGTACGTGTGTGTGGGTGCGTGTGCGTGTGGAAGCGTGTTAGTAATACTGAGTGTGGGTGCAAACGTGTGCCGTTTGGGTAGGAGTTTCCGTGTGAGGGGCAGCGGACGTGAGCTGAAGTGGGTGCACACTTAGGTGCTCTCAAGGGTGGGTCTGCCCGGGGAACCCCGCGAGCGGCTGTATCCAACTACACCTTGTGAGTGCCATCCTTCTCCCCGACTCCTGGGACAGTGCACAGCCCTAAGCCGGAATCCTGCGCCACCTCTCCCTTCTCTCCCGCCCACCCCCAGCCCCTGCCGCCCACCGCCCGCGCACTTTGGGCCTGGGATGTTTCCCGCGGGGCCTTGGGGAATCCAAGCGCTTTTGGACCGCACGGAGTGCGGGGGACAGACCCTGCGCACCGCTTCTACCCAGCGCTCCAGCCTTCTCCAACATGGCCTTTGGTGGGAGGGGGCTGGCGTCCTCTGCTCCCCCGACCCGCCAGCCCACGGGCTTTAGGAGCAACCCCAAAGCCTTCTCCAGCGGAAGGCTTTGGCAATCTCGTTAGCAACTCGCTCAGCCCTAGTACTGGTACCTGACAGCTTTCGCAGCCCCGAGCGCACTCCTGTCGGGGGCGTGAGAGCAGAGCGGGGGACACTCCGATGAGACTGGTGATTTCAGCCTCCTTCCCAGTGTGAACACATCTTAGGCTCAGTATTTCTCTCCTGCTCCAAACTTGCTGGGGCAGCTGGGGGTGAGGTCGCATTTAGGGAGGGGGTGGGTGGGAGCGTCCAGGGAGCAGTGGAGGGAAGAGAGAGAAGGAGATGAGTGGGAGTGGGGGAGTGGGTGACGCACGAAGCCTATCAGAGCCCTAGAGGGGAAAAAGCTTGGAGAGCGCCCAGACCGAGAATCTCGGAAGAAAGGGAGAAAAAGAGGGAAAGGAAAGGGAGAGAAAGAGAGGCGGAAAGAGACCGAGAGAAAGGCGAGACCGCAGAGAGCGCTAGGCAAGCCGAGCTGAGCGCTGGCGGCGGCGGTGGCGGCGGCGGCGGCGGCGGCGCTGGCGCTGCGCTCCGCTCCTCCCTCCATCCCTAGTTCCGCACCGGCTTTTGCGGCCGGCCGGCGGCGCGGGGCCCTTTGGAAATAGAATAGCCAATGTAATCTGACACTTCAACTTGCTCGGCTCCGGGCGAGTTGATTCACTTACTCACCCCCTAACGCCGAGTTCCTTTTCACTGTCTGTGGACATTAAAAAAGCGAGCGGCGGCGGGCGCCCGGGAGAGCGATCGGCCAGGCGGCGGGCGGCGAGCAGCGACCGGGCGGCCGAGCAAGCGAGCAGCGCCGGCGCAGCGCGGTGACCCCAGCCCCGGTCGGCGCGGAGCAGAAGCCGGCGCGGAGCCCGTCTCGGCGCCCTCGCAGCTCCTCCCGGCCGGAGCCGGCCCTGCCGGGCAGCGGTGGCTGTGGCAGCGGCGCGTCCTCCAGCGGCAGCAGCGGCGCTCGCAGCACCGGGTAAGTTTGGGGCCAGACCCGGGCGTCCGCTGGCCCCAGGCCTTCCTCCCGCTCTCCTTGTACTCCTGGGGTGCGATAGTGGAGCGCCGGGTGCTGGAGCTTTTTCCCTTTTAGGGTCCGCTGGGACCTGGCGAGCCGGGCGAGTGCCCGGCGGCAGAGCTCCGCTGCGCTCTTCTTGGCGACCCGGGGCCGAGGCCCAGGCGACCGAGGAATGCCCGGCTGCGCGGAGCCGGCTTGGTCTGCGCGCGGGGTTCGGGGCTCTTCGGGTGTGCGGGGCGTGAGTGCAGTTGTGCGCGCGCGGACCTGGTGCCCGCCTCCTGCCGGCGCGCCTGCAACCCTGGTTCCGTACACCCGGGGGCCGGGCAGGACCAGGATTCGGGCAAGGAGGGAGAGAAGGACCGGGGTAGGATCACCTCTGTCTCCCTCCTTTCCTTTGGAAAGACGCGAAGTTGTGCGCCTGTGTGTAGGAGAGCCGCCCGGGAAGGCGCCGGATTTCGGGGCGGCAAGGGGGTGGTGGTGTTAAGTTGTGCATCTGAATTTCCAGGGGAAACACACACTTTGGTAAATGGGAGTGGGGGGCGCGGTTAAGTTGTTTGTGTGCAAATTGCCCGGGGAGACGCGGTGCACCGTACTAGCGGGGAACGCCAAGGGGTGTGTGAAGGGTCTTCCGGTAGATCTTTAGAAACCCGGGGAGCCTTCAGGCCAAAGCCTGGATGGGGCTGCCCCGACCAGGAGGGGAGCCCAGGGGGGAGATGAACGTGTGTGTGCGCGCGCGCGTTGCAAATACGAAAGTAATTTCCCCGTGTTCTTTCTTCCTCTCCGTCTCCGGCGACGGCGGCCCCGGGGGAGTGGGAGGCCGGCCGGGGCGGAGGTTGGGGGGCCGGGCCGGGGCTGGGGCTGGAGCTGGGGTGGGGGGCGGGCTCTGGAAGCTTGATTCACATTCCTGGCGTCTAGGCTGGGGGGAAAACAGTGGGGAGCGCGGCCTCGGCGTCTAGAGCGCGGGCAGCGGGCGCGCGTCGCCCCCTCGCCAGGGACATCTGTCCAGGAAGCCAGCCGGGCGAGGAGAGGGCGCGGTGCGGAGGGCAGGCTCCCCGCCCCGGAGCAGCGGGGGCGCGGGCTAGGGGCAGCCGTCTTCCCGGCCATTGTGCGCCAGCAGATTTTCACGGGAGACTGCCCCGGAGCCGCCGGAGAAGGCCGGGAGCCGGCCTCAGCCCCGGGTTTAAAAGACACTCCAGGAATGTAAACAACCCGAGCCGGAGGGCGGGCGGGCGGGGGCGCGCCAGGGCTGCCGGCCGGGGCCCCCCACCCCTCCCCGGGGGACAACCGGACGGCAGGGCGGCCCAGCCCGACCCCTCTACCTCCCACAAACTTTTTCCTCCCTTGCCTTCCTTCCCACCTCGCTCCTCCGGCAGGGCACTGAGGGAGGGCCTCTCCGCGGGCGAGGACCCAGGGCGCCTGGCACCCGGCGCCTGACCCCGGAGGGCTGGCGGCCGGGCCCCTGCTTGGGTGTCCAGAGCCCCGGCTGGCTGCCTGGGAGCCGCAAGCTTCCTGGGCAGGCAGTGCCGGAGTAACTGGGGCTCTGAAAGCCTGCCCGCCTGGCTCCCTCCCGCTGCTTCCCCCGCTCTCCCCCTTCTCCTCCCCCCTGACTGCTTTTCCAGTGCCCTGACATGAGGGAGGAAGATTTAACTTGGCAGCCCAAACAAATGTTCTCTCAGAGGTCCTCCAAGAAGCTGGCGGCTGGGCTGGCAGGGTGAGGGCACTGCTCGGCCAGGCTTTTTCTTCCTTCTTGCTCTGCCATGGCCATTTGGAGCCCCCTGGGTGGACAGCCTAGGGCATGGGAGAGTAGGGCCCAACCCTTACTGATTTAGAAGGGCAGGGGAAAGCTGCTTCTGGAAGCCCCTGGCTTAGCGTTGGGCAGGAGCTGCCTGGAGCTGCTTCCTGGTGCCAAGGGTTTTCTGGAGGATTTTCTTGAGCAACAGTTTGTCTCCTTGCCGCAACCCCGGGAACAGGGCCTGGTAGACCAGAGGGTTAACCAGTGCCGTCTCCTCCCTGGTGGGTGTGAGGACAGGCTGGTTACACAGGGCAGGGCAGGAGGCCAGAGGCTGTTCCCAGAGGTGCCTGGGTTTGCTTATTATTGTTTCTTGAAGGTAGAGATAAAGAGGCAGGCGCTGTCGCTGGAGAATGGGCAGCCTGGCTGGTGAAGAATTCTGACTGACCTGTGCTGCCGTTTGTAGTATGGTCCCGGGAGTTTAAAAGTTGCTCTCAGGGAAGTTTAGATGAGCGAGTAAGCCAGTAACTTTCTCTGTCCTGGCTGCTTTCTGAGGGAATCCAGACTGGGGGACATTCCTGGTTTCTCACTTGCCCGCTGCCTAGCCCTTGTGGCCCGGTTTGAGAATGCCCCGAGACTTGTGTTGACCTTTCTGTCTTCAGGTTGAAGATACTGAAGCACCGGCATCAAACAAAAGACACATTGAAAGCCGCAGAGCACGTGTGACTGAGGGTGTTTTCTTCTGAGTTTTATGTTTTCAGTTGGGTTTTGCTTTACCCAACAGGACAGAAGCATCTCCTGGTCCCAAGTCACGAGGTTAGGAAATGCTGTTTTCAGGTGTAAATCTTAGAACCGTAGACTTCGGAGCTGGTGACCTGGGTGGGATGGTGCAGGGGGCGGGGAACAGTAGGGAGTTTTCTCAAGAGTTTTAAATGGTTTTGGAGTTGGGATTTCAGTCATTCGGGGTATGGCTCACAGAGAAGAGTTGGGAATAAGTAATGGCTGGACTTACGGGAAACTTTGATAACTAGTCCTCTCTCTGCATAAAAGGATTGCTGGCTTCTTTATGGGGACAAAACGTCCCTTTTTCCTCCTAAGGAAAGGGAGAAGAGGAGGAGCCTCATTCCTTTCTCAGCCAGGAGCAAAAAAAGGTCCAGAGACTTGGGCTTTTCCTCTGTCTCTGTCTTTGTTCCCCACCCCCCGCACCCCCCCCCACAAACACACTCCCCCAGTGACAGCATTATCTCCATCCCTGGTCTCCAGACACGTGCCCCAGCCTAGGACAGGTGTCCGCCATCGATGGAAAATTGCAGAGACAAGGACCCCCTAAGCAGCAGACTTCACTTTTTTCCTGATTGACAGAGATGGGGGTGGGTAAAGAAGGTAGACACTTGGCAGCCTGCTGTGTCCTGAGAGTTTTGTCACAAGAGTCCCCGTGTGTGTGAAGTTCTGAGTTCTCTGGCATGGGCCAGCATCCAACAGGCAGCCATGACTCTCGTCTCACGTGAGATGTTGCTATAAGAGATTCAGGCACCAACAAGTTAATTTCCGGAAGCTTCTCTGGGCACTCTGTCACAGAACCAGGAAGCAGGGCCTGCCAGGTTCTGACTGAGTCCCATACGTTTTCATTCATAACTTTGCTCCCCAGGGCCCTAGCCTGGCTCCTATCACCACCTCATCTTTATGAGGCTCCTTAGGTTTTGTGTGGACAACAAAGGCTGGGCTGCTGTAATTACTCTGAACCCTGCTGCAGCCTTGCCTGGTGACTGCTTTGACCTCTCAGCAGGACACAGTGGCCTCTGTCCACGCCCTCTGGGCGGAGGTGGGGGGTGGCTCTTTATCCCTAGAGCTCTACCCTGATGACAAGGGGAGGCAAAGCCTGCCTAGGCTAGAAGCTCCAGGGGTGATCCTGAGGTTGGACCCTGTGGCCCTCAGGGAAGATGAGAGGCTGAGAAAACCAGTGCTAAGCACAGGCTCTGAGGAAAGAGTCCAGAAACCTGTCAGGATTATGCAAACATTTCCTATCACCTGAGGAGATAGGGGAAAGGTGTCAGGAGGCTGTAGTTGGCTGGCTGCCTCCGGCTCATAGCTTTACTCAGCTGGGCCTCAGTTTCCGCATCTGTAAAATGGGTCCAAAGGCAGGACCACCCCACCCCCAACTCTGATGCCACATGGTTGCTGTGAGGATGAGGCAGATATGGGTGTGAAATCCCTGGACGTGTGTCCCCTGAAGGCCTGGCAGGCTGTGGGTGCAGAATGAATGGAGCACCAAGGGGTTAAATTGGAGGTGTTAGAAGCATTTGCCAGATACTGCTCTCCCATCCACACACCTCCTGGAAGCTTATTGTCCAGCTTTGGCTTGCATGCTCCCCATGACAGGGTGTTCACCACCTCTGGGCAGCTTCTGCCTTTAGTGGATAGCTCTGACTGTTGGCATGCTCGGCTGCATACCTTCTGGAAATCAACCCCTGCTGACCTTCGCTGGGCTTAAGGAACTAGGGGTTCTCCAGACCACAGACTAGCACTTTGATGAATGATCCCAGATTCAATACCAGTGCCCAGGCAGGCCACACTTCCCTGGGGCGAGAGGACACCTTTCAATTGGCTGCCTCAGCCCTTATTGGGAGTGACCTGTGGGGAGCAGAGCGGGGTCTGTCTTAGGGGCTCACTGTCACTTGTCTGTGTCTGCGTGCCAGCTCTGCTTCCTGGCACTTGCCTTGGATCAGTTAGAAGAAGAAAGGAGATATGTAGCAGGGAGTGGGGTTGGGTCAGGGCCCTAGCACTGCTGCTGAAGATACTTCCTGAGAGTCCCCAGTGTGAGGACCGTGGCCTGTGAGAGACCCTGAAATGTGTAAGACAGTTCCTGTTCCTTAGGAGCTTCCAGTCCAGCAAGGGCAGGAAGATCAGTCCAAATAAATAATTAACCACCACCGGCTGGCTGCCTGCCATGGGCGCATGATGACAGTAATAACCACAGCCCCTCGCCTTTGTACAGCACTTGGTGGATTAAGAAGTGCTGTCCAACTTTGCCTAACTCCAAGAGCAGTGGCGGAAGCTAGCTGCTGTTTAGAATCAGCCCCATTTAGCAGAGAAGAAAACTGAGGTTTAGGGAGGTGAAATATCCCCTGCTGCAGCCGTTCTCAATGTCAGGCCTTATAGATGGCGAGTGTGTTGGTGCCTTCCCAGTGTACCAGCCAGGCAGGGACAAGGGTGCAGAAATCCATGTGGACCCCCAGAATGGGGAACTGGGGACTGAGGTTAAGTAGCAGGAGGTGTGCCCAGGAGGGGTTGGGGAGGCTCACTTGCCCCCCACTTTGGCAGCACATGGCTCACGCCCTGAGCAACTGCGCCCTTTTCTTAGGGCACAGTGTCTTACAGCCAGAGCTTGCTCTGAACCCCAGATCCTGCCATGACTGCCCAGGGCACACATGTCTGTGCATGGGGCTTTACCCCCATCCCTGGCCCTGGAGCAGGAAGCAGAGATGTTTCTAGGCCCCAGATCCCCATGCAGACCAAGGCTCTTCCCTGGGCTGTGATGGTTTCTATAGATACAGACGTTGACTCAGCCTGCCCCTCCTCTGGCTGAGTCAGTCCCCAAGCCGTGTGGGGTAGCCGCCCTGTGGGGGCCCTTGGATTCCTTCTGCCCCTTAGCACTGCCCCCTCTGCTGACCAGGCCCCTGCACTGAGTTTTCTGGAGCCCATCTCAGTGGCATCCCAGGACCAGGCTGCAGGTGGCGGGGGTCCAGAGCAGGGAGCAGTCGGGCAGCTGAGCTGGCGGCTCCCCAGGAAGCCTGGCCCAGCCTGGCACACCTGCACAGGTAATGACTGTGGCCCAGGAGGGCCCCAGGCCCCGCCTATCAGGCCCAGCTGCTGGGGTTACTGTGGATCGTGCTGGGGGAGGCCGGGGTGTCTGAGCTAATTAGATTTCTTAGATTTCAATGCTCCCCTAATCCTGTTAGCCCGGCTGTAATTGTAACCACTCGAAGATTTCAGCCGTGGCAGGCTGTTGAGGACAGACGGTGTGGGGACTCCACTTAGCCCCAGCCTCAGCCAGCCGGCTGGGGACTGGGGACTCCCCTCCCAGGTCTCCGGGGTGGGGGTCTGAATGGTGTAGGTGATGTGCTTTTCCATAGAATCTTAGCATCGTGGACTGTCAGAGCAGCTGTGGCCTGAGATACCATCTCGCTAAAAGTCTTCACTATGCCAAGTAGGGAAACTGAGGCCTTCAGAGGGGTAGGGACTGGCCCAGTGCCTGGATGGCTGGTAGTGTCAGGGTGGCAGGGACTTTTGTTCTGTGTAATCTTTGTACCTGTAGACATCAGGACAGGTCTGGAATTGTCCAAGGGCCAGTAAACCCTCTGGAGAAGGCTACTTTATTCGGCACTTTTTTGTCTCAAAGCTGACTCCCTAGTTGGCATTCTCTAGACACAGACTCAGGGTCATTGCCTCCGCTGGCCAGGGTTTCTGCTGAGGACTCAGGCCTGTCTTTCCCAGGCTCCCAGACCACAGGGCCTTTCTCCTTCTTCTCCCATCAGTCTGTTCCAGATTCTTGATCTCTTGGAGGGTCCACCTCAGTGCAGATTATAGCTTTGCCAGAGAGTGGCAGAGTTAATCTGAATGTCAGGGATGGGGGTTATTTAAAATATAGTCTCTTTGTACTTTCAATGGCTCTTCTAAAATTATTTTGGAATTATTTTGATATCTGGCTTAAACGGACACTGCACCTACTTTCTGTCCTTTCTCCTACCCTGCCCCCATTTTCCTTGCCTGACAGCTCTAGTCATTCACCCACAGAGGTTGGCACTTGCAGAAGAGGGGGCGGTGGGTGGCAGCGATGCTTTCAGAACCCCTGCCCAGGAGGGTCCCACCCAGCAGTTACATCCTGTTCTCTTCTCTCTGGAGCAGTGGGGAGAGGTGTTTGAAACCTCTTCCTACTCTGCCATCTCCCTGCCTATGTGTTGCACCCCTAAGTATGTGTTATAGAATTGAGGGGCTGTAAGGATTACTTGGTCTGTCCTTTTTTTCTGGCCCAGGAAACCCAACTATGGAAAGAAACAATTGTCTGTATCCAAAGACAACAGCGAATTAATGGCAGACCCGAGCCTGGAACCCTGTCTCTCCAGCTCATTAGTTCATTAAACATTTATTGAGCACCTATTGTTGGCCTGGTGCGGTCCGGCTAGCCACCCTTTGGTGCTCAGAAATGAGTGATGTTCCATCTTTGAGTTGGGAAGGGCCAAATGAATCTAAGGAGGACACTTTCTGTCTTGACCCTCAGATCCTATGCAGCTAGGAAGGATATGGCAGTGAGCCCCAACCCAGCAGCATATTTCTTGAAAGGTAATAATAGGTTGGTTGCACTGGATGTTTGAGGGGAGGAAAACAGAAACTCTTTAGGGAGAGTACAAGATTTCTCATCTGCCCAGGCCTGTTTAGTCCAAGGAGATGGGTGACTGCTGCCTCCAGTCCCCCAGCCCCACCCGGAAGGACTAGTGGTCTGCTCTCCTGTTCCTGCTAACACTTCCTCTGTGGATGGAGAAGCAGGGAGGGAGCCTGCTCACTCCGCCCTGGGAGTCACCTGTGTCATCTCGGGACGAGGAAGCAGACCCAGGTGCCTGGACCTCACCCTGTGCACAGGCTCCTGTCCAAACTCCCGTCCTGCCCCCTGGTAGACCGCGGCCAACGCTGGGAAGCGGGGCACCTGGCTCGGCCCAGGCAGCACTCCGACTGAGGGACAGTTAGGGCATGGCAGCCTCTGGGGGAAGGGTCCCGAAACCTTTCGGCATTTGCTGGTGGGGAGGGCCCTCCCAGGGTCCCTGTCCCACCTTCGCGTTTTGCAGTGGGGAAACCCAAAGTCCAGAGAGGTGAAGGGGCTGGCCGCATGTCACACACTGAGGTGGATCCCCTGCACCAGGGTGTCTCACTGAGGGGGACTGAGTGTTCTGAGTGCGGAGGGGTGGAATTTCCTTATTGATGTCATTGTTTTGGGGCTTCTGCTGTTTACATCTTTAAAGCAACTAACCCAAGACTTGCATAAACATCCTAATACCCAGCATTTCCTGGGCAGCTCCTTGGCTTTAGGTTCTTACACTGCCCGGGATCAACTCTCAACTCCAGCCTCTGTGACATCTATGACTTTGGGCAGCTCCATGTCTGCAGAACAGGTTCACTAATAGTATAAAAAAGAGCATGTGGCCTTCCCCTTGGGTTGAGAAGATGGAGCACAGGCAGGGTCTGGCGCATAGTATGTGCCCAAGACATGGTCGCCTCGGTCGCTGTCACGGCCGTTGCTCCCATGACCCCTGGCCAGCTGTTAGCAGTGCCTCACCTCAGAGTGAACTACGAAGAGACTCAGAGGTGTTGCCCAAGGCCACCTGGTACCTCAGGGCCAACCAAGGCAGGCTTGGGACCCAGGTTTCCTGACACCAGGCCCCTGCCGTGGTCTGCAGTCTCCCCTCTGGAGCAGGCAGGACTGCTGGGGCATCTCAGGGAGGCCCCGATCCATGGGGCCTCATTCACCCTAGCAGGGAAGCCTGTTCCCCTGGGAGAGGTGTTCTGAAGGCAGAGATTTGTATCTGGGTTCCTGCCTCGGAACTTCATCTTCGTCCCCTATAAATTGAGGTGAGCAATGATCGTATTGCCCCCGCAGACTCTTCCTGGGGCAGAGGTGTGGAGCAAAGGAGAGGCAGGAGGGGCTGAGTCTCGTCGGCCGTCAACTTCTGTGCAGACTTGTGCGGGATGGTCACTGACTCTGGGACCCTAGGCCAGTCACAGGCTCTGCTGAGCCTCAGTTTCCTCACCTGAAAATCGCGAGCTGAGACCACATCCAGGTTCTCAAAATGGGTCCTCACGGACACCAGTACACAAAAGGAAGGACAGATGGCAGAGCACAGCCTCTCCCGGGAAACCACCAGCCCCTTTGGCTCACCCAGGCTTTACTAAGCCATAGGACACACCTCTCACTTCCCTTTTTAATGCACAATAACTCATGAAGACCCCAGTGGAACCTCCTGGTGAGCCTAGGTGGCCCCAGCTCTGCCATCTTACAGCTCAGCCAGTGGCTGGTTTTCCTAGTGAAGAGCGGCCTTCCCCAGGGGGTGTCCGTGATGGGGAGTGTGAGGACAGAAGCCCGCCAGCCTGTCTCTCAGCAGTTCTACCTGATCTCCACCCCCTCAAACCTGCAGGTCCGTCACTTTCGCTGGCCTCCTTTTCTTTTATTGTTACCAGACCACAAATCCGTTTGTGGTTGGGCAGGCCCCAAAGCAAGGCCAGCTTGGCAGAGGGGTGGGACCCTTCCTTGTCCCTAGAGATAGGCCTTGAAGATCTGCTGGCTTTGTGAGAGGAGAGGCCCTTGCACCCAACCTGCAGGGGTGGTGAGCCTGCCTGCACTCCTTGGCAATTAATGTAGTTTTCTGCAGAGGTGGTCCCCAGCTTTGTTCCAATCCTTGAATGAGTTTGAACAGCTGAAAGCAGTGTAAGAACCACAGCCTTCATCTGAGGGTCTAAAATTACACTGGCTCTGGACTCTTGAGAGTCCCTTGGACAGCAAGGAGATCCAACCAGTCAATCCTAAAGGAAATCGGTCTTGAATATTCCTTGGAAGGACTGATGCTGAATCTGAATACTTTGGCTACCGGATGCAAAGAGCTGACTCATTTGAAAAGACTCTGATGTTGGGAAAGATTGAAGGCGGGAGGAGAAGGGGACAACAGAGGATGAGATGGTTGGACAGCATCACCAACTCGATGGACATGAGTTTGAGTGAGCTCCAGGAGTTGGTGATGGACAGGGAAGCCTGCTGTGCTGCAGTCCATGGGGTCACAAAGAGTTGGACATGACTGAGCGACTGAAATGAACTGGACTTCCCAGATGGTGGCAGTGGGAAAGAATCCATCCACTTGCCAATGCAGGAGATGCAGGTTTGATCTCTGGGTTGGGAAGATCCCCTGGAGAAGGAAATGACAACCCGCTCCAGTATCCTTGCCTGGAGAATCCCATGGACAGAGGAGCCTGGTGGGGTATAGTCCCTGCAGTCACTGCAAGAGAGGTGGACACGACTGAGGGATGAACCCACACTGGAGTTAGTGTGACTGGCGGTTTGTCTTTCCTCTCCTCTCGTCCAGACCCTCTGATTCCCACTCATTTGTGTCTCACCTCTCTAGTCACGGAGGCACTGTGTTTAAACCCCCGCTCTCAAACCAGCTTGACTGGTGAGGAAGGCAAGGCCTAGGGAGAACGGACCTGACCAAGATTACTAAGAACAGTAGGTCCCCTGGGACACCAGGCCTGGCTCGGAGTGGGGCGGCTGGGGTGGCCCCAGGGGGTGGCCTCTTGTGCCAGCTGCCCTTGCCGCTGAAACCATTTTGTCTCATCCTCCGTGAACACCAGGATTCAACGTTGACAGAAAGAGCTAGGATTAGGGTGAAGGGTGGAAGTTCCCGCCCACTCCCTTTTCTAGGGAGGCTGAGCAGGACTGGTTTAGGGCTTACCTGCTGTGGGTCAGGAGGCCAGTTTCAGCCCTGCTGGCTGCACTGCCTGTTTATCCTGCCCCGGTTAATGTCTCCTCTTCCTGGGCTGAGAGGCCTGACAACATTACCTAGAGAGGAGTGCGCGGTGTCTTCTGAATGCTGGGCCGGGATCAGTCAGTTGTGAGCTGTTAGCTGGGGTGTCATGCTGCTGTCGGGGATGGGAGCGGGGGCAGCCTGGGGCCTTGGGGAGAGCCGTGGGCCCCAGCTGGCTTTCCCCCCGCCGGCAGGCCCGCTCTGGGACGGCGGATGTGTCACTTTCCCTCCCTGGCTCACACCCCTCCTGCCCTTAATTTTGTGGGACTCTGGGGAGTGGGCATTGTGGCTGGCAGGGGGCAAGTCAGGGGGCTCCTGGGCACTCAGCCCCTCTGCCTGGTTTGCTTAGCACCCCCGCAACTCCACCCCAAGCTCTTGGACCCCCTTTTGCTTCCAATCCTTGAAAAAGAGAGGAAACCTCAAGTGTGATTTCTTGCCTGGTGTTTGGTGATGGGGCCTGGCTGTGAAAGGAACTTCCCTGAAGCTGTGAGCTCAGCATTGATTTATTTCCTGCAAAAGGATCGCTTTGTGATTCCTCCCACCCCAGTCCAGGTTGACACTTTCATTTCTGTGTGTGCTTTGTGTACAGGGCTGATTTCTATAGGCACAGGAGTGGAGCTGCTTTGGGGCTTGGAATCCACATGGGGCCCAGGATTCTCAGAGTTTTCTGCCTTGTGGATGGCTGCCCTCCTAGCTAGCTCCCTAGAGGTGTGGTTGTCCAGCCAGGGGAGATGGTCCTCCAGACCTGCCGCTCTGGGGGCTCCAAACACTACTATTCTGGGTGTTCATGGGACCTTTGATTCTCAAGACTGCAAGGGAGCTTGGCAGCCACCTCATCTGATGTCTTGTTACACAGATGACTTCCGGTCCTTCTGCCACATCCCCACAGAGCATGTTATAGGCTTGCATGCCTCCAGGGACAGCTCCCTGCCTCCTATCTGCTTCCTCCTGGGAAGTTCCACTTTGTGTGGCGCCTGGAAGAATGCCTCTCACTATCTCTCAGAACTGTGCCGATAGGGTAAAGTCAGTTCTTGGGAACTCCCTTTCGCATCATGGGTGTTTCCCCAGAGACTTCTCCTCTCTAGCTGAGTTCAGGCTGGAGTGGGCAGAATGGGCTTCCTGGATGAGGTAGCCTTTCTCAGTTCTCCTGCTGCTGCTGCTAAGTTGCTTCAGTCGTGTCTGACTCTGTGCGACCCCATAGACGGCAGCCCACCAGGCTCCCCCATCCCTGGGATTCTCCAGGCAAGAACACTGGAGTGGGTTGCCATTTCCTTCTCCAATGCATGAAAGTGAAAAGTTAAAGTGAAGTCGCTCAGTCGTGTCCGACTCCCAGCGACGCCATGGACTGCAGCCTCCCAGGCTCCTCCGTCCATGGGATTTCCCAGGCGAGAGTCCTGGAGTGGGGTGCCATCGCCTTCTCTCCCCTCAATTCTCCAGGCCTTCTTATTATCTCTGCCTTCTGGTAAGAGCCTGGGCAGCTTGGAGAACTCAAGCCTGACCTGAAAATGGTCTAAGACATGGAAGCAGGCTGGGGATGTCCCAACAGTGGCTCATTAGGGTCCAAGGGAGAGAAAGTGGCCTGGCACCTGCTCTTTAAGTGTCAGACATGCCCGTTGTTTTGAGAAGGAAATCTTTCTAGCTTCTCCCAGCTTGCTTACCTGCCGCTGGAACTGGGGTCCCTTTCTAGGAGCACAGCCAGGGGGCTGTGAGTACTGCTCCCTCCCTGTCTGTCTCCATCTGCCTCTTCCCAAGCCCCTCTCTGCCCTGCTCTGTCCCCTGTCTCACTGTCGGAACCTCCTGCCTAAGCATCCTGAGGCCCCAGAGACCCGGCGTGTCTACAGAGAGTGCTGGATTTAGTCAGAACTTCTGGCATTGCGTGCCGACAGTGCCCGCCTAGGCTGTCAGAGGGGCGAGCCAGTGCCCTGCATGCTGCCCAGTGTCACAGCACTTATTACCATGTGCCGTGATGACAGTGTCAGCACAGAAAGGCCTTGGAGATTATCCAGGCCAACCCTCTCATTTAGCTGCTGGGTCTGACCTCAGAAGAGACAGAGGCCTCCCCAAGGTCACAGAGCAAGTCCTTGGCTTGGAGAACTGGAGCTAAAACCCAGGCATCCTGACCATCAGCGTGTGCCCATCCTCCGCCTTGTCATTGGGCAGAAACCTTTTGCTGACTGAGACTCAGAGGGAAGCCCCACTGTGGCTGTGGTAGTGACACCTGGTTCACCTGGGACCTACCATCCTCATCTCACAGAGCTCCTGGGCCTTGGCTCTCTGGCTGTACTCACCAGAACCTCTGGGTCTCCATGCCCCAGAGACCCAGCTGGCTCCCCGAGCCGAGCAGCCCCCCATTCCCTCCCCGCCCCCCCGCCTACACCGGGGCTGCTGCCCTAATACAAGGCTCTCCCCTTCACTTCCTGACTCAGACAGGGCTGCCCTGCACTCTGCTAGCTGTCACCTTGGCTAGAAACAGTGTCCCACTGGCTAGAACAGGAGCCCACCCGAGACCCCTTGCACAGGTGTCTAGCCTAACTGGCTGCAGAATGTTACCCTGGCCTGGGACCATGGGTTGAATTTGTGACCCTCGTTTCAACCTGGTGCAGTCCCTTCCAGGTCTCTGAAGATGCAAAGATGCCCAGACTGTTGGGACAGCTGGGACCTGGGCAACCAGCCTATCTTATCCCTGTCTCATCCCCATTTCCCAGATTAGGAGACTGAGGCCCAGAGAGGGAAGGAAGCTGGCTGCAAAGCCAGCAAGGTACTAAATCCTCCATGTGAGCCAGCCTGGCCTCCTTCCATCGCCCGCTCCCCGAGGCTAATTCCTTGGATTGCCCAGGTCGAGCGAGTGTGTGTGGAACAGGGACACGCAATGAATAGCAGCTGCTGCTTTCCCTTCAGGGCTTGTCCAGACCCTGAGGCCAGGCCCTGCTTCCCTTCCAAACCTGGGAGCCCGTGCGCTGGGAGGGCAGCACCTGCTGCCTGCTGCCAGCCTGAGAACCAGGTTTCCTGGCCGGTCTGGAGCCTCCAGTGTTCTGTCCCTGAGGGTACAAGGCCTGGGATCTTTCTGTGCCTCCCCTTGCCCTGCTCTTTAAGAAAGATGGATTACTCGATGACCCTGTATGCGAGACAGCAAAAGAGACACAGATATAAAGAACAGACTTGTGGACTCTGTGGGAGAAGGCGAGGGTGGGATGAGTTGAGAATAGCATTGAAACATGTATATTACCATATGTGAAATAGATCGCCAGCCCAGGTTTGATGCATGAGACAGGGTGCTCGGGGCTGGTGCACTGGGATGACCCTGAAGAATGGGGTGCGGAGGCCGTTGGGAAGGAGCTTCAGGATGGGGGACACGTGTACACCCACGAAAGCTGATTCATGTCAATGTATCGCAAAACCACTGAAGTATTGTAATTAGCCTCCAATTAAAATAAATTAATTTTTTAAAAAAAGAAAAGCAAAAAAAAAAAAAGAAAGATGGATTACTTATGCATTCGTCAAGTTTGTTGAGCACCTACTATTTGCCAGGAACTATTCCAGACCTTGGAGATCTAGTGGTGAACTTGACAGAGGCCCACTGCATTCTCGTAGGTGAGACAGTCAGCAAGTCTACAGCTTAATGTACAATGTCATGCCGAGTTAGGGTAAGTGTTTTGAGGAAAACAGAGGATAAGGTGATACAAGGAGATGAGAGAATTGGGCTTCTTTAGATAGAGTGATCAGGAAAGGCTTCTCTGAAGAGGCCTACCTTTGAATAGATATCTCAGGGAGATAAGGGAGTGAATCCCATAAGCATTTGGGAGAAAAGCACTCTAGACAGCAGGAACAGAGTGTGCAAAGACCCTCTGGCATACTCTAAGACAGGCAGGGAGGCCAGTGTAACTGGATGGAGTAGGATCAGGAGGAAGATAGGAGAGGAAGTGAGCAAGGTGGTCAGGGACCAGGTCACAGAGGGCCTTATGGAGCCCAGGAAGGGCTTCTGACCTCACACTCAGTAATTTGGAAGTCATTGGAGGATTTTAATTAAAGGACTGAGACTATCTGGCATATCTTCTAAAAAGATCCCTCTGCCTAGTGAGCTGAGTATAGATTCTAGGAGCCAAGGGTGGAAACAAGGAGAGCAACTGGGCAGCTTTTACAGGAACCCACATGAGGATGCTGGTGACTTTGACCAGAGTAGTCAGTGGCGTTAGTGAGATGGATGTTAGTAAGCGGATGTTAGTGGATGTATTTGAGTGCCTAGAAGCCCACTGGGAATGCCTGCCGATCTCTGCCAAGCAGGCTGAGGGCTCGGGACTGGCAAGCTGGCCCAGATCTCCGAGTCCTGTGGGTACGTGCACTTTTTCTTTCGTGCTTGTCACCTCCCATGAAACTATAAACTGTTTGTCATAAAGTGCCCAATGAGCAGTTGGGAAAATAGAGGCATGGGGAGGTGTTTCTCACACCCTAGTCTGCACTTGTCACTTAGCACCTGGCTCCCATCCTGGTTGTCTTGCATTCGCCTTCTGCTTTCATACCCTCTGCTCTGCACCGTCACTTTCTAACACGCCATCACCCGCAAGCCCTGGCACCCTTGCCTATATCAGTCCTTACCCAGTCCTACCTGGTGAACTCCTCTGCGTCCCTAAGAGCCCAGCTCCAGAGCTGCCACCTCTGACCTCCCTCCCCTGGATGCTTTCCGACCCTAGGGTTTCTTCCTCCACTGAAAATTCTCCTGTTCCTCTCTCTTCTGCCCTCTGTTGCCTGTGATCCACCAGAATGGGTACTGGGTCTGTGCCTCCCCCTTTAAGCCCCCTCTTTCCACTCTAGGTCCTCACAGCCTGGCCCAGGACTGGCACAGAGGAGGGAACACAAACATCGCAGTGTATTCCTGGAGCAATAGCTGGTCACCATGGAAACAAGGAAGTGTTGCAACTTCCCTGACTGTGGAGGTTGGGGTCACAGCAGGTAGCTCTGTCCTGGCCCCAAGGGTCAACCCATGATGACCATCCTGGGATTCTTACTGATTCAACGTCATCTTCAGCAGGTCCTTTCCCATCCCGGGGTCTCAGTTTACCGGTCAGTGACATGGGGGCACTGGGACTTCTTGGCTCGCTGAGGTCGTTTCCACCCTGGACCTCCGATTCTGCCTTGTAACCACAGGCAGGCCCTTCGCCCTCTTTAGGCCTCCAGTTCCCTATTCTGTTCCTGTCTCTCCTCCAAGAGGATAACCTGTCTGAGTCAGGCCACTCCAGAATCCCAGGGTGTACATGGCCAGGAAGCCCTTGATAACTAAACTGGGATTCGTGTGACTTACAGAGACAGCAGGAGGGAAGTCCTGCCTCCCAGATGGCAACAGGGGCAGCGAGGGGTGGGTTTCACTCTGGTCTGAGCCTGTGCAGGCCCCTGGGCCTCCTTCCCTTGCCTTGAAGGTGACCACAGCTGGTGTTTGTCAGATGGGCCTTGTCTCCACTGGCTGCCACCCAGCATACTGGTGTTGAGCAGGGCTGGTCCTGGGCGGCCCCAGAGACTGCCCGCAGCAGGGTGAGTGGGTGGACAGTGCCTTCTCACTATGACTCTCTTCTCTCCACTTCATTACTTAGAAGCCAAGAGTTAGCCAAACACAAAACCGCAGCCTGGCTGCTGGCACCCTTCATGGCCTTGCAGCGTCTGAGTGGGGTGGTTCCAGGGCTTGGTGACAATCAGGCAGGGCCCAGACCAGTGAGACCAAGGATCTGAGATGCCCAGTAAGGGCCTGACCCAGAGCCAGGTCTCCACCTGCCACTAGTCTCAGTGGGCAGAGGGCTCAGGCTTCCCAGGTGGCTTAGTGGTAAAAGAATCTGCCTGCCATTGCAGGAGATGTGGGTTCAGTCTCTGGGTTGGGAAGAGCCCCTGGAGGAGGAAATGGCAACCCACTCCAGTATTCTTGCAGGAAAATCCCATGGACAGAGGAGCCTGGTGGGCTACAGTCTAGAAGGTCTCGAAGAGTCAGACATGAATGAGCAACTGGGCTTGCCTGCAGGCAGAGGACTCAGCCTGGACCAGTCCACCTCAACTCCCGCCTGACACTTAGCAGGGGGTTGGTCTTTCCCATCAGGCCCGTAAGGAGGAACCTGGGATGAGAGGGCCTCTGGGGCTCTCCAGGTCTGCTTGCTCATCTGTAAAATGGGTGGAGAGCACCGCCTCCCAGGGCGCCAGGAGGGGAGGCCGAGGAAGGTAGTTTGTACTCAATAAAAACTCTTACTGGATTGCCAGCAGACTTCAGCCGGAGGGATGCCCCTGTAAACATCTTTTTCAGGAAATGAAAGCCGGAAATTTTTTAAGGTTGAGAATCTGGTGCCGTGTGGAAATACCTCCCCCTCTGTGTCTATGTGGTTTCCAGTGGTTGGGAACTCATGTAGCCAACCAGACGTGCATTCCCTGCCCAGCACTGCTCTGATGTTGGGCTGACTAGCATCCTCAGGGCAGTAAGGGGCCCCGGAAAATGGCTGTGATCAGAGTCAGGAGACCCAATTCCCATCTCCACCAGGGAGCCACTTGGTGGCCCTGAGTCTGCCCTCGGTTTCCCTGTGTGTGCATTGAGGCCTTTTCTAGCTAGGACTCTTGAAGAAGTCTGTTTGAGTATTTGTACCTCCTGGGTAGGCAAGGCTGTCTGTACAAGCCCCCTCACCCCCCACCAACACTGACTATGATCATCTCCCCTCTACTCACAGAGTTCTCCCATTTGTAGAACAGGGATCTGTCCACAGGGCTTTGGACATTGTTGTGGAGACTGGCATAAAGTCTCTCAGCTTCTCCTTCTAGCACATCTCAGTTTTATCATTGCCTCCTCCCGGGGGTCTCTCAGGTGCTCCCCTTTACTCCCCTAGCCCTCTGCATTCTCCCTGACTGGACTGCCACCTTCGTGAGGGTACCAGCTTGGTCTCATTCCTGCATCCCAGACAGCCTGGAGCAGCCAAGGTGTTCAGTAAAGCTCAGATAGAAGGATAAGGAAATAGAAACCCTCAGTTATCCAGAAAGTACCAGTTTTCTCAGCATATGGGTTTCACTCAGCTATGTTCAATTGCTGATGTTTTGCTCAGGATATAGGATCCTTTAAAAAAAAAATCTAATTTTTAATAAGCTCCAAGGCCAGAATTGGGCTTTCCTGGTGGCTCAGACAGTAAAGAAGCTGCCTGCCATGCAGGAAACCTGGGTTCAATCCCTGGGCTGGGTTTTGGCGAATCCTTGTCTTTCAAAACTGGTGCTTTCTGACTTGTATGCTGCTGCTGCTGCTAAGTTGCTTCAGTCGTGTCTGACTCTGTGTGACCCCATAGACGGTAGCCCACCAGGCTCCCCATCCCTGGGATTCTCCAGGCAAGAACACTGGAGTGGGTTGCCATTTCCTTCTCCAATGCAGGAAAGTGAAAAGTGAAAGTGAAGTCGCTCAGTCATGTCCAACTCTTCACGACCCCATGGACTGCAGCCCACCAGGCTCTTCCGTCCATGGGATTTTCCAGGAGAGAGGACTGGAGTGGGGTGCCATCGCCTTCTCCCTCTGACTTGTATAGTTGCATGTATTCACATTGTTTGAGCAGCTACTATCTCTTTTTTGAGTTACATAGAGTAAATAATCCCATTTCTCATTTCTCATGCCAAGAAAGCAAGGAAGGTTAGTAAACATTCTGCTTTGGTTGTTCTTTGTTATGTTTCTACCTTCAGGGACTAGGTTTTATCTGTCTGTTCCTCCCTTCCGAACTCCAGGTCTCCGATACACCATGCGCTTGCTCAGTGCATTGTGTCTGTTGGGACCGTCGTGTTTGATCATACATGTTGTGCACTACACAGCTTAGGAGCGCTCACAGTGTAGTCCCCACAGATTACACATTTATTAAGTTCTGGTGGATAGTGGGGAAGTGTTTTGCGAAAGGGGAACCTTGTTCTAGTTCTTGTAAAGCCACTGTCAGGACTAGGAGCTAGGGACTCTCAGGACTAGGGACTGTCATTGGCCCATTGCCCCAGCTGAAACTCGGGAGTCATCGCTGGCTCCTCCCTAGGACTGCTACCTATGACACTGGGTTTCCATGTCCCTGCTGCGCTGCCCAGAACTTGGCCTGTGGGAGTATGTAGTCAGGGAACTGACACCTCAGACTCCACCTTCCAAATGTTTCCAAAGTCACCTCTCCTTTCCACTCTTATGAAGCAGCCTTTCCCTCCAGTGTCTGCCTCCAGCTTCCCTTCTGTCCTCTCTCTACTTGGCCACCAGCATGACCTTAATATAAGGCACCTCTGATGCTGTCACCTCCGCGACTCTACTTAAAACTCCTTTGTAGCCCTCTAGCACCTACAGCCCGGCTAGAGATGCCACATCTCTAGATGCTAGATGTAGGAGGTGCTACAGCACCTACTCAGGGCCCTTTGGCCCCAGCTGAACTTCCCCTTGTGTGTGCTTTACATATTCTGTTCTCTGCTCTGTCTGCTTGGTGAACTCCTAGGCATCCTGCAAAGCTCTGCTCAAGGTGGAGCTTGCCCTCATGCACCAGCTAGGTCAAGGAGGTGGGTCCTCTGCCTTTGCCCCAGTTTCCCCAGCACTGTTGCAGCCCTCATCTGGCAGGATCCCAGCTACCTTCAAGGTGCCCTATCCACATACAGGCTCTGACTCCCTGATACCCAGCACCAAGCTTGGCATGTAGCAGACATTCCAAAATGCTTGTTAAAGAGGCAAATAAATAAATGATGGCTATACTTTACACAGAGTTGGTAGGTTTTGTGGTTTGGAGATAAATATAAATTGTTGTTGCTGTTTTCATCTCTCAGTCGTGTCCAACTCTTTTGCGACCCTGTGGACTGTAACCCACCAGGCTTCTCTGTCCATGGAATTCTCCAGGCAAGAATACTGGAATGGGTTGCCATTTCCTTCTCTAAAGGATCTTCCTGACCTGGGGATTGAACCTGTGTCTCCTGCATTGGCAAGCAGATTCTTTACCCCTGAGCCACCAGGGAAGTCCAAATATAAATGCATAAATATACAAACATATATACATATATATATTTGCATTTTAGGTGGGTGTCTTAGAAGAGACTTGCATGCTTTGCTTGAGAAGGAATTGAGTAACTTCAGTCCCAGAGTCCCAGCTGCCCCGTGTACATGGTCTGACCCCTCAGTCACTTCTTTTGGGTCCCCCACTCAGCAACCCACTCCAGTACTCTTGCCTGGAAAATCCCATGGATGGAGGAGCCTGGCAGGCTACAGTCCATGGGGTCGCAAAGAGTCGGACATGACTGAGCGACTTCACTTTTTCCTTCTTCACTCCCTCAACACTCCACTTAGAGCCAGAGGGGTAGCTGGCCTGAGTGGTTTTGCCCAGGGTTGCCGCCCTCCTCGGCTTGGCTTCCTGGGAGAATTGGCTCAGCATCAGCCTGGCCGGGCCTCAGGGCCTCTTGGGCAAGACTCCCTGGGCAGGGCCAGGGGCTGGAGCCTCATCCATGCAGCCTACGCACCAGGCCAGTCTGCGGCCGAATGAGCTCCAGCTTGCCACGGAGCTGGGGGCGGGCAGGAGGGAGGGACATCCTCTGTCGGGTGAACATGGGTGTCCGGGCCTGCCGAGGCACATCCCAGTGCTCTATTGGTTAGAGGCACTGAGCTGGGAGTTGCCAGGTGTCAGCCAGAGAGTGACAGGGAGGGAGACTTTCCTGGGACTCGGCCCCTGCAGCAGAGCGGAGGCTGCAGGAGGTTTGGGATCCCCAGACCTGTCTGACTGCTGTCTGTCCCTTCCCTGATGATCTTTTCACTACCTCAACTCCGGCAGCTCCTGGGGTCCCGGGGAGGCTGGGTGGGCCACGGGCAGGTGATTTCTCTAAGCCAAGACTGAGAGCAAAATTTCTTTTTAGCTATCCCCATTGCAAATACTGAGTTGGCCAAAAAAATCATTCGGGAGAAGATATTACAGAAAAACCCGAACAAACTTTTTGGCAAACCCAATACGTTTTAATCCATACTCAGTTGAGGCAAAGCTCACATCCTTGGAAATACCCACTGCGCACCAGGCATGGTTATTTGGGACCTCACAGTTGTTACAACAACCCTCTGGAGTGGGTAGTGTTATCCCCATTTTAACCAGGCAGAAGCTGGAGCTCAAAGAGGTGAAGTTGCTTCAGGCCCCACAGCTCTTAATACCAAGGCAATGCTGGTCTCTTTCTCCCTCCATGTGAAAGTGAAAGTGTTAGTCTCTCAGTAGTGTCCAACTCTTTGTGACCCTGTGGACTTTAGCCCACAAGGCTCTTCTGTCCATGGAATTATCCAGACAAGAATACTGGAGTGGATTGCCATTTCCTTCTCCAGGGGATCTTCCTGACCCAGGGATCAAACCCATGTCTCATGCATTGCAGGTGGATTCTTTACCAGCTGAGCCACAAGGGAAGCCCAAGAATACTGGAGTGGGTAGCTTATCCCTTCTCCAGTGGATCTTCCTGAGCCAGGAATCGAACCGGAGTCTCCTGCATTACAGGCAGATTCTTTACCATCTGAATCTATTAATACCAAGGGGATGTTGGTCTCTTTCTCCCTACAGATGGCCACTTCTAGAATTTTCTTATCAAATCCTTCCCTGCTGGGGTGAGTAACCCTGCTGAATAACCCGATGGGCATGGTTACCAGCCTCTAACTGGGGAGCCTGGGAAGTTTCCTAGGTGGGCACGTCTCTAGGGAAAGTGGACAGATGGCCAGAGAGCCTGGAGCCTCTGGTAGAGTTCATTGCCACCAAGGAGAGAATCTCTGTGGCCCATGGGTAGAACACTGGCATGCTGGATCCTTCTCCCCCACACAGCTGGATGCCAAATGAACCCGCTGCAGTGAAGGAAAATGTACCCTGTGGTACTCCTGTAAGCACAGACTGAGGGCCATAGCATTGTCAGAGAAACCCAGATGCCGCCCGTGAACCCAGCACTGCAGGCGGGAGCGTCCACTCAACTTTCATTCTTGAACTTGTTTAAGGTGTTTATTGATTTCCTCTTGGCTGGTTTCAGCCCAGTGCTGTTGGAGTCCCTCTTCATGCCAGGGGAAGCAGTGAACTGTTCTCCCTGAGCCCTGAAAACCTAGAGGACTGCGATATTGGATCAGACGGGGGTTAGATGGAAATTGGCAGTGCTGGGCCCCGTGGGCACTTGGGGTGCTTTCTGCATGCTCCTGAAGGTGGAACCTGACTCAGGGCATGTCAGTTGGGTGTGCCTTCACCTGTCAGTGGGGACAACCCTCTGCCTTTGGAGACCTGCCATGCACATCACCTCTATGGACTGTCCTTGGCACAGGGCACCCTCCACCCTTTCCCAGCACAGGGCCCGGAGCAGCCACCTTCTTCATCCCTCTCCCAAGCTTGTGTCTGTGTGTGCGCACACAGGACTTCCTGGTTTTCGGAAGGGAAGGGGGACAGGTGGCAGAGAGACAGGATGAGCCCGAGTGTAATTTTATTTCTGTGGTTCGCCTTTCAAGCTGTCACGGTAAATCTATTTTACTTGTCACTTTGTAAATCATTATGCAGGATTAAGCCTTTTACCAGCTTTTAGGGCTTCTGCAGCCATCGACAGCCCCCGCCTTCCCCATCCAGCCTTCTGAACACCCCTGGCTGCGCTGGGCACTGGTCCCTCCGCTGTTTCTTCAGGCGGGGTTGGTTCCAACGACAGTGGAAGCTGGGAGACAGCTGGCCCATTGCTGACTTTAGCAGTCCCATTTCACTGACCGGAAAACAAGCTCAGGGAGAAGAGCAGGGACTCCCAGGCCCAGTGTCCAGGGTACTCAAGTGTTTCTGCTGCCCCTGAAGCAGTGGAGAGGGAGGCTGCTTGGGGAACCTGGGACACTGCAAATGGAGGGTTTTCCTCATCACCCCAGGGGTTTGGAGCCCCCTCACCCCACCCTGGCCATGAGACCCACAGAGAGCGCAAGCACGGAAGAGGTTTTTAAAGGAAGGAGGTTCTGCTTGGAGCCAAAGAAGAAGCTTCTACCCACTTCTGGGGTGCAGGGACACAAGCTTGGGTGACAAGGAGCTGGACATGGGGTATGGTCTGAGGCCCCCACACTGGCATGTAGCACTCCATTTAGTTCTCTAGAAACCCATGCACTTCTCCAGAGAAGGCTTCAGGGTGGAAGAACAATGAAACCATTCGTTGAGAGGCTCAGAGCTGCAGACAGTGGCCAGGCCCACTGGGCCAAGAGCCAGCGGTGTGTGGTGGTGCACTTCCCATCGCCGGCCCATCTGGAGAGGCCTGCTCAGAAAAACAGAAAACAAAAAGGCCCCACCCACAAGGCTGACATGCATTTCAGGAGCTGAGGTTTCAGGGGCACTGGCTTTGAGGGGTGGGGGATGTGCATGCCCCAGAGAGCCCTGCCAGGTCAGGCTCAGCCCTCTCTCTCCCTGCCTTTTCCATCAGGGTGGACTGGCCTCCCCACCACCACCCCCCAGACCCAGGCCACGGGGCTTCCTTCTTATCGCTTGCGTTCGGCTCTTCTTCCTGCCTTTGTGCTGGTAGAGGCCCCGGCCTTGTGGGGCAGCATTCACCCACACTGCTCCCCTCACACCCCAACCCAGACCTCCTTTGTCTTACTTGTAATCTGACAGGTGAGTCACTCACCTGTAATTTCGTCCCAGCAGGAGGCCTGCTGGAGCATCTCCTTACGGTAGGGCCCCATGCTTGGCATAGTGAGGGCTCCTGATGGGGAACAAGAGCCTAAACCAGGCAGTGGGCCCATCGCTTCCTGCTTCCCTGTCACAGCGCCCCCCGCCCCACCCATGCTAGGTGCCAACTGCTTGATTATGTTCCCATTTCTAGACATGAACTCCTTCTAGAAAGCCAGAACCCCATTTCCTGTATCCCCTAGCACAGTTATCAAGGAGATGGCATGGGCAGAAGAGCACAGGCTAAGGCAATATTTCTTGAATGGAAGGATGGCCAAACAAAATTCCTGAGACTCTGACTTCAGTGAGTTTCAAGGTCTAATTGTAAACTAAGCCTTGGCTATTTGACAGAACAGGAATGATACCTACTCAAAGTACCAGGGAAATCCAAGAAGTTCCAAAGAGACCTTGGAACAAATGAGCAATGAGAACGGGCTAAAGCAGTCAGGGAGGGGCTCCTGGGGGAGGGGACATTTAAAGGCAGTGTTGAAAATGCAGAGACTTTAGCTAGAACAAGGCGAGGAGGAAAGGGGGAGAAAGGGCACTTCTGGGAGGCAGAAAGGTGTGAAGAGAGGAAGACAGGTGTGCACGCCCCAGGGGCCCGGGATTCCGGGGAAGCGCAGCCAGTGCCTGTGTCTTCAGGGGAGTTACTGAGGCCAGGTCTCCAGCGATGTCTGGAACCTCAGCGAGAAGGCAGTGTTGGGAGGAGACCCTTACTGTCTCCTCCCAAGGAGGCAAGGGAGGTCAGGGAGCGGTAGCATTTGAGGAGAGTAATCAGGAGGCAGAGAACTGCTTGGATTGGAGGGAGAGACTGGAATCTGTTTGTTAACACAGGTGGAGTCCCTCAGCTGCATCTCAGGGCCATCCCACCTGTGCTGGGTGGGAGGGCTGGTGGGGATGGGGCCCAGGGGACTGGCTCCTCCTTCAGCTGGGCCCTCCACACTGAGCGGGAGAGGAGGTGAAAGCAGCCGGTGTTTCTGAAGGTCTAAGTCCAGGCTGGCCCAGCCGTCCCCTCATGGGGTGTCATGGCCCCGAGTCTCTGCCCTCAACCGGCAGAGTGGGGAGATTTAACAACCACAGCCTGTCTGCCCAGCTGCTATGAGGAGTAAATGAGGTGCACGGAGGGGAAGGTCTTTGGGAGCTGACATCATCCATCAGGTTTCATCCCATTCGGGAAAATCGGTGGCTGCAGTGGCATGGCTATTTCAAGGCTGCTGGTTTCATTACCAACAAGCTGTGTGACCTTGGGCTGGATACGGCCCTTCTCCAGGCCTCAGCTTTCTCCTCCATAAAAGGGTCCATCCTGGTAACCCCTGTCTCACCAGGTGCTAAACGTTGCATTGAATGCATGCCACATGCACGGTTGCTGGTGTTCTCTGCTAGGAGACTGAGGCTTGGGTGTCCCTCTGTGGGCAGGGCCCACATTGCCTGCCAAACCCAGTTGTCACGACAGCTTCACGCCGCCTCCTTGTAACCTCCACCAAGAGCTTCCAGTTCACATCTTGATCTCTGGTGACTTCTAGGTCCATATTGCGGAGAAGGCAATGGCACCCCACTCCAGTACTCTTGCCTGGCAGATCCCATGGACGGAGAAGCCTGGTAGGCTGCAGTCCTTGGGGTTGCTAAGAGTTGGACATGACTGAGCATCTTCACTTTTCACTTTCATGCATTGGAGAAGGAAATGGCAACCCACTCCAGTGTTCTTGCCTGGAGAATCCCAGGGACGGGGGAGCCTGGTGGGCTGCTGTCTATGGGGTCGCACAGAGTCGGACACGACTGAAGCGACTTAGCAGCAGCAGGTCCGTATCGAGTTCACTTGCACTTCCTGTCCACCCCCTGGAGGCCCTTTGATAGTCTAGCAGGTAACGAGTTCCTATCAGTCCCCTGTTATCCCTCAGCAAGCCTTGTGCAAGGCGTGTGCCTCTAAGTGATGCTCACGGCTCTGTGGCCATCCCGACACAAGCTGGTCACATAGTTCGCTTTTCTATGAAACACGGAGAGGTTTTTTTTAAAGAACAGATTGTGTGTTTCTGATAAAAGAGCCCTTGAGAGAGTGAAGAGATAGGGTACTGGAAAGAGCACCCCCAAAGCTGTTTGTGATGCAGGCATTCGAAGGGCTGAGTGGCCACCCCACAGGAGAAAGGCTCCTGGGGGCTCACTTTACACTTTAAACCGAGGATGAGAGGGCAAAAGGGGCCATCCTGAAGTCACCTAGCAAGTGTGACTAGGTGGCACTTGCAAGCTTCAGATAGTAATGATTGTATTCCTCTTCACCACCACCACCACCTCATTCAGAAGATTTACCAGTGTTCAGCACTGTGCCAAGCAGCTTATATACATTATCTCATTTAATTCTCCAAAGAACCCTATAAGGGAGAGACTATTTTTTATCCCCCTTAACATACACATGGACTTCCCTGGTAGATCAGTGGTAAAGAATCTGCCTGCCAATGCAGGAGATGTGGGTTCAATCCCTGGGTCAGGAAGATTCCCCTGGAGAAGAAAATGGCAACCCACTCCAGTGTTCTTGGCCTGGGAAATCCTGTGGACAGAGGAGCCTGCTGGGCTACAGTCCATGGGGTCACAAAAGAGTCAGACACGACTGAACAACAACACACACGTGAGCACACACAGTGATGCTCAGAGGGATTAAGGCCACAGAGCTGGGAACGTGTCAGGGGCAGAGTTTGAACACAAGTCTCAGAGCCTGGAACTTTCTCTCCCACTGCTCTCATTGACCCCCCTTCGCCCACCCTGAACGCCTCTGCACGGCCTGTCCCCGGGCCAGTCCCCGTGAAGCTAAGAGAAGACATCTTCCTCTTTCTAGGAGGTGTGGGACTTTCTGTATTGAGCAGATAAAAGAGCCCGTTTGGGATGATTTTTATCAGCTTGAGCAAGCCGGTTTGACTTACAGGAAGAAGCCAATTTGCATTTTGGGAAAGAGCTGAGTGTAAAGGCCGCGGTGAGCGCCGGGTGGATTTATAAATAAACAGTCGGCCGAGAGCATGGTGTGTCCCCAGTCGCACAATGCTGGGCTCACGTTGACACCACAGGCCATTCCACACGTCACAGCTGTCCTTTGGACAGAAAGGGCCTAATTGAGTAAGAGCTCACTGTTGGAAACGCCACGGAATCCGTCCCCAACCTGGCTTCCTCAGGCACAGGCCAGCCGGAGGAGGTCGGCTGCAGCCGGGCCTGTTTACCGAGGCCGCTGGCATCACCTGCCGGGTGCAGAGCCCGCCGGCAGTGACACCGGGCGGCCCAGAAGGCTGCGAGCGTGGGGCCGGGCCGCCTAGAGAGAGGCGCGAGGGCCAGGTTCCAGGCGTTTGGCTGAGTGGCACAGGGTTACCAGACGGCCTCCCGCCTGGGTCCAGACCCTTGCTCTGCCCAGCAGTCTTTTCTCTTTCTGGAGACTTAATTCTTTGGCCGTGAAATTGGTAGTACTCTCCTCCCAGGTTGCTTTGAGAATTAAGTGAGGCGAGGTTCACAGTGGATTTATCTCTTGTCCCTGCCCTACATGGGATAACTACGTGATCTGGGGCACATCCAAGGCCTTTGGATGGGGCTTGGAGGCTGCTCGGGGGGTGGACCTTTGGTCCAGAGAGGCTGCTCCCTCCACATGGGGCCCAGGAGCTTGACTCTGTGATATACAAGGATTCATACCCACGTCCTTCCACCGGTGGCACCTCAGGTGTTTCCATGTCCGATCTGAGCACCTCAGTTTTCCAGGGTATGAGGTGGGGAGACTGGGACTTATTAGGATGAAACACAATGTCTGGTTAGTGCTTAGTGTGGAGCTGGGCACATGGGAAGTGCTCATAAATAAATTATACTGAAATATTCATCTCAGTAGAAAATCTATTTTCAAAACAGAACACTACCTATCGAGTCACATTGTGATTTAATCTCAGGAAACACTAAACAACGCCAATAACCATAATACCGGTAGTTAGAAGGCCACCCCTGCAAGGCCCACCCGTTGGCCCCGTGAGCATTTGGAGCCTTCAGGGTAAGCCCCGTTCGTGGCTGAACATACACCAGTTCTCATCTGGCCTTTCAGCCTTCGGACGTCCAGCTTGCCTCTCTGCTCAGATAAGGATCTCTGTGTCCTTCTTGGCTGACTGCTCTGAGGGCCGCCGGGCTGCTTACCCTGTCTTTGTATTTCACCTGTCTGTCGCCTCGGGGCTGGACTGCACCTAATAATCCTGCCATGTGAACAAGGGCCCTTGGGACCTATTCTCCAAGAGATACTGCCCAGGACCCCTGCACCCCGTGAAGCACCCCCGTCTTCTACAGGGTACAATGGGTGTCTCTCCCTCAGAGTCCGGTCCTCACTGTTCCACATGAGGGGGATCCACATCTCACGGCCACCTGGGGTCCTTGCACCTCAGTCCTCATAGTTGCTTGGAACCCCTGTTGTCTCCTAAGGTCCCGGGGAGGTGATTGGGCAGAACTTGATGCTGTCAGTTACGTGCTCTGATTTGAACCTGGCTCCCGGCCGGACCTCCAGCCCTCAGCTTCCTACTGGCCCTGGGGTGGTGACCAGAACAGATAAGATCCCTGTCTGTGGGGAGCCAGAGGGGAAACAGGTCAAGAGGCTGATAGATGTCCCTTTTATACACGATGATAGGTGCTAAGAAGGAAACAAGTAAAGTGCTGGATGAAGACACAGAGGGTGGGGTAAGAGGCCTCAAGATGGGAGGACCTTTCTGGGGAGGGCCCTGCAATGGTGGGGGTGGGCTGGAGGGCACCTGAGGGCAGAGGAGCAGCTTGTGCTAAAGCAGACCCTGACTCCAGAAATGGCATGTTCTAGAACAGAGAGGAACCTTGTGTGGCTGGAGGAATCTTTCGGGTTTTGAGGCAGGGACCACCTACTACCTTCCATCCTATCTTGGGTCTCCCTCCTGCCCCCAGAAAGCCAGCAGAGCAGCCAGGCCAGATGTGGACCTGAGCCCATATCTGTGTGTGGGTTCCATTCAGGGCAGCTCTCTACTCCAGCCAAGGGGCAGATGACCAGTAACATCAGTGACTACTTCTGCCTTCTGCCGGTTGCCTCCATCTTTGAATGGGAGACCTGACTTCAGTTCCTGATCTTGTCCCCCAGCTCTCCTCTCCATGAGGATCCACACTTGGCCCTCTCTGTCACCTGTCATTTGAGTGACCCCCTGCTCTCACAGAGGAAGACGGCAGAGGGGTGGGAGGTCCATCACCAAGGGTCCCAAGGTAAGCCGAGTTTTCCCACCTGAGGTCAACTTTGGCCCACAAACCTTTCTTTATTTACTTTGGTCTTTGCTCCAGAACTCTGGTAGCAAGCTGCCTGGAATGAAATGTGAAGAACTTGAGATAATAATAAAATCAATTGGACTGTTTCCCCAGTAATTCTAGAGGCTGATGCATCATTAATGTTGGTAATACAGTGCCTGTCAGATCACAAACTTCTCAATAAATGTGCAGCTGGCAAGCTCTGATAGAAATTGGAGGCAAGCAGAGAATGAGATTTGGGGCCTTTGATATATGGGGTGTCAGCCGTGTGGTGAAGTTTTTATCAATTTCTGTCACTTTGGGCCTTTGTGCTCACTACATATGTGGTCTTCATGGCACCTCCGTGTGAGCTGCCTGGATGCTAACTGCCCCCCGACCAGGGTGAGGAGGAACAGCTGCTGGAGGGGCCTTGACATCCAGGCCTGGAAATTACTGAGAGCTGCTCAGGTGACGAGCACAGGCTGGATGGGCAAAGCCAGAGGCCTTTGGGCCTGACCCCATGGGTCACTCAGCCAGTCCACAAGCATTTATTGCGTCCTGTTGGGTCCATGAGACCACTGGGCCCTGCCCTGGGGGCTGCAGGAGCTGCTGTGGAAGTCTACGGCTTGGGGAGCAGGAACAGTCAAGTGGTCATTTCTTCCTGAGATTGTGGGGCAGAAGGCAAGTGGAGAGAAGGCCTAGGTCAGTGGCAGTGTCTGCTGGTAGACAAGTGGGGAGGGGGCATGCTCAGGACCCTGGGGTTGATCAGGGAGTGAGGAGTTTGATGAGGCTAAGCCCCAGCAGCAAGGGAGAGAAGGTTGGAACCTTCCTGGGGGCAGCGTCGCATGGCGATTAGTGCGTGTTCTCCAGAGCCAGCCTTCTGGGGTTGTATCTTAGCTCCCCTTACCACGGGGCAACTCAGAGAAGAGACTCCATCAGGGAGGTGCAGTGGGGGATATAGTAGCAGAACCACCCTCCTGGAGGGATCTTGGGAGCATAATGAGTTAATCCCAGTACAGAGCCTCAAACAGGGCTGGTACCTTGTTTGCACCTGACCAGCACTGGCATTACTTCTGCTCAGTTATCAGTTAACCCTTGGGTAACTGAGAGCCTGACAACTGAGATTCAGAGAGGCAGAGCAGGGCATCCCAGCTCACAGAGCTGGCGGGAGCAGAGCTGCTGCTGAAGCTGGGAGGTGGTGGCATGAGGACGGGGCCTGGGAGGTTGCTAGGTAACCATCTGGGGGTTAGCTCGCAGGTGGGCGGTGGGTGGGCTCAGGTCTTGCTTGCTAGTGGCCTCGGTGGCCTGGGGAGATTCTGAGTGGCCTCTGGGACCTGAGGGTGGAGCTTTGGAGTCTGGCTGCGCAAGGGCTGCCGCTTCTGTCAGATGAGCCATTCTATTTGCACATCCCAGCAGTGGGTTGGGATCCAGATGCTTCTGGGTGCCCCCTGCCAGGGGTCAGGCCCTGAGAGCCAACGGCCTCCTTGACACCCACCCCAGAGCCACGGCCTTGGAAACCAGAGCGAGAGGATCCCTGAGCGGTGGGAAAGATTCGGGGGGTGTTCTGATGCTGCCACAGACCTGTTAGGGACCCACACTGGAGGCCTGGGAGTTGGGTGTGCCTGTGCTCCCCAGAGGCTGGTGCTCCCCGAGGCCCCCTGGGTTCAGGACCCCTCACTCCACTGAACTGGGGCCCCCACAGTCTGCCTTTACCATGTTCCTCCCTCCCGTGACTTCACGGGCACCCCAGGACTTACTCACTGGTTCTGCATTGTTTGCTTTGAGAGGAAGGCAAGGTGGTGAGTTCTCCTGGGGCCTCAGGAAAGAGGAAGCAGTCTTGTTAGATGGGAGTGTGCAGATGACCCAGGGGCCTGTACCACACTACGGGCGAGGAGAGGTGGCAACTGGGCCCAGGTCTGCCCCAGGCCCCTGCCCCTGTCGGAGCCTCCGTGACCCCTGTGGGTCCTCCTGTTGCTGAGCCTGGGGTACTGGCGCTTGCCTGGTTGGGGAAGAAGGCTGGCTCTGCATTTAGCAGGTGACTTGCCCAGAAAAATCCCTCTCCATAACCCTCCCCGCCCCCTGCCTGTGGCTTGGGTTTAGAGGAAGTGTCCCTTTGTGGGAGTGGGAGCTGGGGGTGGGGTGGTTGGGGAAGGCTGAGGGGAAGCTGTAAGGTGCAGTAGCATAAGCGCTTTAGAAGGAGAAGGGGCCCTCTTCACTACCTGGAGGGCCTAGTCCCAGCAGAGCACGGGTGCGAGCTGGTGCCACCCTGATCGAGTCCCACCACTACTGCTTCTATGGCCTTTACAGCCCCTCTGAGCACCGCTCAGCTCCTCTGAGCATCAATTTCCTTATCACCAAAATGGGGGTCCTCATGCCCACCTGATTGGAGGTGTGGTGGGCATACATGTGATGCTCAGAACCTCTTCGTTCCTGAGTGCCAACCTTGTCCCAGACTCTGGTTGACCTGTCCTGGCCTGACCCCAGAAGCTCAGAGCCTCACTAGAGAACAAGACAGGCCTGTGTTCCTACAGCAGGAAGACCCCGTGGCCACCATGAGGGGCCTGCCTTGGGGAGTGGCTCAGGTCAGACTGCAGGGGAAGGGCATTCAGTAAGGCTTCCCATAGGAGGTGACCTTTAAGCTGCACCCCAAAGAATGAGCCAGGGAATGTTCAGCAGAAAAGGAGCAGCGGAGACATGGGGCCTTGGCGGGTGGGAAGCAAGGCTAGGTTGCTCAGCGGGGATCTCATCACACCCTGGAGGGCTTTAAATGCCCTCCGTGCCTTAAAGTTTACCCTTGGTGCAGGGCCAGTGAGAAAAGATTTGGGGTGAAGAGTGAGGGAGCCAGACCTGACTGATAGAATGATCACCATGGGGGCTGGCTGGAGGGTGTCCTCACAGGGGCCCTAAGGCGGCCTGGCTGCCTAGCGAAGGGGTTGCCTAGTGCTGGCTGGGCCTGGCTACAGCAGTGCTGTATGAAGGCTGGATGGTGGTTGGTGGTGGTTTTCAAGGGGAGTGAATTCAAGCACCAAGGGGTGGGGGAGGGGTGCCCTTGGTCCTTGGGCTTCTGCACCACAACCCTCAGGCACTGCTTAACTGCGCAGGTGCTGGGCCTCACCCCAGCATGTGGAAACCGGGTTGAGAACTGCAGGTCTGATGAGGAGCACAGAGGCAGGGTGTCTGAGGGGGTCCCAATAGGACAGGAGCCTCTGAAGGGAAAGAGTGGAGCTGATTGCAAACTCTTGAAAGGATACAGGGAGGAGCTGCACGGGGTGGAGTGGGCTGGGCAGAGGAGAGAAGAAGAGTTAATCAGCAAACAGGCACAGAGTGCCCTTCCTGTGCCAGCCCTGTAGGTGACAGGGGTGGGCAGCCCTCCTGACTGTCCAACCAAGGCAGGCACACAGCACTGGCTACATACTGAGCTCACACTACCGGAGAAGGCGGCAACTGACTCAGTCGTCCGAGATGAGTGGAAAATTCCCAGGTCAGGAAGTGAGGGAAAAGCATCTGAGGCATAGGGAACAGAACTTGCAAAGACTCAGAGTACCAGAGCAATGTTGTCAGAGGAACGCAGCCCTGAATTTCAGGCTAGTGGGCCTGGACTAAGTTTCCATCTAGGGACAGCAAGTCAGCCAGACTCCCTAAGTCAGAGAAGAAAGGCCTGAGCCTGTGAGATCTTGGAAGGCCTGAGGTCCTTATCCTGGTGGGTGTTTGAGGGTGAGGGGGAGTCATCGGTGCTTGCTGGGCTCTCCCTGCCCGAGAAAGGTGACAGCGCAGTGTGCCAGCCCTCTGACAGCCTGTGTGTTTCTTTCTGGCATGACCACATTCATGGGAGCTGGGGAGTCAGAGAAGGGCCTGTTTGTCCAGAGGGAGAGGCTGCCTCTAGGCAGGTGACTGGCACCTGCCCCACCAGTGCCAAAGTCCATCTGAGTACACCAGGGCAGGGAGGGAGGGTGGCCAGGTGATAGCCTTCTTGGCAGGTGTGCCCTGTCATCCTGCGTGAAGACAAACCAGGGGGCCCCAGGGGCCAGCACCGTCCCCTCCTCCCAAAGACACACACACACATACACACACACTCTGAAGATGTACCATCAGCCCTCCCCACTCTGAGGACATGACATGAGGAACCAGGAAGGTGTCAAGTACTGACCCCCAGTTGCCACAACATACAGAGGTCACTGAGGACCAGAGAGGGGAGGTGACCCGCTCCAGGTCACACAGCAAGTTAGACCACCACCAGTCAGCTCCCAGGCTCCCCCATGGCACCATGGCCCCAAAGCTTTGGGAGGAACTGACTGGACCCCCACATGGCTCAGGATCTGGCCACCTTCTCTTTGGCTCCTGTGTTAGCTGTGTCTCCAAGCCCCGGGAAGAGGGATTGTCTGCCAACAGTAAGCACTCTCCTGATGGAATCAGCTTGTGCAGCTTCTTTATTCCCCCCAACCTAAAACAACCCAGGGAATTAAACCCAGAAAAGCTCCGCTCCTTGCGTGTGCTGGGCCAGCATTACCCAGCCCGAGTGTAAGACGTACGTTGGGAAGCGTGGACCTAGTAGAGTCCTGAACCGCTCCTGACAGGGAGGCAGAAATCCCAGTTCTGGAAGCGTGTAAACAGGGTTATTTTTAGCCTTGGGAGGGCTGTGGGTGCAGCAGCGTGACCTGCATTTGGCTCAGCCCCCTCCTCCTGCCCCACCCAGCAGAAGGGGCCTTCTTTGCCCCTCTGCCCTCCCTCCCACCAGCCTCAGGGCTGGGCCAGTGAATTCTAGGGTCCACCAAGAGACTGAGCCGAGTGGGGGAGTCTCAGGGAGGCTGCCCACAGCCAGGAGCTGAGGCCAAGACCAGCTCACAAGGGGGCAGGATGTGGTTTGCAGAGAGGCGACATTTCATGTTACAAGAGAGATACTGGAGCCACACAGTTTCATGCTTTGTTCTGTGGGTTCTTAGTCCCTAATCCTTGTCCCTTCCCCAGTCTGGGCGTCAGGAGGCCTGGCCCCAAAGGAACGTGCTGCCACTGTCGCCTTGGTGTGCTCTGATGGGTGTGACAGCTCTCAGCATCTCATCCACGCCCTCATCTTTGAAGTGGGATCGTTCCCCACCTGGCTGGTGGGAGTTGAGCGTGAGCTTAACAAGGTCGTGGCTGGTCATTCATTCACTCAGCAAACACTCAGCATTGATTTTGTGCCAGACATTCTTCTGGCCACTGGATATAGAACAAGGAGCCAAGCTGATATGGTACTGACTCTCCTGGAGCTAACATCATCAGGGTCGGGGCCAGAGACAGATAATAAACAAGCACTTGCATAAACAATAATCTGCTTACAATGTGCAGTAGAGGAGTAATACAGAGTGATGTGTTAAGGAGTGATTGAGGTGAGGGAGGTGGGCTTCCCGGGTGGCGCTAGTGGTAAAGAGCCTGCCTACCAGTGCAGGTTCAATCCCTGGGTCAGGAAGATCCCCTGGGGGAGGGCATGGCAACCCAATCCAATATTCTTTCCTGGAGAATCCCATGGACAGAGGAGCCTGGCAGGCCATGGGGTCACAAAGAGTCGGACATGACTGAAGTGATTTAGCATGTACGCACACATGGGGTGAGGGAACAGGGCACATATTTAAACAAGAGCAATTAGAAAGGAACCCCTGAGAAACAAAGAAAACAGAGCCAGTCACAGTGGAGAGAGGAGGTGGTTAGAGGGGAAAACAGGTGCACAGGCCCTGGGGCAGGGAAAAGTGGCTGGAGGGTAAGCAGTATACTTGGTAAAATGGGCAGGGGCCAGATGAGCAGGGTATGCGGTCCATGGGAAAGCCTTGGAGAGTACTAAAAACAGGAAAAGATTTGCTTGACAGCTATAGGGAAAAGCAGGAAGGAAGTGAGAATGGGAAGTCAGCGAGGGGCTGTTGCCCTCACCCAGGCAAAGGAGCTGGCGAGTGGTGGGCAGATTAGAGCGCAGGAAAGGTGAACCCATGGAGGTGGCAGATGGTTCTGAGAAGGAGCCTCAGAATCAGGGATGGCTCCTTGACTTTGGGATTTGATGGCTGGACTGTGGGGAGGTGAGGGCAGTTGGTCAGAAGGGGCTGGTGCCCGGAGAGTGGAGGGAGAGGAGGACCTGGGGCAGGGGGAAAGCTCTTCTAGACAATGCACAGGCGACTATCCAAGCTCAAGTGGAGAGGGTCACTTGGGCGAGGGGGCACCCCAGGCCCCAGGCTGGCACAGCTCTCCTCCTCAGGAGCTCTCTGCCAGTCTTGAGCCAGGCTGTGTGGGCGGGTGCTCCCTTGAGGCCTGGCCTGGGGTTTCATCTCAGTGCCTCATGGACAAAGCCCTTCCGGCTGACTGGTTTGGGTGGGGGTGGGCAGCTCCTGCACTTGGTGCAGAGAGGCCTGAAGGCTCAGCCCCAAAGCCTGGGCTGGACGGGCCAGAAGGCACCCTTCTGGGGCATATTGGCATACCTTTGCCTTTGACTGAGCCCTGGGTGTCACTACCATGCCTCGTGCCCAACTGGATTGACTTCTTATTGTGAAGTAGCAGCGGCCCCCCATGTATCTGGATCAGGATGTCCAGGACAGTGGAAGTAGCAACATGCTTAGGATTTCTAACAGCAAACTTGGTTCCCCTTCGTTTTGTCATCGGTCAGCTGTGTGACCCCAAACATGCCCCCTTCCCTCCCATCTCTGGGCCTCGGAATTCCCATCTGAGACACCAGGATGGAGCAGGAGGTCCTCGGGCTCCTATAGCAACAATGCCTCCAGCTTTGATTGCAGAGGTTTGGTATTAGGGTCGTGGTGTGAGCAAAGTCTGGCGGCTGCACTGTGGAAACACTTTACAGGGACATGGGGAGCAGATGAGTGTGGGATAGAGGCTACCAGGAGCCGGAACGCCCGGGCGCCTGTGGAGGGTCGAAGGGCCCAGCTAACCACACCAGCGGTTGTGCCTGCAGGAAGCTCTCTAGACTTTTTAAAGCCTCGGTTTTGCCGTCTGCCAAATGGGAGTGATAAACATCACTGACCTCAGAGGGATGAATAACTGCTGCGGGACCATGCGGAGGCCTCAGCTCAGCCCTTGCTCATGGAAGATCTTCAGTTTCTGGTGGCTGCCCTCTCCCTGGCCCTCTCCAGTTTGCAACCAGAATCCACATTTCAGGGGCGGGCACTTCTGCTGTTGGGGCTTCCTGTGAGAGCCACAATCCCGGGCCTGGGAGCCCTGCCAAACCTAAGTGTGGAAGCAGTGAACCCCGCCGTGGCCTTGGGGGCCAACCCACTGGCCATGGCTTTCTCAGTGTCAGTGGAGGCACGCTGGGGCTTTAACCCAAGGTGGGGAGCAGTTCTGAAATCACTCCGGTTTTGTGTTTATTTCTCAAAGAAGAGATGGGTTTTGATTTCCTATCAGCATTGATGTGGTTGCTGTTGTTGTGTTGTGTGTGTGTGTTGTAACTGCTCCGGGTTTTAGAGCTGTGGTAGAAAGTGAGGAAAATAGCAGATGCTGTATCCGTTTGCCACCAAACTGTCTTGAAATGCTATAAATATTTTCTAAAAAGACTAGCTTCCCGAGCCCGACGTGTTAGTTATCTCCTCCCCGAAAAACTGATTCCCCGAAAATTAAGACAAATCACCTCTTAAATCACTGTTGTTAACCTCAGGTGTAAAAGCCGTTACTGAGCCAGCCGCGGGCCAGGCCGACTCCGCTCCGCCTAAGTGACTCCACGCGTGCACTGAGGCCGCGGTGGCGGCAGAAGGGGAAGACCCTTGTGCTCAGCCGGGAGGCCTGGCTCGGCCACTCACTGCTGTGTGACCTCAGGCTGGTGGGCTCACCTCTCGGAGCCTCTTGTGTCCTTATCTGTGTCACAGAGACATATCACCCACCACCTCTGAGAGCTGGTGCTGCTGCTCCTCAGATGTACCCACTGGTGACCGTCAGGATTCAGCTGCGGCATTCATCACAGCTAGAGAAAACCCCTCAGCCCCCGGCCCTGTCCAGCCCCCTGGCCGTGTGGAGGGCAGCCGCCAAGTCCCAGGCCCCTTGCTGCTCTCTCTCTCTCTCCCCCACAGAGAGAGCTGGTGAGGCTCGCAGACTCTAGCAGGCAGGCAGCAAAGTAATGCCAGTGTTTCCTCTCTCTGCGTTTGTTTTTCTGTTTAACTTCTGTTTGTGGTGAGTGAGGCTAATTTCATACTTACAGTAATCTTACAAAGTTTTTTTTTTTTTTTAGAAATGTATTTTTGCAAAATCTGTGAGTAGATTTCAAGACAAATATTAAGCGAATGGAAGGCTAGACGGCAGAAGGACATGACAGAAGCCAGAAAGACATTAGGAAACGTGGGGCCGGGGGCGGGTCTGCACCCAGGGGGTCCCTTTTCCTTCCTGTTCACCTGTGTGAACTTTTTATCTCCGTTACCCTTCTGTCTCCTCATAGAGGAGTGGCAGGGTGCTGGAGAACTTTGGATGAGATCTCTTGCGACGGCACAGTGTTTGGAGGTGACCACTAACTCCACAACACAGTCCTCCTCTCCTGGGATCCAGGCCTTACCTCCGCCAGGTGTAGACAAGCCCCAGCAGGTATTGCGGCCCCTCCCCTCACAGAGATCTCAGTTACTCTAGGTCTTGTGTGATAGTTCATCTGACAGTCCATCTGCTTTAAACTACCTCTGTGAGTGGAAGCCACAATGGCCAGAAAATATGTGTCATGGGTTCAGGCTAGGTCTCTGAATTATATATAGGCTGTGTACCTGCAAGCAAGTCACTTGCTAACTCTGGGCCTCGATTTCCTCACCTGTAAAGTGGTGGTAAGTGGGGCTGCCTCATCTACTGGCCAGCTATGAAGGCAACGGTAGAGAGTTCTGAGGGTGATGACCAGACACGACCGTGATGTGTGCCTGTGTGCCTCCCACACCCCCACCCCATCATGGCCAGCCCAGGGCTGCGCACAGGGTACGTGCCCAGGAGGGCCTTGACCAGACCCAGAGATCATGTGCTGCCAAGGTTTCGGATCCCTTGTCCATTGTTCTTGGGGTTCCTAACAGAACATGTGTACAGGTTTCTGGTTTGGAATCCTGGCTGCTGTGTATTCAAACATTACGATCATGTCCCATCATCACCCTCAGAACTCTCTACCGTTGCCTTCATAGCTGGCCAGTAGATGAGGCAGCCCCACTTACCACCACTTTACAGGTGAGGAAATTGAGGCCCAGAGTTAGCAAGTGACTTGTTTGCAGTCACACAGCCTATAATTTGGAGACCTAGCCTGAACCCATGACATGTATTTTCTGGCCATTTTGCCTTCCACTCACAGAGATAGTTTAAAGCAGATGAACTATCAGATGAACTAGCAAAAAAAATCTTTATGTATCCTGCTGTTTAAATGTTATCCATTCATTCATTCATTTGGAATCTTTGTACCCGGGTAGATGAGACCTCTGAAGCCAAATGGTCTGCTTTGCATTTCAGCCGCTTCCTGGCCATATGCCCTTTGGCAAATTCCTCTATCTCTTTGGCTTCCACAGTGGCTCAGGTGGTAAAGAATCTGCCTGCAATGTGGGAGACCTGGGTTTGATCCCTGGGTCAGAAAGATATCCTGGAGAAGGAAATGGCAACTCACTTCAGTATTCTTGCCTGGAGAATTCCATAGACAGAGTAGCCTGGCGGGCTCCAGTTCATGGGTCACAGAGTCAGACACAACTGAGTGACTAACACTCATTTTCTTTGTGCCTCAGTTTTCTCATCTAGGAAATGGGCGTAAATATCACATGGGGCTGTTGTGACAATTAATGGGTTAGCAGTGCCTGGCTCAGGGTGAGTTTCTCGAGGGTGAGCTGGCCATGCTCACCCCTTTGGGCAGTGCACGGGCTCCCCCGCTGTGCTGAGCACTGAGGAATCGTCGAGTCCTCTTGGCTCTGCTGCAGGCTAAGGCGAAGGTTGAGGAGAGATGGGAAGACCAAGTGGTCTGTCCTAGTGGTAGGCAGAGAGAGTCCTGCCCAGAGCCTTGGCACAAGGTAATTGTCTACTGTTCATCAGCTGATGAGCCAGCTCCCCACCGTCTGTCTGTCTGCCTTCCTGTATGTCGTTCCTCTTTGTATCCGTCCGTGCAGTGCAGTATAAACAGCCCCTCCCCGACATATAGCCACTAGGGATCTGCTTGCAGGCCTAGGGGGTGACACCCTAGCCCACCTGGAAACCCATGTATTCTGCGGCTGGAGCCTGGAGCCCAGTTTTAATCATCCTCACTCCACCACTAGATACAGATGGTTGTGTTATTAATAATCATAATTAATCAGCATCCACGGAGGCTCTTTTCCCTGGGCTTCAGATCCTCAGGGCAGGCAGCCCCAGGAGGTCTCTCCCCAGTCAGTCCTCACTTTACAGATTGGAAAGTGGAGCACTCGAGGCCAGGAAGAAGGAGGTAACTCTGGGGAGTACAGCTGGGAGTGCCCCTGGGCTCACAGCCCAGGTCTGGTGATGGCACCCCCGTGTTCCTGCCCAGAAGTGGACTCTCCACAGCCCCCAACCCCAGCCCTCTGAGGTCCTAAGGCATTAGACACTGGGAGAAGCCTTCAGTGCTGCCCTCGGAGTGGGAGGGCAGCACTCAACGTAGGGGGTGAACTCAGGAGTCTGGGGCCAGGAGCAGAGGAAGAAAGGTAGAATGGGAGGAAAGGCCAGGGGGAGGCAGGAATCGAGTGGGAGAGAAGGTCTGACTGCGGGAGGAATTAGCCCCTGCCCTTAGGACAAGGCGGGCAGACACAGGGCAGGAGGGGGCAGCGGCACAGGGTGGAGGGGGTGCCACATACCATGTCCCCTCCAGCCCCCACCCCAACGGTGGGCCTGGGCCTGATGCCAGCTGCTTCTCTGTTCTAAGCACCATGTCCTAGAGGTAGTGATTTAGTGCTGGCGGCAGGCTGCTTCCTGATTTATGGGCCTGCTCTGGACAGGCCCAACCCCATGAGCGCAGCGGCTGCCACGAGTTCCTGCATGGTTCTGCAGATGGCCACCTGCCCACCTGCTCCCCGCACCCGCTCTCCTGGGCCCCAGAGCTGCAGGGGCCCTGCCCGTGCGTCAGAGCTGTCCATGCCCCTGCTCGGGCCCCCCAGTTGCCCCGAATGCAGCTGTGTGCTGTCCTGGGTATGAGTGTGTACACCGGTGAGCACGTGTGCCCAGGAGCCTGCAGACACTAGTAAGGGAAGTGTACATGCACGTGTGTGGCTTGTGTCAGGGTGTGATTGGGCATGCCTATGGACTTGCAGCTACTACCTCATCCTGTTTTCCTCGGATGGATGCCATCCACCCTTAACACCTGCAGACGGTGACCCGTGTGGCTGGTGGAGATGTCTCAGCCTGATCACTGGACTCATCAGTAAGACTCCACCATGGTAAACAAGTCCAGAGTGCCTCCGCCCAGGACTCCTGTGGGGAAATGGAGGTGGGATCTTTCTCAGAGCAACTCGTCTTTCTGCCATCCCTGCAGTGTGAGGCTGGGAGGGAGGGACACAGCCCGCATCCCCAGGCCCCCACGTCCTGCTCCTCAGTCACCTCTCTCCACCATGCTCACAAGCCTACACTTACTCTGGCCCAAGCCTTGGGGACAGCCCTATGTCATGGGTCAAGCAGATCAGGGCATAAGCCCAGGCTCCGTCCCCAGCATGTGGGACACGCTCCCTCTGCCTCTCTCATCCTCAGCATTTTCCCATTTGCAAAGTGGCTTTAACAGCAGCCACCTAGTGGGGTTGCTGTGAGGATTAAAGGGCTGTAAAAGCTGATAATAAGTCAAGGCCTTGCCCCGTGAAGCCTCAGTTTCCCCATCTCTGGTGGCTCAGATGGTAAAGAATCTGCCTACAGTGCAGGAAGCCTGGGTTCAGTCCCTGGGTCGGGAAGATCCCCTGGAGAAGGGAATGGCTACTCACTCCCAAGGACAGAGGAGCCTGGCAGGCTATAGTCCATGGAGTCACACAGAGTTGGACATGACTGAGCGACTATCACACACACACACACACACACACACACATAATGGTAATAATAACCCTCACTGGCCATCTCATAGGGCTACTTTTAGGATCAGATGAGAAAAGGACTTTGTGAAGAGAGTGGGGTGGTGATCACAGGGCACCATGGCGTCTTCCATCTCTGAGCGCAAGACAAGGGGCTCAGGGTCCTTGGGGTTAGGTGCTGTGTGGGGATCCAGGTCAGATGCTCCATCTAAATCCCCAGCTACCACACTCCAGCCTTGGGACATGGGCACATTACCCCATCTTCATCCACATCTCTAGGAACCGTGGACTGCTCCTCTTTCAAGCAGTCATATTAATATTAATAGTAGGTACCTTGTGGTGGGATGGAAGGACTCATGAAAAATGTGTGTCGAGCTCAGCACAGAGCTTAACACAAAGTAAACGCTCGAGTCAGCAGTATTTGTTCTTATTTTTGCCAGCTTTATTGCCAGGCAGGTGGACACTAAGTTCAGAAACACAGGTGAATGATGTATTGGCATCATATTACAATAGAATCTGTGTTTTGAGACTTTGTCTCCATCAGTCCCTACCCAAGAAGAGTTAGGGTGCCTCTTTAGGGCAGTTTGCAGGGGCTGTGATGAAACTGCACCTTAGCCTGCAGGATGGTGCCCTAAGGTGGAAGGTGGTCAGTGCTGACCTCTGCTGCCTCCTGGGAATCAGGGTGCCAGGCCCCCCACAACTCCCTGGCTCTCCAGTGGGAGTGCGGCAGACATGTCTAGACCTGCCTGAACTGCACCCTCACTGCCAGAAGCCCTGAAAAGAGGCCTGGAGCAGGACTTGACGTTGTCCCTGAGTCAGGTGAGGACCGAAGACCCCACGGCCAGCCAGGCGCTCACCCTGCTAGCTGCAGACTGAGCCCATGGGCAACCCCATCACACGTGGGCTTCCTGACCTGTGTTCTGCCTCAGACTGGCTGACGGGGTCCAGGAGAGGGGCCAAGTCCCCATCGTGCAGAAGGAATGAGCCCCTGCACCCAGGGCAGGGTGGGCAGGCACAGCCAAGGCAACAGGCGCTCAGAGGTGGTGGGCCAGGGTGGGCCCAGATAGGCAGGGCAGAGAGGAGGCAGGCCAGACTGGAGCCAGACCTTAAAGGAGGAGGGGACTTAGCTCACTGAAGGGACAGCACTTCAGAAGGACAGACGTGTGTGGCAAAGCTTTGGAGTCATTCCTGGGGAAAGGCGTGCCCTCTCCCATAAGACATCTGGGCCGCTCTGGTCCAGATGGCCTCGCCTGTCAGTGACCAGTGGCCATGGGGTGAAGCAGATGGCCAGGGAGGGGGGGCCACCCTCAGGCCTGAGCCAAGAGAGGCCAAGTGGCCCACACAGGCCAGAGCCCGAGACCTTGGCACCGGCCACTCGGAGCTCTCGACTCGAGAGTTAATGATTCATTTGTGGCCAATTTCTGCTGGCCTTTGCCTGGAAATTCCCAAGCCTGCCCCTTCCCTTGGCTCCGGGAGCTCCAAGAGTACAGTCTCATTTACACTTGGCGGAGGACATCTCCCCCACTATCCAGGGAATGGCTTTTACAATTACAGCTGTAGTGATGCTGGTTAGCCCTTAGGAGGAACTGATTCTGACCTACAGGCTGGGGGCTGGGGTGCTTGTTGAACTGTAGTGAAGTTAGAGGCCCCTCTCTGACCCCCTGGGCGAGGTGCTGATGGAAGGAGCCCTGTTTGCATTCATGGTGCTCCACGCTGAGTGCAGAGCCGATGCAAACAGAAACCAGTCTGGTGTAATGTGAAAAGTGTGACAACAGTTACAAAGGGGGACATAGAGCTTGACCTGGAGTAGGACTAGGCTGTAGGAAAGAAAACAATAATATGTGCAAAGGCCCCAGAGCATGAATGGACAGGGGAGATTGAGTCGTTCTTCTCTGGCTGGAGCAAAGAGGCTGTAAGAAACATCTGGAAGTTCAGACACAACTCCCAGGTGAAGGACTTAGACTTGGGGGTTTGGCAGTGGGAGGTGCTGGCAGTGGGGAGTCAGGGCTGCTGCCTGAATAGGGATAGATGTTATGATTGGAATTTGGGGGGGGTCACTTGCCCATATGAGTCTTGATTCTGCCGGTCAGCAAACCTCCCTTGACAGCCTGCTCTGTGCCCACTCAGGCCCAAGCCCTACACAGGTGTGGTGGTGGATGAGAGGGAACAGATCACGTGCAGCACTCCAGGTGGGGTGGCAGGGACCCGGCAGAGCCGTGTGCTGCTGACAGATGTACGGGTCTGTGCTGACATTTTCAGACTCGCTGAGCCCCGTTGTTCCGAGTCTTCAGGTGAGCATGTGGCATGTTCAGGTCATCTTAAGGAACTGCATGTTCCTGACAGACTGGAGAGATAGCCTGGAGGCTAACCCTGTCCCCTCAGACCGCATGGTCTTCCTGAAGGTCGAATGGGTATCTGTCACTCTGCACGTGCACAAACTGAGGCCCAGAGAGGCCAAGGCTGATGATGGTGCTCGGGGCCGTGGTCTCCCAGTCCTTAGCTGACTGTATGTATATCACCTCCCACATCCTCCTCCACCCTGATGCAAATTTAAGAATATTTCCCCAAACCAGGCAAAATATACAGCAGCCTGGTCCTCCAGGTTGAAAAGTCCCAGGCTTGGGGAGGGGGCTTCCGTTACATGTCTTTTCAACTTTGCACATTCAGTTTCTTCTGATTATTTCTTGACAGTCCCAGGCGTTGGTGGTAAACAGCTACTCTCCCCAGAATGTTTCCCCGCGACAGCAGCTTTCTCTGGAGAGGGTGCTATCAACACTTGGCAGGGCCTCCTCCCAGCTCCCGGCTTGGGCTCCTGAGCAAGGAGAGCTCCTGAAAGGCGTTCAAGAATGCCGTGCTCTCCGGGGGGGCTGGGACTGCAGGGTCCTGGCGGGCGTGGGCCTGGCCTCTTTGTTCCCTGCAGCAGCCGGCAGCCTGGCCTGGCCTCAGAGCCTCAGATGGCCCCTGGTTGTGGACGGTCCCTGAGCGGAGAGGTGGGGCGGTATCGAGTGTCCGCTGGCTCCCACAGCCCTGGTGCCCTGGTCCTTGGCACAGCTCAGCGACAGGAGGGAGCCCGAGGACAGCTCTGCCAGGCCTGTCTGAGGCTGGGAGAGCAGCGCTGCCCCGGCCCTGCAGCCTCCGTGGCCTGCGTCACGCGCTGGCTTAGGTGTCCTGAGTCAGAGCCAGGAAATGGATCTGCTGTGCGAGGGTGGAGGTGCCGCTGCCCCGGGCAGCTGGGGTGAACCCCAACCTCCTGCCCGTCAGCGTCAGCGCTCAGTGGGGGCCTGGCCTCATGCATCACTCCCCTGGCCTGGCCTGGATTTGACCAGGGCCTGGAAGAGAGGCTGAGGTGACGGCCGGCTCCCTGCTCCACACACTGTGGCCAAGCCCCTGAGCCCACATGGCCAGTACCTGCGGGGCTGTTGACAGGATGGAATGCTCAACTTAGGCTCAGCGAGGCTGCGGACCTCTGCCAGGGCTGTCCAGCTTTCCTGGGATGCCCTTCCCAGGTTTGTGCTCTGGGTGAGAATTTACCCAGGAATGACTTCGGTGGCAAAGCCTTCCTTAACAACCCCACTGCAGCCAAAGTGGTTCCCTTTTCCTTGGAGCCACCCTCGGAGTTGACCTCCACAGCAGCTCCTATCACAACGTAGCGTAACCACGTTTTCCTTCAAAGGGCTCCCTCCCACCTTTGCGTGAGTGCTTTGAGGCTGATTTATCTGTGCACCTTGCATGCCTGATACATACTAGATGCTCAATAAGAGCAGGCTGGATTTAATGAAGGGGGTTCCTGAGAGCGGTATCAGAGTGTCCTTTTGTTAATAACGTGGTGAAAATGGTGGGGGGCAGTCAAGTGAGAGGCTGACTGCTCCCCACCCCCCACCAGACCCCCTTCTCAGCCTCTGCCTGCCTGAGTAGTAGCTGGGGGCTGCAGCGGCCCCCTCCCCGCTTCCACGCAGCCAGAGCCTTCCTTGCCAGCAGGAGTCGGCTCCCTGGGCTGCCCGTGTGATCACTCTCCAGAAAACACCCCAGTGGAAACTGCATGAATGATTGATAAGAGCTGAGAGCTGTTTAATTTTTCCCCCTGTTTAATGGCTATCAATAATTTAATACGCTCTCTGTATGTTTTTAAGAAATAGCACCCATTTCGCCGTCTCCGGTTTAGCGGGCTAAATGATTTAAGTGTTGGAAATGTGCTCTGAGGATGGAGGTTTGAGAGTCAGAGGAATCTGGGGGCTGGTGGGGTTAGGGGGAGGTGGGTTCAGAGCCAGCCAGCAGCGTCTCGGCCTGGGGTGTGTGTGTGTGTGTGTGTGTGTGTGTGTGTGTGTGTGTGTGTGTGTGTGTGTGTGTGTGTGTGTGAAGGTGGGAGGGAGGGGGCGGGTAAAGCCAGTGCCTTTCTGCTAAGAGCAAGATAATTGCTTTTCCGGGTCTCGCTGAGCAGCAGCTGAACAGCTGTCAACTCACCCCCTCCCCAATGCTGAGCTTTTCTGGATAACTCTGGGGGGCCGAGGGGCACAAGGAGGGAGCGGCTGCCGGTACCACCAGGGGCTAGAACCGCCCTCCCCCTGACATCTCTGCCCCTCCTAAAGCTGTTAAATCATTTTTATTTTAATGATGCAGTTAGTCTCCTGCCAGCCGCATCTTCCAGATAGGGTACGGGAGGTGTGGAGTGTGGGGCTCAGAATCACTCATCTCAAGGCCCAAAGGGACCTGGAAGGTCATCTGCCGGTGTTCCCCTCAAGCTTTACAGATGCGCAGGATCACCTGGGAGGGCTTGTTAAAAATTTAAATTTCTGGGCTGCGTTCCAGACCCACAGACTTCCATTCTCAGGGGAGAGGCCTGGGAGGCTGTGGGTTTCACGAGCAGCCCCGGTGATTCTTATCATCAGAGGAGTTTGGGAAATACAGAGTTCAGCTCCAGTTCCGACGCTTCCTGTGCGCTCACAGCACCACTTGGCCACTGCATCGGCTTGCACGCCTCTGTGGACAGGGCCCTCACCACTCTGAGACGGCACACCTGCTTGGGGAAGGTGTACCCCAGTCCAGAGCTCCTTCTGTCATTAGTCTGGACCCAGCCAGCTGCCCTCACAGGCTCCTCACACCAAGTTACCTCTGCCACAGGACAGACCGAAGCTGACCGGCAAATAGCCGGGTCTCCATCTCCCATCGTGAACGCTCTGGCTTCTCTGAGCCTCCTTGTTGGGCAAGGAGCTTCCTTTCTTAGTGAAAGAATCTGGGTACCAGGGAAAGCATGAGGGTGGAGATGGACTCTCCCCTCCAGGCCTGAGCACCCCCTTCCCAGGGGCAGGTGGGTGATAGGGTGCAGTGGCCTGCCATCGATGGCCTGCAGTGGCCACACCCGCCTGCTTGTGGCAGGGACTCTGAGGAGGCAGAAAGATTCCCTGGCCTTTCAGGGGCCAGCCCTCCCACAGGAAAGAAAAATGTGACTCATCAGAGACTGTTGACTAAGCCGATCTCTGGGATAAGAGTGGAGGGGGCTGAGGTTGGAGGGGGCTACCCCAGGGCCACACATCCATTGAGGACAAAGCTGGAACTGCAGAGATGGAATAGGAGGCCCAGAGAGGGGCATCTAGGACCGAGGCCCTGGTGCCCACCTGAGTCACAGTCACGGAGTCAGTGTATGGAAGGATTTTAGCAGAGCTGATGCCCATGTGTCTGACATTACCACTCTCCACTGTTTTGGCAGAGATGCAGTGCTGACTGCCCGTCGGCCCTGCTGTGCACTTTATTTCACTAGATAATTAAGAGGGAAGGAGTAGTACCCTTTCACAGGTGTCACCATCTGGCTACAAATGGGTGGCTCCTTAAGTCCTCCCCCTCTTTGTAAACCCTCTTTGTACCCCCAAATTTAGCCTTGCCCTTGGTCTACCTGGGAGAAACTGGGTTCCCAGGAGATGGTGACATATGACCCTTCTTGTGATCACCAGTTCTCCCTGTTCCCCTTCATCCCCAAAGCCTGGCTGATCATCACAGCTCCACTGTGGAGGTTGTGACCCTAGGGGAATAAATAGGAAAAGGGGTGCCCCCTAACCCTACAGGGCTCCCACTTGGAGAGTTCCAAGAGCTGGGGAGACTGAAGGGACAGACTTAAATCTGTGCTCAGGAAATTCCAGCTCCAGAGAGATAGTTGTATGAATATGGATACTCGGGCAAGGCCAAGGGCAGTCAGGGAAGGCTTCCAGGAGGAGGTGCTTCCTGCCCTCAAGCTTGAAGCTGGGCAGGAAGGGAGGGGCCTCCCCAGCACAGAGGTGTAAGGTGGCACTGTGAATGTGCAGAGGAGAGTGAGGTGAGGCCAGCAGGCCAGGGCGGGGCTGGATCTTGGCTGCCTGGGCAGAAAGCCATGGAAGGTTTGTTTGTTTTTAGCTTCAGCTGAAGTATTACATCCATGCTGAAACAGTGTGTATATGCTAAGCATAGCTCAACAAATTCTCACAAAATGAATACCCTCATGTGACCAACATATAGATCAAGAAACAGAACATTCCAGATCCCCTAGAAGCCCCCCAACATACCCCCTTCCAGTCATTGCTGCCCTGCAAGGATAATGACTACATTATCCTTACAATATCAACAGTATACTATAAGTTATCTATTACTGCCCCCAAAACCACCCCGAAACTTAGTGGCTTAAACAACTGCCATTTATTATGTCTCGTAATTCTGTGGTTTGCCTGAGCAGTCCCTTTGCCAGTTTCCCTTGGGCTTATGTGACTCCAGTCACCCGAAAGGCCGGCTGGACAGGATGGTCAAAGATGGCCTCAGTCACATCTGGCAGGTTGTGCTGGCTATTGGCTGGGCAGCCTCAGTTCTCCTCCATCCCCCAGTAGGGTAGACTGGCTTCCTTCCCTGGCCAGGCCACATTCCAAGAGGGCCCAAACCAGAAATAGCAGGATTTCTTGAGACCTAGTTTCTGTAAGTCACAAAATACTACTTTCACCAAGTCCTCTTGGTCAAAACAAGTCTCGTGGTCAGCCTGGATTCAGGGATAGAGGATAGGCTCCACCCTTTTTAAAAAATATTTATTTTATTTATTTATTTGGCTGCACGAGGTCTTAGTTGCAGTACACAGGATCTTCGATTTTCATTGGGGTATATGGGATCCCTTGGTTGCAGCACGTGGGGTCTAGTTTCCTGACCCAGGATTGAACCCAGGCTCCCTGCATTGGGGTTGCAGAATCTTAGCCACCAGACCACCAGGGAAGTCCCTGGACTTCGCCTTTTGATAGGAGCAGCTGCAGAGAATCTGGCCATATGTATTTAGTCTACCCCAGGCTAGAGTAGTTTTGCCTATTCTTGTTGCTGTTGTTCAGTCACTAAGTCATGTCTCACTCTGCTACCCCATGGACTGCAGCATGCCAGGCTCCTCTGTCCTACACAATGTCCCAGAATTTGCTCAGATTCTTGTCCATTGCATCGGTGATGTTATCTAACTATCTCATCCTCTGTCATCCCCTTCTCCTTTTGCCTTCAATTTTTCCCAACATCAGCGTCTTTTCCAATGAGTCGGCTCTTCATCAGGTGATCTTTAAATAAGTGGACTCCTTAAGTATATTCTCGGTACTTCCCTATTAGTGTAGTGGGAAAGAAAGCGGGAGACATAGGTTCGATCCCTGGGTCAGGAAGATCTCCTGGAGGAGGTCATGGCAACCCATTCCAGTGTTCTTGCCAGGAAAATCCCATGGACAGAGGAGCCTGGAGGACTATATAGTCCACAGGGTTGCAAAGAGTCAGACAGGACTGAAGTGACTGAATACACAAGTATATTATCCATTGTATCTGGCTTTTTTGGTCAACATTATGTTCATAATACTTACCTGTATTGTTGGATATAGTTGCAGATTATTTGTTTTTGTTGCTGTGTTGTATTTCATTGTGTGGATACACTGATTTATCCGTTCTACAGTTGATGACCATTTGTGAAGTTTTCATTCTTGGGCCGTTTTGACTAGCACTGCTGTGAACATTCTAGTATGCATCATTGGGTGACCACATGCACACATTTCTGTGGAGCTGAAAATGCTGGGTTGAGGATAGACCACAGGCTAGGGGATGCATGCGAACTGTTCAAGGTGGTGCCCATGACATGCCCCACCAACCCGTGTTTGGGAGGCCCAGAAGACCTCTGTGGAGGACAGTGAAGTGGTTAATGGGGGTTTTGGAGAGGCCCCCCAGCTGAATGTGGGCTGGAGAGGTGTCTCTGACCCCAGGGTTCCCTGTAATGTCCCCTCTCTGGCCTGCCTCTAGCCTCAGGCCTCCTGGCTGGGAAAGGAGGACCATCAGACCAGATGGCTCTTTTCTGAGTTTGATCTTCATTACTGCACTTTTTCCTATCCCACAGCCCTTCTACTGCCCTCCCTCTTTTACCCAGAGTCCGCCTTCTACAGCTAGCCTCATCCCCCAACAATCAGGGAAGCTAGGTGCCTGCATGAACTGACACATGAGGATGCAGGAGGTGGAAGGGACTGCCGTGGCTGCCTCCAGGCAGTGGACAAGACAAGGAGATTTGGGCTTAATTTCTGGCCTGGCTCTTTCTTGCAATGGGACCTTGGGAACCCTGCAATGGGAACCCTTCCCTTATCGGGACCTCAGTTTCCTCATATGTGAATTGGCAGAGAAGGGAGTCCACCTCCCCAAGCCTCTTTGGTCTCACCACCCTGAACTCTGGGTTCTGGAATCTAACAGGGGCAAGGGTATGAGGAGGCCCGTGGAAAGCTCAGCAGGCTTCTGGACTTTAGGGCATATGTCAAATGGCCCATTTTGTTCAACTTATTTACTGACTGTCTTCACTGCCCCACTCATCCATCCATCCATCCCTCCATTTATCCATCCAGCAGTCGCTGTGGCCTTGTGAGCCTCAGAGGACAGACATAAACTAGACCTCATTCCTGATGACCAGGAGCTCTGCTCACAGGGGAACCCGGCCAATAGAAAGCTGGGGCTGGGGGGAGGGCAGGGAACATGGTCAGCTGGACCCAAGCCACTGCAGGATGAACAAAGAAAGGAGCAGCAGGTCAGTGAGGGCTCCATGGGAACTTCTGAGCAGAGTGGGGCTTTGAAAGACAGAGACATGTGGGAAAGGGCTCCAGACAGAGTACCCGGCTTATCCAAAGGATGGGGTTCCAGGGGGCTAGGCTGACCCAGACAGAGTACCTGGCTTATCCAAAGGATGGGGTTCCAGGGGGGCTAGGCTGACCCAGACAGGGTACCCGGCTTATCCAAAGGATGGGGTTCCAGGGGGGCTAGGCTGACCCAGACAGAGTACCCGGTTTATCCAAAGGATGGGGTTCCAGGGGGCTAGGCTGACTGCAACACAGTGGTGGGTGTCCCAGCATGGCCGAAGCTGCAGGACAGGGTACAGAGAAGCTGACCTTGGTGCTGGGGCCAGTTCTGGACCTCTGACCTTTACTTGGAGTGGAGGAGGGGGACAGCATCCAGTTATCCAGTTTCTAGGGTGGCTCCACTTCTGTGGGCCTGCTCAACTCTCCAGGAGATGGCCAGAGGGGCCTGGGCAGGCAGGACCTAGAGGTGGGTGAAGAGGGTCGGGGCCCTCAGGCTCAGGCTTGGAGCTCACTGCACCCTCTCCTCTCTTCCACAGGACCTGCAGCAGCTCTGCTCAGCCAGGTTGGACTGCTGGGGCTACAGCTTCCTTCCCCTGTGACTGCCTTTTCCTGACACCCTTAGCAGCCTCCAGTCCCCGTGGTCAGCAGAGACCTTGGCAGGTAAGCAGAATGAGCTGGGCCCTGACCCTGGGTGTCTGCAGGTGTGGGACTCAGTCCAAGCGGCTGGTGCTGTTTCAGGGCCTAGAGAAGCGGGAGCTGGGCTGTCATCACTGAGGAATTAGGGGAAGGGGTTTATTTCTTAATTTTCACTTTTCCTTGGCATCCTCCTTTCAGAGGGAGCCAGAGAATGGAGGGTTGTGGGAAGGGATATACCCTAGTCTGGCACTTGAACTTCAGGTTTTATCCAGTTGCCAACTCCCAGTGTAGTGTTGGGTAGCCCTGTCCCTTCGCTTTTGAAAGCCTCCGTTTTCTCATTTAGCTCATGAAAATAATAATAATATCCTCTAACATTCTGAGCACTTAACTGTATGCCAGGCACTGTGCTAAGTACTGTGTAGTTATTCACTCTTTTCATCTTCATCACAGCCCTGTGAGGTGGGTGCTGTTATCCTTCCCATTGTACAGGCGAGAAAACTGAGGTTTGTGGTCTGAAAGGAGCATGCCCAAGGCCGCACTCCTGGCTGAGCCCCCATGGGGTTCACTTCCAGGTCTGTGTGGCTCCAGTGCGCCACGTCCTGACCTCTGGTTCATTCTGCCCCTGGCCTTGCCCCCTCTCTGCTGGTCTTTTCTTGTGGGTGGGCATCAAGAGATCATGGGTGTCCTCAGTTGGCTGGTGGGAAGCATGAGGTTAGGAAGGCTGCCATGATGTGGGATGAGATTAACACTGGAGTTTCATGTGAGTATGGGGAGGCTGGAATCTAGGAAATCTTGGAGAAGGTAGCCCAAGTTATGATCCAGAATGTCTCTGAGAGGACTAAGATTTTCCTGAGAAAGAAGACCATTTATAGTTGCACGTGAACATGAGGTTTTTCATCTGAAAGTACAGATACACATACAAGTCCCAGAGGGGTCTTCTACCCCATAGTCATACCTGTGTCCATGAACACGTGTACATATGTACTCTACACAGGCAACGTGTGCTTGTAAACCTGTCCCTACATGCTAAGGGGCTATAGATGTGCGTGCACACACAGCCATGAGTGGTTGTGTGTGCACAGATACATACAGAAACCTGCAGAGGCACACTCCCTCTCATGCGTATACACACAGACCTCACTCGTGCACACTATAGACACACATGTGCACAAACAGACTTGCTGCACACGTACGCTTATAGAGGCACGTTCACAAACTTCTGTGTTGACTCTTTACACAGATACACAGACACAGGTTCTCAGGACACATGGTATCTCCACATACACACAGGGATGCACTCACATGCATACACAGGGAGGGATGTGTTCCAAGGAGAAGGGACCATGGCACAGGGGGCATGAGTTCTGACTGGTATGTTCTCTGGTGAGGGAAGAGATCTGGGAAGAATCCCCAGGAGGTGACAAGTGAGCTGAGCATTGGAAGGCAGGGAAAAATTTGCTAGGTTGATATAAAGGAGAAAAGAGAAGCCCAAGCAGAAGGTCTGGCTCTTGCAAAGTCCCAGAGAAATGAAAGTTTGTGGCTGATTTATGTTGACGTATGGCAGAAACCATCACTATTTTGTAATTATCCTCTAGTTAAAGAAAAAAAGTTCATTTATTGGCCCTCTACTTCCTCTCCCAACATGTCCACCAGAATCTCCTAGAATCAGGTCTGGCTAAATAATTTGCAGGGCCTGGTTCAGAACAAAATTGTGGAGCCTGTCACTCAAAAATTATTAAGGATTTCACGATGGTGGCCATAGAACATTAAACCAAGAGTGGGTCCTTTTGAGCCTGGGGCCCCAGGCAACTGCCCATGAAGCCAGCACTGCCTAGAATAAGTGAAGAACGGACTTCACATGCAGGCTCCGCCAGTCACTGACAGACCCAGTGACCTTGGGCAGGTCCCGCATCGCCCTGTGAGACTCATCTGTCCAAGGCAGAGATGTTGCCCTCTCCACCAGCTGCAGAAGCCCCAGTGGAGCCAGCATCCAGCTCATCTCAAGCATCTGGGGACGGTGGCTTCGGTGAGGGTGGGATGCCAGCCCCACCCCCAGCAAGCAGTGGTGTCCAGGGGTGTCCCGGTGTGCACTGTCTGCCTTTGAGCCCTGTCCCTACACACTTTGGAAACCTGGTGTTTGTGTGCTTTGCCTAATCCACAAGGGCAGAGGGGGTTGGGGGCTGCTCTGTGTTTTATTTGCAGAGCCTTCTGCCTTGTTGCCCCTTGCCTGCCCTTCTCTGTTTGGCAAACTCACTTCTGTGGGCCAGATGCTATGGAGCCTTCTCTGACCCCAGGCCTGCCCTCCTGACCTCCGCCCTGTGACCCGCTCCTGTAGCTACAATGACCTGTTACTGTAGAGTTCTTTACAGTGTGTAAGCTCTTTCACACCCCATCAGGCCATTGAGAAAGCCCTTGAGAGGTCCTATGCCCTTTGCCAGACTGGAAAACAGAGGCCCAGAGTTGCAATCCCTAGCCTAGCTCCCGGGCTGAGGTCAGGCCTACCTCGGGAAGGGATATAGACAGTGGCCACAGAGGGTGGCACCTAGGCTGTGCTCCGAGGCAGCTTCCCATTTCAGCATTTTGGAAGACGGGCTCTCCCAGCCCCTTACCCAGGAGAGGCCCCGCAGGTGCTACGGCTGTTGAAGAGGACCCAGCGGGCTGAAGGTCTCTTCAGCTGAGTACACAAGCCCCCAGCCCTACCCACCCCTGGGAGTGGCTTGGCCCGCTTCCCTCAGCCTGGCAAAGTGGAGCCAGGTCTGGGTCATGACAGCCAACCCAGCTGGACACAGAAGAATGTCTAGTCAGGGCCGTGACAGCTGCCCCCCCGGCTGGCACTTCATTAAAGGTACTCAGCACACCTTTGGTGGATGAGTGCAGAGGGCATAGATGTGGTGAAAGGTATGGACTCCGAGCCTCGGCATTGGGGTTTTCCAGACTCTTCACACTCCTCTCTTTGTAACTTTAGAAGCGTGGCTTAATCTCTCTGTGCCTCATTTCTTCATCTGTAAAATAGGGATAATAATAGAACTAACCCCACTGAGTTGTGAGGAATTCAATAAAGTCATCCACATAAACCCTTGCTGCAGTGCCTGGGATGAGGTTAGCGCTCCACGGCATTGACGGTACGCAAGCAGGTGGGGCTGAGTGATGGGGCTGATCCCCAGGGCTGTGGGCACACAGGGAGAGACGTGGTTGGATTGTCATTTCAGAGAGGCTGTAGGGGGACAGCGGGGGTTGGGGTGTCACATGAGGCAGTTCCAAACAGCTGTGGATGAGAGCTCTGTAGGCAGGGACCTGGGTTGACAGCCCCTCTAGCCCTGAGTTTGTGGCTTCACACTGACAGCATGAACACCATCAGCTGTCAGTCAACACGTTTCCAGGGCTACATGGCACAAGGCAAGTTTGGGGCTGGTTTCGACGACGTTGAGTGCCAAGCCCAGCTCATGGTGGGCCTGGCCATGGCCACACAGAGCTTGAATTCCAGGGTCCCCATGTGGCGTGCATGTCAGTCTCCAGCGCCAGCTGGGAATGCACAGACTCCTTTCCCTCCTTGGAATTCACTGCCAGCAGTCCAGGCCTGTCCACCCCCAGCCTCTGCAGCCAGCACTGACCCCTCACCCAACCTGAAGCTGGAAATACAGTCCACAGCCCACTAGTCGTTCCTCCCCGAGGTGGGGGACCCTCTGGGTCAGCAAGGTGGGCCATTGTCCCCCCCCAAGCCCGTCGAGCAAAGTTTTAGTTCAAGCCTCAGTCCTGCTGCAGACCTGTTGTGTGACCTTGGACAAGTCACCGTCCCTCTCTGAGCAGCGGTTCATTGGTCTGTAAAACCAGAGGCTCTGCTGAGACAGGTCAGGGTTCACAACCTGCAATATTCTCAAACATCTCAACAACCCAGGGACACTTGGATTATCCCACCTGTAGATGAAGAAGCTCAAAGCTCAGTCGTGTTTGACTCTTTGCGACCCTGTGACTGTATAGTGCCTGGAATTCTCCAGGCCAGAATACTGGAGTGGGTAGCCTATCCCTTCTCCAGTGGATCTTCCCGATCCAGAAATCAAACCGGGATCTCCTACGTTGCAGGCGGATACTTTACCAACCGAGCTATGACAGAAGCCCCAAAGCTCGGAGAGGTTTAGAAATATACACAGGGTCACAGTGCTATCCGTGGAGCTGAAATTCAGCCCAGTTTTACCTGACACCATAATATGTGTTTTCCCCACTGCTTCTGTCTCTGGTAGCCACAGGTATGTTTGCTGGTGAACCATTCATTCCATCAGTCATAGTGGGTTGAACACTTACTGGGCTCCGGCACTGGGCTAGGAGCTGGCATTCACAAGTGCCTCTTTGAGTGCTGGGTGAGCACAGCCCTGGACTTGAACGGAGGTCAACGGAGTCTACAGAGCAGTGTGTGCTAGGTGGAGGCTCTCAGCAGGTGAAGGCAGTAGGAAATGGGAGGGACAGCTCTTCCCTTGTGCTGGAGGAGGCAGGCAGGGGAGACTGCCTGGAGGAGGGGTCTAGATCCCTACACAGAGGAGTGAGGAAACAGGGTCTTCCTGGGGTCTCTGCACAACTTGGTGGGATCGATCAGGAGTCTCCTGGGAGAGGACACTTCATTCAGCCACACCTGGGAGCAGGTACTGAGGCAGCTCCCAGGGGCCATAGAGTTTGACCTTGATCCTGCAGATTGCAGGGAGCCAAAGGGGGCTGTGGGGCAGTGGCAGCTCCTCTGTGAAGGCCAGGAGCTGGGACTGGCCTCGGCCTGGAAGCAGAGGCTCACAGCTCACCCAGAGACAGTGGCAGAGGGGAGGGGCAGCGCTGGGGGCTTGTGTACCCCCGCTGGCTGAACCTCCAGCACACCGAGTCCTCTTCAGCAACCCAGGCACCTTGGGACCTCTCCTGGGCTAGCAGCTGGGCCTCTTTCCCAGAGGGATGCCAGTCTGCCCAAATGCTGAAGTGGGAAGCTGCCCCGGAGCAGAGCCCAGGTGCCGCCTTCTATGGCCACAGTCTGCACCCCTTCCCGATACAGGCCTGACGTTAGCCCAGAGGTGGGGCTGGAAGGGAGCCATGAACAAACCTGTCCAATGACATGGTAGACACAGAGAGACCCAGAGCCCAACCCAGAGTCACACAGCATCATCACAGCAGTTGCAGGAGGCTGCCGGCCTAGACAGGAGGCATCCTTTCAGGGGGTGAAAGGATGGTTCCCTGGTCCTCCCAGAGTCTGGTGGGAGCCTTCTGTTGTCTGTGGTGTGTGGGGCTGCCCTTGTACCCCAGGGACCACTGGCCTCGGCCACCAGCAGGGCTCTCTGAGGACAAGCAGGGATTTGGTGAACTACACCAGGAAGGATTCCTTGGGTGTTACTCACAGCGGGTGCTTTTCCCTCCCTGTGGTGTTTGCTCACCACCCCTCTCTGAGCCCTAGAGTTTGTTTTCCTCTGGTCTGGGAGCCACATACTCAGGGTGAGGGCAGCCACACCCATGCCCCATGTCCCAGGTCCAAAGGCTCCGTGACCTTGCGGGCAGGGAGCAGACACTGGGTGGAGCTGTGAAGGTGGCCTCTTTACTTGAATCATAGCATCTCCGTCGCGTGGGGGAGGAATGGCCTTAGGAAATCACCTGGCCCACCCCCTCATGACCGATGGGGAAACTGAGGCTCAGAGAATGGAGGGTGCACCCCAAAGGAGCCCAACATGGCACTGCAGGCTTTCAGCTGAGCTCGCTGCCACCCTAAACTGTGTGGCGGATGTGGATGCCAGCAGGGCCCAAGTCCTACAGCTGATGTGACCCATCTGTGGGGCGTGGTGCTTGCAGAAAGGCAGGACCCACCCCTGAGGGGCTGGGGGTGCAGAGTGGGGGCCCTGGGAAGTTCTGGGGATGTGGAGAGCAGAGCAGGGCGCCCTCAGACCTGGCTCTGTGAAGGCTTTGTTTGTAGTCCGCCTCCTGTAATCACCAGCTCCTGCTAAGGTTTGCGACCCTTATTATTCTCCTCGCTTCTGTTTACGCTGAGAGCCCAGTGGGGTCTGGAGGTTGTAGGCCCGGAGGCCAGGGCAGAGAGAATGCTCCAGAGTCAGGCTCTGATCAGAAAGCTGACAGGATGCAAGGGGTGCGGAAGGAAAGTGGACTCTGGAAACCTGAGGCCCCCCGTGTCCCCTGTCAGCCCCCTTCGCCGAGCCACAGCAGGGTGCCCAGAGACCAGTCTGCAGGAGGCTTTTGGATCTGTAGTTGCTAGGATGAGTTCTCAGGGTCCCCAAGAAGGGTTCCAAGTCAGGGAGGGCTTCTTGGAGGAGGTGGAGTTCTAGCTGGTTCCTGAAGAATGGACATTATTGTGATCTGAAAGCATTCCAAACACAGGGATCAGCTGGGTCAAGGCTTTGAGGCAGGCACTCTGGGGACAGATCAGTCGTGCCAAGAGTGGGCAGTGAAGGAAATAAGGTTGGAGATGCCCCCTACAGGCCAGATGGCAGAAGAAGGAGGAAGTTTGTACTTGTTTCTAACTTGCTAAACATCCCTGAGAGATTCCCTTCTCCGTTTCTGTGCCTGTTTGCCTCGGATCTCCTCGGAGTTCCAGGCAGGCCACAGCAGGCCAGGGCCGCAGTGGAAGAGCCTACCTTTGGGGAGGGTGTGAGCAAGTGCCAGGGTCCTAGGCTTCCCCCGGGAGCTGGGCAACTGGCCAAGGATTCCAGGGGACCCAGGCTTTGCCAGAAGTTTTCCGCAGCCAGGGAGGATAGGGGACTCAGCCCTTGGGGAACTCTCCTGCTTGCTAAAAATCCAACTCCCAGAGTAGACTATGAAGCTGAGAGTCTGAGGGGGAGGTGGGCTGAGCAATGGGCTTCCTCTCCTTCCTGTGACCAGTTTCCTCTTTCCTTCTAGGGAAGGTGTGTGGGGCAAGGTGGGAGTAGATGACCCTGCCCTAGACGTTGGGCTGGCTCGGAGCCTGACGGAGAAGGGGCTGCCCTCTGAGCTATATGTGCCTGTGGGCTGCTGCAGGAGCTGTGGGTGCAGGATGCCCCCTTGGGTGCAGCCCCTCCCCATAGCCAAGGGCTCAGCCCAGGTTGTGTTCACGACCCACAGCATCCTCCCTCTCACCCTGCCTATCAGCAGAGCAGCACCTAGGGGCCCTTGGCCTATTGGTACCCAAGATTTCACACATCCCCCCAGTACTTTGCACAGCAGCTGCTCAAGCTTCATCAGCTTGGGGCTGGTCCGGGGTCCCACTCAGGAAGCCTTGAATTCATTTCCCGGAATAATACAACAGCCCATCCACACCAGGAAGGGCGAGCTGGCCTCATAGCAAAGCTTCTCCATGACCCCTGGCTCCTGTACCCTCAAAATAGTAGGTGGGCTTCTCAGGGGCCCATTTTCCAGGGGGGAATTAGAATCAGAGAAGAGAAGGCATGAGACTTGGCCAGGGTCATGGGGCCAAGGCAGGACTCACCTTGAATTCCAGGTGGTAGTCAAACTCCTTTTGGGATGGAGCCAGGGTTTTCTGCTCAGGCTTACATGCAGATGGGCCAGGGTCAGGAAGAGGGAGTGGAGGAGGAGAGCTTCTGGGGGGCGAGGAGCTCAAGGGAGAGGCCCCGAGTCAGTCTCTCCTCCTTGGTTCCAGTTACTCTAATTGGCGGATCCGCCAGTGGTGCTGACATTTACCTGGTAGGGAGGCAGGCCTCATCCCTCTCGAATCAAGATGCTAAAAATAACCGGGTCCAGCTTCCCAGGGCCCCTGCCCAGCTATCGCCTGCCTGCCTGCCTCGGCGACCTTTCTCCTGGGTGCTGGAAGCTAATTGCTTCGCGAGAGTACAGTTTCTCGTGCTGAGGACTTCCTAGGGGTCTGAGCAGGGATGGCATTGCTCCTGAAACTGAAGAGAGCTCTCTGCAGGGCCTCCCTACCCCCCAGTATTGGGGTGATGGGCCCTTGCCCAGACCCTATCACCCACCCCGTTTTCTCCCTGGGTGCAGTATCCTGCCAGGCTGGCCACTCCAGCCCTGGATGCTTAAGCCCCTTCCTTGAGCTGCTGGAGTTTATGCCGGTGCCCCTCCTCCTCCGGATTATCCAGTGCTCACCTTGAGACCTGTGCCATGTCCAACACAGTGGTCCAAGGTGCGGCTTCTTACCTTCATGCTCCATGTCCATCCTGCAGGCAAGAGGAGCCCAGACTGGAGGGCTGGACATGTTTAAATCCAGCTGTGAAACCTTAGCGCATTTCTGAGCCTCTGTGCTCTCATCTCTGAAGTGGGCATCGTGACTGACTTTATAGTGTCGTTGCAGGAATGAAATGAGGTAACACAGAGAAGGTGTCAGGTCAAGAGAGCTGCTCCCTTCTGACCCCCGGCCCCACCCCGCCCTGCCTGCCCCAGGCCAGGAGGAGGCCTGAGCACTTCTGGGAGGTTTCCTTTCTCTTGCTCTGTAAGTCAGCCCTGGAAGCCTCATACATTTGGTTGATGTATGTAGACTGGAAGAGGAAGGTCTTAAAAGACCCAGGCTGAGAACTAGGGACTGGTACCCCTCAAAAACAGGGCTCTCCTGCCCATTCCTGTGCACATTCTGAGTGCCCTGCCACAGCCATCCCACCTGTGTATTTTGTCCAGTTCTTGCCCTTGGTCAGTATGATCAGATGTGTTGACATTGGCCTACGTGTCCCTGGCTGTGGGGTGAGCCCCATGGAAATGGAAGTGGTTTTCTGGGCTCTCTTCTCACCCGCTATGAGAACCTGGGCTGGTGGCTTAGCCCCTCCACGCCTCAGTGTCCTCTGAAAATGGGATAATAATGGCTCCTCTGCCATCAACACTGTGAGATTAAACCAGGAGTGTTGGTGTGGTGCTTAGGACAGGGCCTGGCACGGGGGGAGCCCTGGGCGCGTGTTCACGTTAGTCGTAACCATCCACGGTAATAAGAGCAGCCCCCACCCTTGGTTGAATGATTAGTATCAGAGGCTATGTCAGAGGCTAAGCACTTAACAGTCATTATTTAACTTAATCTCCGTGACAGCCCTACACAAGGTACTCCTATAATCTCTACATTCCAAAGGAAGAAATCTGAGGCCCAGAGAGGTCACTCGCAGTCTGGAAGTGGTAGCGCTGAAAACCAGAATTCAGGTTCAGCCCTGCTGGGTGATCAGCCCTTTCGCTTTGCCTGGGACTGCCAGGTCTCAGCACTCAAAGTTTCACATCCCGGAAACCTCTTAATTTTCACCCACAGGGACAGTTGATGAGCTAGTCCCGCTGATTCTCCACTCCACAACTGTTCCCATCACCGCCTCCGGACCCCTTCCTGACTTTGGGGCACAGCCCTGCTCTGCCCCTGCCCCCTTCCCACACCTCATTGGTCCCTCTTCTCACCAGATATCCTTGCCCATCCCTCCATGGCCTGACCCAGCCTCCCCATCCAGCTTCCCCTCCTCTTCACCCTCCCCTCTGCCAGCTCGGGGGCTGTGGGTCACCCCCGAGGGGCTCTCTGTGCCCAGGGCTGTGCCTGCAGCTGGTTGCTGGGTCCTGAGCCACCTCTCTCAGGCCTCAGGCTCCCCATCTGCACTGAGGGCTTTGGCTCCTCTGCACCCGGCCTTCCAGAGAGGCTTCAGAAACCTCTTCCTTAAAAGAGGGAAGACGCAGTGGGCCCCCGCCCCCAGCCCTGGCCCCAGGCAGTCGGGAGAGATTGCACTGGCCCTTCCGGTGCATTGATGGAGAGCACTGCTGACAAAGGAGAAAGGTCAGCAGTGGGACAGAGTGGGGCTGGTGTCGGCCTGCCGGCTAGCAGCACCCTCCCCCAAGTCAGGGCTTCCTGGGGGGAGGGGCCCAGGGCTCCTTGGGGTCCTGGTCAATTCATATTGACTCAGGCAGCCGCTGCTTCAGCAAAGCTGGGCATCGAAGCCCCCAGAGGGCTGGGGGAGATGCCTGGGTCATCCTTGGTACCTCCCTCTTCTTCACCCCTGTGGTCGATTAAATTCTCTGAGCCACCTCTGGATTCGGGTCCCCCCTCAGCACCCCTAACCCTCTGCTAGCTCTCAGATCTTACTGTCTTCCTTGGTCTCAGTTACTGAGCTCTTCCCAGTTCGCCCCTGCCCGCCCTGGCTGCCCACTGTCACCAGGAATAAAGTCTGAATTCCGAGACTGACATAAAGGTTCTTTTTGAGCTCAGTGAGGCTGCCCAGTGCTGCCGGTCCTTCCCTGAGGACTTGAGATTGCCATCCCCACCCTCAGATGAGCATCTCCCAGCCCCGGGTGGGGTGGAGGGGGCCATCTTCCTCCCAGACATGCCTTTCGGGAGCTCAGTCCATGACTTTCCCTCCCCCAGGACTCACACCCTCTGGGAGAGGTTGGAAGAGGTGTGCAAGGGATCAGGGCACCCTGAGTGCCAGGCCAGCTCTGCACCCAGTGCTCCAGCCTCTCCCTTCCTTTAGGGTTGAGCCTCAGCAGGTTTGTGACTAGGGCCCCAGCCCAGTGCAGGGACCCCCCACACCATGCCTCAGACTCCCACCTTAAACTGCTCCGTGCATCGCTTGTCCCAGATCTTGGAGGCCAGGGGCCATCTGCTCCCCAGCTCATGTGAAGGACAAGCCCCTGTGAGGGCAGGAGGTACAGTGGTTAGGGCACAAGCTCTGGGGTCTGACCCCAGCTCCATCACTTACTAGCTGTATGACCTCAGGCAGTTATTTCCCTCAGAGCCTCAGTGGTGTCATTTGTGAAATGTGGGTAATAATAGTTGCTTCTCCACAGGATGGTGAGATTCATTGAAATGACACATGTTTGTGGGACCCTGGAACGTTTTAAGGATCAATAAAGTCACCTTTTATCATCACCAACTCCATCATCATCAGGCCAGCGGGGTACCATATCCATGAGATGAGGGCCCTCTCCTCCTGGTTATTTGAGTGCACCGTCCACTTCTGCTCCTCACTGTGCTCCCTTTGACCTTTGTCCCCAGCACTCCTTTCCCACATTTCCTAAAATCCCAGGAAGCCCAGCCCTCCCTGGTCTCCAGTTGTCACCTGCATAGCTGCCCTGTGGACCTTGTCCTTCAGAGCTGGGCCCAGGATTTAATCTCTGTTTACCCCACAACCCTTACAGGGTCCTCAAACACAGTAGGTGCCTGATAAAAAAGTTTGTTCAGTTAAACAGACATTCATGGAGCCTAAGTCACCTCCAGGAACAACACAGCAGTGACCAGTCAGGTCCCTGGGCGCATCCTTATGCTGATGAAGGGCCTGTCTGAGACCAAGTCTGAGCCACCTCCCACCAGGTCCCTGCTTGTGCCCATTCTGGGCTCCCCCGCGCAGGGCTTGAGGGAGACAGGGTGGTGGGTTTGGGCCACTGCATTGGAAGGTTTTCAGAGCTGGTTCCTCTGTGGTCCTCTGTGCCATCCCTGTGTTTTGTTTGCCTGGGTCCTTTCCCCACCCCCTTGGTTCTCTGTTAAATCGTGTTATTATATTTAAACAAATCAATTCCATTGCAGAGTTTTTCCTGTCCTAATGATGAGTTTGCAGCACAAATGCCATTGATTTCTCACAGCCCTGAAAACCAGTTGATGAATAGCACCGGGCTTGTCTTTGGAGAGGCACTTAGAGCAGCTCTGGGCAGCCCCCCTACTCCTCGCCCGCACTGCCCCCCATCGCCACCCCACCCCCACCCCACACTTCTTCACGTGGGGCTGAGGCTGGGTGATAAAGCGGGACCCTCAGTATCCTCTGCCAGTGCGGGGGTGGGGATGTCATCACAAGGGGCCTGGCCCCTCATGATGGTGAAGCAATCATAGTGGAGAACTGTATTGATTTTGGCCGAAGGCAGGAGCACAACTTACAGAGCAGAGAGGCCGTGCGGTGTGATCTCTGTCTTCGCTTACAAGTTCAGAGCACAGTCCTGAGTGGCAGCAGATACCGGCTCAGGCGGAGCTCAGGTTTCCAGACCTCCATGGAACTGCTGTGTTTTAAAGGGGTGGTTCAGAGGTGAGGGGGAGAAGGAAATGGCAACCTACTCCAGCATTCTTGCCTGGAAAATCCCATGGACAGAGGAGCCTGGCGGGCTACAGTCCATGGCGTTGCAATGAGTCCGACATGACTGAGTGACTGAGCACTCACTCACTCACTCACTCGGAGGTGAGGGAGCTGTCCCCACCAGGGAGCTAGAAACTTCCCTTTGTGAAATCCTCCCCAACCTCCAGTGTCAGGGTCAGACTGCCCCTTCAGATCACTGACTTTGTTTGAGTTTAGGAGGGCTGCCAGGGCTTGGGTGGACACGAATGATTCTTCCCACCTCTGAGCTGGGCATCCTGCTTGACGGGCAGTCCCTGGAGAGGGAGGTTCAGCCGCCACAGGAGCCTGAGTTGGGCGCAGAGGAACTGGGGTACACTGGAGTGCATGCCTCCCTGAAACCCCTCACCGACCCCTAGGAGTCGTGACTGACTCTTTGCGACCAGACTACTGGAGTGGGTAGCCTTTTCCTTCTCCAGGGGATCTTCTCAACCTAGGGATCAAACCCAGGTCTCCTACATTGCAGGCAGAAAACCCTCAAAGTTACCCCTAAAACTATCCTGGATGGGGCTGTGAGCTGGATTGCCTACTGCTTCTCCCGGAGTCTAATTCAAGCCTTTGTTTTAGACAAGAATGTGGCCTGGAGTTGGGAGGGCTGTGTCAAGGTCACAGCACAAGGCGGTGGAGGGGCTGGGGTTTGAGCTGGGGATGGGGGCAAGGCCCCTCTTGCAGTGCTGGTGCACCTCCCCCCAGCCGCCAGGGTTGGGGGCAGGGCAGAGGCTCCGTTGCAGGGAAGACAGACCCCTCACTCAGGAGACCCCCGCCTTCCTTGGCCCTCAGACCCAGTCACCCTCCCCTCCTCCCTCCCTGCAGACAAACCTCCTGTCCCTCCTAATCAGGTTAGCCTCCTGCTCCGTGCTCACTCTGCTGAGCTGGGCCAGCTGCCTCTAATGGCCTGTCGACCTGGCCCTCCCCCTGGCTCCCGGGTGGGGGAGGGGAAGCTCAGAAAAGAACTGTGAGTGGGAAGGGGCTGCCCAACTCCCTGGATTCAGACCTTCCCACGGCTTCTAGGATTAAGTCCAAACCCTTAGCCTGGCATCCAAGACTCATCAAAATGAGGCCCCACTTCCTTCCCCAGCCTCCACAGCCCTGGTGGACTCTTCACTACGGCGTGTGCGTACGCAGGCGCTCAGTTGTGTCTGACTCTTTGTTAACCCCGTGGACTGTAGCCTGCCAGGTTTCTCTGGCCATGGGATTTCCCAGGCAAGAGTACTGGAGTGAGTTGCCATTTTCTTCTCCAGGGGGAATCTTCCTGACCCCGAGATCGAACCCACGTCTCCAGCTTGGCAAGCCACCAGGGAAACCCCTTTACTACGCCCACAGGAGGCTATTTCTTACCTCCCTGCCTTTGCACATGCAGGTCCTTTTGCTACTTCCCAACTTCTCTGGAAACTCCTACGCATCCTTCAAAACCCAATGCTGGTCTCTTCCTCTGGGCTGCCTCCTCTCAAGATTCTGCTGCCTCTGTCTCCCACCAGATGCTCCATTGATCCGGAACTCAGTGCTACTGTGTTTGGTTGCGTTATTCTGAGACCCGCTTCCCCTTGAGTTTCTGGGGGAAAGGGAGAACATTGTAGAAGAATATGCCTCAAGGTGCAGCAATGAAGGAATTGGGCCAGCAAAAAAGAGAGAAGTGGGGGCCGAAGAAAGAGACAGACAGGAGTGCACAGAACAGCTGCTCCCAGCCCCTCCACAACACTCTAGCTTGCTTCCTGCCAGGGAGGCCATTCCCGGTGACACATGTGGGGCCTGAAATAGACATGTGGGGGCCTTGGTGGTGCACTTGGACAGGCCAGTCCTAAGAACCACCACCACCCATTCCTTGGGCACAGAAGCTCCCCTCTCCTCCCAGGGCCCCGTCCCTGCAGCCAAGACCCCTCCCCCAGCAGTACCCAGGCCTTGCCCCTCTGTTCCTGCTAACTTTGTTTTATAAATAAACTATATAAATAGGCTCCTCTGATTCCTCAGAGCAGGCAGCGTTTAAGGACTAGGGCACTGCTGCAAGCATAATTGTACTACCGAATCCATCAGCTGCCTAATTACCATTCATTTTGCATTTATTTCTGCTAATTAAAAAGAGAGAAACTCCTAACAACTTTTACGTAAATACTATATTTGTTCTATGTAAAGATGGGATGCTAATTCGCTGGTGATTAGCTGATTATCTAATTTTATAGCTGTCACACAGGCTTGCCCTGTCTCCCCTTTGAACCCCAGATGCCACTCGAGGCCCCTGATCAGGTGTGGGAGGAAAAGGCCCAGGGAGGTCTGAATGCATGTTTAGAGGGTCGATCTGAGGCCCAGGGATCCTCTGGATCACCACATGTCACCAGGGCTCAAGGGGGCTGCAGTCTGACCCATGGAGCTGGGAGGAACCATTGACTCATCCACTGTTTCTGCACAGATGGAGACACTGAGGCTCGGACAGGTCCAGCATCCCTAAGTGACTCCCTAACCCAGGACTCTGTTACTGGGTCCAGTAACAGAGATGAAACCAGGCATTTGGGCACCCCCTCCAGTGCTCCCTCTGTGTAGAGGTATTGTCTGGGGGAATTTGCAGCCTCTGTTTGCAACTGGAACAACATCTGGACCAAACTCCAGCCCAGATGGAGGAAAGACATAGTCTGGTCTGAGCCCGTGACCCAAGCCAGACCCTCAATTGCCCTTCTGTAAACCTCTGCCTGCTCGCACTTTCGCACCCAGCCAGGGCTCGGATCCTCCTGACATCACTTCCTGAGGCTCGTCTCGTCTCCCAGTCTGGGCCTTACACACCGTGGGCTGCTAGGACCTGTGTGAGGGTCTGAATCTCACATCTCAACATTACGCGTTTATCTCAGTGTGAATTAGGAACAAATAGAATTAATACATCAAACTTGTGATTTCACAGACAATATTGCTTTAGGTGAGTTTAAATAAAAAGAATGCGATTGGTTCAAAGTGATTTAGAGAACAATATGTAAATGATTTAGGTGAAACCTGACCTGGTTTAAAATTTCTAGAAACTAAAGTTGGGAACACACTGGCAGAGGGTCTGAGAACACAGATCAGGGGCCGGGTGGCGAGTCCCGGGTCAGCAGCGAGGACTCGAGGGCAGGGTTGGCCAGTCCCTGGCCTGCAGGCCACCGCTGCCTCATCCCATGGCTGGGCCGACAGTGCCCCTGCGTCATGCCCTTCTCCCAGCCCGGAGGCTAGTGGAGTTAGCCCCCAGCAGAGGAAAGCTCTGCCCTCAGAGACACTTTATCCGGGACTCTGTTTCTGCCTCAGAGCGGCCAGGAAGTAGAGCGTGTGACTTCTTGGGCTCCCTGGCCAGCCCGGCTTCCCTGCATTCGTGGGCGAGAGCCTGCCTGACCCTCTACTCTGTCTTCCTCGATCCCGAAAGTCTGAAAATGGCTGGTTCTAGATGGCAAGGGAGAACAGCTTTGACCAGGTCAGGGCCAGGGTCAGCGTGGCCCGTTGGAAATCCCCGAGGTGAGGGTTCCGGTCCTGACCGCAGCTTTCTGCAGCCTCATGCTCCTCCTCTGTAGATCGTGAGGTCACCGTGCCTTCCTCCCAGGGTTGCCAAAGGGATTCTGAGAGCCATGTGCAAAACTCCTCAGAGGAGCGCTCTGTGCAGCTGGTGGTGAGCCCAAGCCCTGGCCTGGGGGCCAGGGGTGGGGGGCCCCTCTGCCTCCTACCCGCCGCCACCATGTCTGTGCGAGGTGACCCGCTGCTGCCAGAGATCTCCCGCTCATCTGCCCTTTTATCGCCCTGCGCACAATCAGGGGAAGCCTGGAAGGCGGTGGGGGCGCAGGCAGATGGAAAACAAAGAGAGAACAAAGGCACTGCTTCCAAGAGGCCAAAAGGCAGGGGCCTCCTCCCCCTCCGGCCCTGGCCAGCCTGTCCCCACCAGCGCCTGTGCCACCCCAGGCTTCAGGCCACCTGGCCTGCCCCTCCAGACTAGCCCTAGCCTCACAGGGGGTTCCCCACTTGCTGGGTGACCCTCGGAAAGTCATTCCACTCCAAGCCACCTTTTTCTTATCTGTAAATGAGGAAGTGGGACAGCTTGCAGAGTGCTCTCCAGCAGACCCCACCCCTCTCACCTCTGCTGGAGTCTCTTTGAGGCCAACGCATTTCTTCCTACCCTCGGGTTGCAGAGGGTCAAGTTGAGTGCCCACTTCTACCCATAGAGAGGACCCCAGAGTTCCCCGGGGCCAAGCGAGGCAAACAGGAAGCCTGTGTTCACAGCCTTTTGGTGCTGGGTGTAAGCATTTGCCTGGAATGAATGAATGGCTTAATCAGATGGAGGCTTAACTGTCAGCCCTGTGGTCACTGCTGCTGTTGGAGCCACCAAGGGAAGGGGAAACCCCTGGACCCTCCAGAGCAGTTGCAAAGAGGAATGGTTGAGGGCTCATAAGAGCCCCAACACCAGGCTGTCTGGATTCATATCCTAGCTGTGTGCCCTTGGGCTGCTTCCTTAAACTTTCTGTGACTGTGTCCTCATGTGTTAAAATAGGTATAGTACCTACCTCATAAGCCGTGTTGAACTTACAGGACTTAACTCACGTAAAGGACTTAGAAGAATACCCACCGAATAAGATCCATTAATGCTGGGTGTTATTATTATCACCAGTTCTAGCACTGTTCTTTAGAGGAAAGCTCATGCCCTTCAGCCTCCTGACCCCACCCCTGTACCGCCTGGATGAAGGTGGGGTTTTGCTGGCGGCTGGGGAGGGGCAGGAGGTTGCCATCACAGCATTTCTGTGTAAGCATTTCTGGTGAATTGTTTAAAGGGGCCTGACTTCTAAGGTTCTAGGAATTTGTTACTTCTTTTCTCATTCCAAATGTGTATGTGTCAGGAATTCCCTGGCAGTCCAGTGGTGGGACTCTGTGCTTTTACTTCCCCAGGGGCCCAGGTTCAGTTCCTGGTCGAGGAACTAACATCCCTTGGCAAAATAAAAAAGGAGAAAAGAAAAAAATGTAACTGGACATGTATTTCTAAAGAGGACCTCCAAAATAGTGTAAGCTTCAGGTCCTGCAAACCTGGACGGTCCCCTGCTGATTCCTGTTCCCTTGATTGTATTTCTGGGACCTGGCCACCTCAGGAGGAGGGCTGAAGCTTTGGGGCTGGAGGAACCTAACTTTGTACCCTGTACAGCTGTGTATGCACCCCAGACTGCAGTCTCTACCCTGCACTCCAGGTCAAGGGAGCCCCAGAGAGGGCAGGCAGGGAGAATGGGACCCTCTCTTGACGGAGACCCTGGATGTGCAGAGTCCAGGGGCCAAGTGGGTCTGAGTGCCCTGCACTGCAGGCTGAAGCCCTGCCCCCCACCTCCGCCCCCTCCACCCTGGGTGGGCTGGGTGGGCAGGCACAGGGGGTGGCTGGGGCCGTGGGAAGCAGGTTGCTGAGCAGGAACAGTTGCCCCAGAGGCTGTCACCGGTGGGGCTGGCTGTGCGCCAATCCCTGGGTTTCATGTCAGGTAGGTGGGGACTCAGGATGGCCCCTGCCCTTTGAGAGCTCTCGAGGTAGCTGGAACCACAAGCTTTGCACCTGGAGGGGTAGAGAGTGGGCACGATTAGACCCTGTTGCGTGAGGCGTCTCAGGGGGGAGTTGAGAGAGCCCAGAGGTCAGGAGTGCTGGACACTTGTGGGGAGTGGGGGCGCCTCCTGGAGGATGGACCCTTGCCTGGGGAGGCCCCCAGAGCAGTGGGTGCCTTGGGCCTTGGCGCCTCTGCCAGCAGCGGGGCCTCTCAGCCCAGGCTCTGACAGGGACATTTATAACTCACAGCTGTGCGGTCCTGGGCCCAACTGACTGTGGTAAACCGATCAGGCTTCAGGAAGTCGAGTCCTGAGGCCACTCCCCACCCCGACCCCACACTCTCCTTCACCTCCTGACACCCACATCCTGTTCTGGGTGGGAGGGGCGGACAGCTGGGGCACCGGGGGGTGGATGGGGGGCAGCCAGGGGTCTGTAACCTGTGGGCAGAGCTGGAGGGGATGGAGAAGTTCAGTGAAACCCCAGAGCTGCACGGCAGGGCCTCTGGGGTCACCAGGATCTACCCCTCAGGACGCACACGGGGAAACCCAGGCCCAGAGAGTGTCAGGGGCCACCCAAGAGCACACAGGAGCCAAGGAGCAAGAGATCAGGCAGCGGGGCTTGGGGGTACGCTCTGTGCTTCCATATCTAACTGGAGAGGAGATTAAGCATCTAGCCCCTACTGACCAACCCCAGCTCTGAGGGAGCCCAGTGGAAGAGGGCAGAGGTAAACCAGAGCCTCAGAGGATCCTGGGTAAAGGCACAGAGGATGCTCGGACCCTGGGGCTCTGCACAGCCTGCAGCCCCCAGTGGGAACATCCCATCCTGAGACCAAGTTCCTCATCAGGCCTTGTGTCCACCCAGCTAAATTCTCACAGCAAAATTCACTGGAGGGAATGGTCATGCCTGGTTCTGGGAAGAACAGTACCAAGAGCTTCCAGCATACTGTGATTTCGACCCCTTTACCTCCCTTGGCCCTGTTTGCTAGCCAGTTCTTGGGCTTGCTTGACCAACCACCCCTCCCCCTGACCTCTTTCTCCTCCCTTACAAGAAGAGGGATGATAAATAATAGAGTTTACCAAAGCTTGGCCTACGTAACTCTGGCAACCTGGGACACAATTCTAGAATGAGTACTTGAAAGAACATGTGTTTTTGTTCATTACTTATATCCTTATTCAGGTATATTAGAAATGTATAACTAACTTAGCAAACCAATGATTTCACAGATATGATCCTTTTGGATAAGGCCAGATTCATTAGAGCTAAAAATAATAATAATAATAATAATGAGTGAGTATTAATTAAGTTGTCATACAGATAGCACTCAGCTTGGACTGAGAGAGTCGTGAAATACATAGAAGGACTGAAGTTTGGGGAACACCAGGGCTCTTCTCTGCTTTAAACTCTGGTTCTTGACCTCCTCCAGAACTGGACCCCCACAGGCAGGAGGGGACGAGGCGGGAGTAGGCTGGTTTTCCAAGGAGGTGCACACACAGAGTGACTCCCAAGTGTTGGGATCTGGTGAACAATTCATAATGAGGAAAGAATTCAGGCAGGGGTCAAAGAGTGGCTTTGGAAGTGGCTGCCGGCTGGCCAGCCGTATGAGATAATTCCCCGAAGCCAGGCACAGCGCAGAGTACGCCACGGGCTTAGAGGCCCAGCTAAAAATACCCCCCGACAACTTCTCCCTGTCACCCTGCCTGGGGCCGCACAGGAAGGCCCTGGCTCTGCCTTTCTTACCAGGAAGAAAAAGACAACAACATAAAGCCACCGAGCCCAGAAAAAACAAAACTTACATAGATTTCACATTTTGTTAAGACTCCCACCAGGAGGAGTTGGCTTGCTGGCTGGAGCACCACAGGGTGGGGAAGATAGCCAGCTCTGATAAACCAGGCATCCCGGGGCATGCTTACAGGGCCCAAGAGGCCACCAAGATTAGACCACTGATGGGGACAGAGCTGGGGAGAGTGACCTGCCACCTGCGTCCCTGTTGCTCACATGCGTCCTCTCTCCCCGCGTACCCAGGACGAGGAGGAGGAGGCCCGTTGGACCAATGCTGTGAGGGGTGTGAGGATTAGAGCTGCCGTCCATCATTCCCCTGCCAGAGCGAGAAAGGTAACACCAGACCCCCGACGCCCTGATGCCCAGGCTGCACTGCGGCTTTCACCTAAAACCTGGCCTGGGGTGAGGTCGGGCAGTGGGTGGTGATGAGGCAGGAGTTATCAGCCTTTTCACCCAGCCCTTCTTGCCCAGACTTCAGAGCTTCTCTATTAATGCCTTGTGTGTGTTCAGTACAAAATGCTTCTGGGCTTCAGTTTGTCCATCTCTAAAATGGGTCCCCTACTGATTCCAGTTCTTGAGGGTTCCGTGAATCACTTGCGCCTCCTTGTTATTTGGAGCTAAGCCATCTTCTCAGCCTAGCTCAGTTTGAACCTGGGAGCAGAGCCAAGGGTCCCAGCCCTTGGGGGTGTAGTATTAAAATCACAGGGTCTGCAGGGCCAGACAGGGCTTGAGAAGAAAGGATTTTCTAGAGCAGCCCTGACTGGAGATGTGTCTCACTGGAGGTGTGGCTGTGGTCTCCTTTTTGGCAGAATTTGAAACTCCAAAGTGATCTCCCTGGCAGCTCTGGGCAAGAATTACCATCGGCATTTTTAGACTGTGGGACCAAGGCACAGGCAAGTTGGTGTGCCTGCTGTGGTCACACAGCAAGCTCTGGCCACACTGTAGCAACTCTGCTTTATCCTGCTTGCTAGATCAGTCTCTGTACGCCTGCTGAACTGCAGGTCTGGCCAGAGAAGTCTGGCTGTTGAGCCCAATAAACCACCAGTCTTCACTGTGTGCCCGTGGTGGGACCCATCCATTCATCCACCCATCGTCCATCCACTCACCCATCCATTTGTACATCCTCCGCCTCAACCTCCCTCCCACCCATCCACCCATCCGTCTGTCCACCCATCGTCCTCCCACCCCAGTCATCCTTCCATTCACTCATCCATTCACTCATCTCTTTATCCACCCATTCTTCCGACCATGTATTTACTCATGAATTCACACATCGAACACACACTGACTCATATCAGGCCAGCCCTGCACTAAGGGCTGGGTTTTGAAGATAGATCAGCTCCAGCCCTGCCCTGGAGATGGTTCGCTCTGTGATAGAGGCTGATCCATGATCTCAGAGCCAGGCTCAGTTCCATAAGTTCAGTGTTCGAGGCCCCTGTGGTGTCTGAGACTATATGAGGAAGGGAGGAGCGGCTCTGCAGGCAGGCATTCAGGGAGTGCTTTCCAGGGGAGGTGGCGTTGCTCATTTATCAATGCTCCAGTTGTTTATTGAGAAAGTCTCTGTGCTGAGAACTGCTTGATGTTTTGGAGACCTGGCAGGGAATAAGACTGACAAAACTCCCTTTCCTCATGGCGTGTACGTTCTCATGAGGAGACATGGACAGTAAATACTTAAAACAAGATTATGTCATGTCAGATGATGCTCAGTTTTAGGAAGAGAAATTAGCTGAGTGAAGAAACAGCCTACAGGATGGATAAAGTGTTCTTAGACAAAGGATGATCAAGGAAGGCCTCTGACAAGGTGACATTTGAACATTGACATGAGTGGAAGGAGGGAGTGAGCCGGGGCGCGCTTGGCGTGTTCAAGGAAGTGGCAGGGATGCACGTGGAAGAAGGGAAGTGAGAGGTAGGAGGGGCAACCAGAGAAGTCCTGGGGGGCCCACTCACCTCGGCACACAAAAGTGGGGCAGCGAGATGGCTGAGAAGCTGTTGCCCACATCCAGGTGGAAGGTGGTGGTAGCTTGGGCTAGGGTTGCAGGGGAAACAGTGGGAACTGTCAAAGTCTGTATTTCAAAGATCTTGCAGGGTGGCTTGTGGGTGGCTTAGAAGTGGAAGACGGGGCAAGAGGGGGCAGTCCAGGAAGGCTCTTGGGTTTGGGAAGGAAGCCACTGGAAGAACAGAGGTGGCTGTTTCCCTCAGCAGGGGATGACGGGAGGGAGGGCCGAGAGCGGCCAAGAAGCTGTGTTTTAGACCCATTAGGTTTGAGACGCCTTTGAGACATCCAAGGGGAAAGGTTGAGAAGGCAGTTGGATATATGAGTCTGGGAGGCAGAGAGAGTCCCGACTAGAGATATGAGTGTGGGAGCTGTCATGTATAGATGGTGTTGCAAGCTGATGAGGTCATCTTGGGAGTGAGTGCAGATAGAGCGCATCAGACGCCTGTGTCTGAGTCATGGGGCATCCAGTCCTTAGAGGGAGGGAAGGTGGGGTGGAGGCCGTGAAGGAGATGGAGAAGGTGCAGCTGGGGAGGGAGGAGGAGAACTGAGGGGGCAGGCTCCTCATGGATCAGGAAGGTTTTGCTGGCAAATCAGGGAAAGGACTCTCCAGGTAGAGAGAACAGCATTACAAAGGCTCAGAGACCTCAGTAACAGAGCCATATCTGGAGAGGAGCGGCGGAGAGGGGCAGGGGACCAAAGCAGCTCCCCATTGCACACCTGGCCACACAGAGACCAGGGCCCACGGGGTGTCTGGCTGAGCTGTGAACAAGTTCGTGTTCCAAGGACCCTCCCTGTCACCCTGGTTGGCACTCCCTGATCTCAGCTGATGATGTCTTCTACTTTGCACTTTCTTTTAAGAACCTTTGCCAACCTCTCCCAACCTCCCACCACCCCTCTGGGTCTCTTGGGCCCCTGAGACCTCCCCCTTGGCCAGAGCACTTGTGTGAAAACACAGGGCTCAAGGCAGCAGCTCAGGAACTGTCTGCAGGGCAAGGACACCCAATAGCTTCCTACTGAATCTCTAAGCACTGCCTGATCCTATATCTGAAAAGAAACTGGAGAAACTTCCTGGACTATGAGCTGCCCACTCATGCTCCGCTGGCAGGGGCGCTCACTGCCTCTGGTGGGCCAGTGCATGAGTGTTTGGGTGGGTAAGGGTCAGCCTTGGTGCACCTGCAGTATTTCATACCCAGCACTCAACTCATGGTAGAGAGAGGGACCAGGCTCATTCAGGGAAGGTTGCAGAGAGGAAGGCTAGGCAAGGGTTCCACAGGGTGTGAGGTGGGATGGGAGGTGCAGGGAGGGCAAGTGGTGGGGCAGCAGAGCAGGCCAGCTCCTCTGGCTCAGCAAACACAGCCTGCTGTGCCTGGGAAGACCCGCTGGAGAAGGGATAGGCTACCCAGTCTAGCATTCTTGGGCTTCCCTGGTGGCTCAGCTGGTAAAGAATCTGCCTGCAATGTGGGAGACCTGGGTTCAGTCCCTGGCTTGGGAAGATCCCCTGGAGAAGAGAATGGCAACTCACTCCAGTATTCTGGCCTGCAGAATTCCATGGACTTTATAGTCCCTGGGGTCGCAAAGAGTTGGACACGACTGATGTGCAAAGGCCCAGGAGACTTCTCCATACAGAGTACACGATGGAGCCAGGTGGGGACTTGGTGACCCACCAGTTCCCTAGGGAGGTGTGCCTCTGACTCCGGAATGGGGACCAGGGATCCGTGGGAAGCCGCTTTGATGCTGCGTGGCTCAGTGGCAGGCCGGTGGCAGGAGGCTGTGGGTAATCTAATTAGTGTGCCAGGCGGACGGGCCAAGTAATCCTGTGCCTTTAGACTCACTTCTCTTTAAGCCTGCCCCCACCCAATCTCTCGATAAATCCTTCCACTGCCTGGGTGACATCGAGTGGCAGTGCACTTATCTCCATTGAACACATGGGTAAACCAGGGCCCGAGAGGAAGAGGCTTGCATGATGCCACAGCTTGCAGCTGGCAGGATGGAGCTTTGAACCAACCCGTCCACCTGAACCCCAAGTCCATGCTCAGCCCTGCCTTCTACCATCCCCCAGGCTCTCCTAGAATATCCAGACTTGTAAGCACCTCCAGGTAAACCACCTTTCCAACATTCTCATTTTGTCAGTGAGGAAACAAAGGCCAGAGGAGGTGAGACACTCACCTAGGACTCCACAGCAAGCCCAGGGCAGAACCGGTACCAGAATCTGATCTGGCCCACTGTGTCCACCCGGCTCCACCCCGCCATCCGCAGGCCGGGGGACCCCACCCCGGACCCTGCCCGCTTCCTCTTGGAGCATCCACTGCCTTCCTGTTCTCCAGCAGCCTCTGGCATTCCCTCGGGTTGAAGGCACCAAGTTCCTCATCAGAAGGCTCCATTGTGCCTATTGTTTAAATATAGATTACTAATGAAATGCCTTTTCATTGCCTTCCCAGTGAATAGTTTCCATGTAAAGTTAATTTGCAGTGTTATGTAAATTCTGTTTAACTTCAATCAAGTTTCTAATTATGTTTTTACCACAGTAATTCCCATTTGATTTGTCATCTCCTGTTAGGTATTTAATGTTCGGGTGGGCGGGTTCGCTTTCCCTCTGTCTCTCGGTTTTCCAAGGCCCGCTCCCTCCCTGACCCCCGTCTGTCTTTCCTCCTTTGTTCCCTCTCCCTTCATCCCCTGCCCTTTCCCTGTGACTCACTCCACCACTTCTCCTCCTTCCCTTCTTCCTCTTGTAACTGCTCCTCCTTCCTTCCCTGTTCCTCTCTGCTCTTTCTGGCTGTGTCTCCCTCCCTCCACGTCCCCTCCTCCCTCCTGTCCTTGCCACCTCCGGTGTCTTCCTTCTCTTTCCATTTCTCTGTCATTCTTTCTCGCTCACTTGCTGGCTCTTCCTCCCTCTGCATTTCTTCTGTGTCTTCCTCCACCCTTTCCCACCCCCAACTCTAGCCACCCCCCTCCTGCTCTGCACCCCCTGTCTCCCCTTCCCCAACTTTTCTCCTCCCTCACCCCTCCATCCTCTTCTTCTTCTACCCTGTAAACGCTCACAGAAGCTGTGTGTAGGGGTGGCTTCCGTGTGTGCCTGGGACGGACGGAGGATGAGAGGGGGGCTGGCTGGCTGTGCATCCCTGGTGAGCCCAGGGCTTGGACTCAGAGGCCTTGTGAGGATCACTGGAGAGGAAGGACCTCACCCGGTGCTGGGGGCCCAGCCCTGGTACGGTGGGAGCTGGCTAAGAGTGTGGATGCTAAATGTGGACTCTCTGGGTACAGGTTCTGATCTGCCCCTTATTAACAGTGTGACCTTCAGATTGCTGTCTGTAAAGCGGGGTGACAACGTTACCTATCTTGTAAGGTCATGAGTATTCAGTAAGATCATGTATGAAGAAGGGCTTAGCTTAGCCAGGGAGACTGACCCGTACTGGCTTTCATTTGAGAACTCTCAGCCACACCCCTCATTTCTCTGTGGCCTTCCTGAGGTGCCTCGCCAGTGGGTGTCGGTGCTGCTGGGGTGGTGGAGGTCAGCCTTGAGGTCAGGGCAGGCTGGCAGCCAGCCACAGGCCCCCACAGAGCTGGTGGCCATCCTCCAGGAGCCAGGTCTCAACCCTGCCTGTCAAGAGATGTGACTTCCTTCTCCCTTAGACGGCTGGTCTTGGGGCTGTGAACAGGGGCGGGCTTGCTGCTCTGGGAGAGCCTCTGAGAAGCACACACTCCCAAAGCCAGAGAGCCTGAAGACCCTGGGTCCCAGACCTTTCCCCAACAACAGACCAGATGCAGAGCTGCTCCCACCAGGTTGGATAGATGCCCCCTTTCCCCACTCTTTCATGTCTGTGTGTGACCCCGGATGCCCCTTGGGCTGCGCCATGGCCTCGAGGCTGCAGAATCACTGCGGTGGGTACTAGGCCCCGACAGGCCTGTCACTGACTCACTTGGAGACTCCCCCTTGAGCCCCAGCTTCCCTGCTGCCCCACATCCAGCGCTGGGCTTTGGGGTTCTCCCCACCATCCGCGGCTAGGTGGCCACAGTTTCCCAGCAGGCATCTGCCCTCTGGGTGGGGAGGGCGGAAGGAAAACACCAGACACAGCCTTGCGGGCGCTGCTCCTCCCCTCTCCTCTCCCTCCTCCCCCTCCGCTCTCTTCCCATCCAGCACGTCCCTGGCGCGTCCAGGAAGCAGAAAACAAGTGTTTGGAGAAGGCATTCTTCTGGGTGAAGAAAGGCAGGCTTGGTCCCTTGTCCTTCAGACACAGAAACCCGAGTTGGCCCTTCCCTGCCTGCTGGGCTCCATGACCACCTGACCCGCTGCAAGTGGCTGTGTGTGTGTGCGTATCTGTGTGTGTCCCTGGTCCAGGAAACCTTAGCTGGTCACGTGGCTGCCTTCCCTGTTTGTCTAAGTAAGCAGTTCAGGCCGGCTGCAGCCAGGAGGCTGAGACAGGCAGCTAGGGGCAGGGGGCCACACTGGGGAGAGTGGGGGAGGTGGTGGTGGATACAGGGCAGCTCTGAGCCAGGTCCTGGATTTCCTCGGGCTCTCGATTTGGTGTGGGGAGGCCTGGCCTGGGGAATGGCCCTGCTTCTGATCCCCAACCCTTCCTGGACCTCCCCCCGCTCCATCTGTTAAGAAAAGATATTGGGCTTGCTCGCTAGAAAACACACCCAACCCTGAGCCAGAGAGGGAGGGCACCCTCTTTCCAGGAGCAGCTCAGAAAGGCCAGAAAGGGCACGTGGACGCAGCCACCCCCGTGGTGTCCCTGGAGCATGCTGCCGAATCCTGGACCCTCAGCAGCAGAGCCCAGGTCAGCACGTGGTCATGCATCCAGCATGCCATTGATTAATCCAGCTACTGTGTGCCAGGACCTGAACTGAGCCAAGGGTAGGGTTGTCAGCACACAGGACTTCCAGAAGCTCTGTGGACCCCCACACCTGTGACGTATTTTCTTCCTGTGGCATGGGTAGGATCACCTTTCGCTGCAAAGACCCTGTGCTTCCATCATGAGTCAGCCGTGTCCCACCCCACTGCCACTCCAGAAGGATGAAACTTCAGCATTGGGCAAGGGACTCCAGGAGGGGTTAAGAGACATCACTGAATCCCTCGTGGACCAAGCAGCGGGGGCTAGGGTCCCCGTCCTCCAGAGAGGTTGACATCAGAGCCAGACTTCCAGAGCAGAAGTGGGTAGAGTACAGAGGCTGAGCTCAGACATCTGGGGTCCTTCTCCGAGCCCACCCGGACAGCAGAGTTCAGGGGAATCCTCTGAGTAGGGCCTTCCTTGGTCTTCTGTGTTTACCTGACCTGCATACTATGTCTTAGCGGTAGAGGGCACAGTCCCCCCAGGTCCTGGAGGAGGAGGAGAAGCGTGTGGTGGCCTGGGGAGCTTCACTTCTGAGTGCCTGCCCGGGTTCCAGCATCTGTTTATCCCCCATCTCCCCTGCTCTTCTTTCTATCCTTCCTCTGACAAACATTTCCTGGCGACCAAGTCTGTGCCAGGTCTGTGCTCAACCCTAGCCCTGGAGATGCTCACTGCCAAGCTGGCATCAGCAACATCTCAAGGAGGGCTGAGGCCCAGGGAGAAGCAGTCACTGGTGGGCATCAGGCTGCGGCTGACCCCCCAGGCTGCGCTGGGTTCAGGGGAGACTTAGGCATGCTTTCTGGATGGGCTCAGCCGGACTCTATCAGGCTCTCAGGTTGAGGGGCGCAGAGAGCTGGCCTCAGGGCCACACAGAGCATACCTAGATCTCATCTCTGTTGTGATACGATTTGGGGGTGTTCAGCCTTAAGGGTCCCACAAGCTTATGAGCTCAAGGCTGTTCTGATACAGCTGGAAAACATCAGTCCAGAAAAGGAATGGAGGTGGGGTGGCCAGTAATTGAGTTGGTGACACGGGCCAGTCATCCTTCCACCCATGATTGAATATGGATTCTGGCCAGAGTAATTCTAAAGTCTGTGTATCTCTAGCCTTGACTTGCATGCCCCAGGGTCAGGAGGCTCACTACTGCCCCATGGCTATCTTAGTAACTCTCCATGGTAACTTAGGCCTGGCTGCCACCAGGCTGAAGTCTGGTTCTGTCTTCCACCCTGCCCACCTCAGGCCCACAGACTTGAGGTTTTAGCCCCCCTAACCTAGTCTTCCCCAAACTTAAGTGATTCCAGGAAGATCATCAGGCTGGGCCCCCAGACAGCCCCATCGGGGCCTGTTTCTGTGGACTAGTGTGGCCGTGTCATCCGTGTCCCACCCTGGGCAGCCGAGGTGAAGCCCACATGAGCCCCTGGCCCAGTCAGCAGGCCCGTCTTCCCAGCATAGCCCCTTGATCCTAGCTCCATCCCCGTCATCCTTGTCCCCAGGGTGATCCCAGGCAAGGACCAGCCCCCTTCAGCCCAGGCCCCCTCCCGTTAGCGCTCCTCCCCAGCTCTGAGCTACAAGAGGCCTTTGTCCGTGGTGGGCCCCGTGGCGGCCGCTAGAAGAGTCCTCTGCCCTCTTTGGGCTGTTTGCTTTCTGAGTCGCCTGTTTGCCCAGCAGCCCTGAGACAGACCTGGGGTGCTTCTGCCATAGCCTGTGCCCTAGCCTGAGGGCCTTTGTTCAAACCTCTTCCCCCTCACTGGGCCAGTCCACTAACTTCTCCACTCCCACTACATCTCCACCTGTGGACAGGTGAATCCCCAGCTCCTGAGGCACATGGAATGGGTTTGGTTCACTGGAGACAATGGGTCTAGCCCCTAGGCCGAGTTCCCATCCCACCCAGACACCTGACACCTCCCCCCCAAACTTGGGGGGAAGGGGCGGTGGGGATGAAGGCATCTCTCTCTGGGTGCTGTTCCCATGGATTGACATCACATTGTCCTTGGTGTGGGGCTTCCCTGCCCAGTGGGGATGCCACACCCACCTTCTTCAGAAGTGTCTCTCATCTTTGCCCCCCTGAGAATCTGTCCTTGAGGCCTGAGATCCATCCTTCTTTAGCATCTCTCCTTGTCCCGGTCCCTTCAGCACGGCTCCTTGGAAGTGACGCTGCCCAGAGCGGGGCAGACAGTGACTGATCGCAGGGAGAAGCCGGTTCCTGCAGCCCCTACTCAGCTGTGCCCGAAGTCCCAGGAATAAAACCCAGTGGAGCTTTTGTCGAAGCCTCTTGCTGGAAAACAGAGAGCTGGAGGTCTGGGGGTCAGAGGCCAAAGGCCACCGAGGAGGCCAGTGCAGCTGCCCCTTCCTGCCCTACAAAAGTTGATGCTTCTCAGGAAGCCTCCACGGGGCCCTGCTCTCTCCTGGGCTGGGAGGGGCCAGTGGGACAGGAAGCCAGGCCAGGCCTGGAGGATGGGACTCAGGGTGGCCTGGGCCGGAGCCAGGGATGAGGGGAGACCCAGCCCTGGCCTGGCCCTAGGACCACAGGCGCACAGGTCACCCACCCAACAGGAAACCCTGCCCGGCACCCCCTTTGTCCCACCCCGTGTTTCCCGCGGGTGGCGCTTTTACTGTTTCCCGTGGGAGCTGCTGCCAGGAATCATGCCCTCTTGAGAAAGGAAGCTGGACCTCAGGCTCGCAGGCTGCCCTCCCTCTGACCTATTCCAGCCCCCTCCCAGGGCCTCCCGTGGGTGGAAGTTCTGGGTCCACACCCGTCCCTCAGCCACACATGCTGGTGACTTATCTTCTCCTAGACGATCAGTCACCTCTAGGAGCCTGGCAAGAGAAACCTCACAGTAGGGCCAGGCCTGGGAGCCCAGAGACAGGGTTTTTTTTTTGTTTGGGATCCATCACTAGCTTGCTGGTGCATGTGGGCTAGTCACTCGACCACTCTGTAGAAAGAGGAGAGGAAGAAGCTTTGCCAGCTATGAGCATCCCATGAGATAAAGGGTTTGGAGGTAGGATGAATCTCTACCCTGTAAGGACAGCCATGTTTGCGGTTAACTGGCCCAGACCTCCCTGCCCACACGCCACTGCCTCTCAGATATCTTTGTATCCAGCTCAGTGGGGCACAGTGTCTGTGATGGCCCCTAAGCGGGGAGAGAGATGTGGGTGCTGCCAGTGTCCTCATGGGGAGTGGAAGTAGTGATGCTGGCATTACCCCTCTCTGGGTCATCCCACTGACCACACAGGGGCCAGCTGGGCACCTCTGCCTGGACAGGAGCACCCCCTCCTCCCTGCTACCTCTCCCCTCCCCCCTCCTCCTCCCCATTACCTCCTCCCCTCTTCCCCATCCTCCCTCCTCCCAGAAGCTGAGGTGGAACATGCCAAGCTCTCTCTGCTCTGCTCAGCCCTGCTCAGGCAGATGGGCCGGGGTAGCAGCCTATGGACCAGAAGCCTGGGAGGGGGCAGTGCTGAGAGCAGATTCTCCTGCCCCTCCCCGGTCCTCCTCCTCCCTCCTGGTTGGTGCTCTGAGGCCTTCGGTTTTTCTTTGGTTGTGATGTTGAGCTTAAGGTGCAGGGAGGAACAGGGCGACAATGCTTAGAACTCCAGACCTTTCTAGAGCAGTCTTCAGAGCTGCTACTCTGATCTTTTATCTACAGGAATTCATGTTTAGCATCTCTGTGAGCTCACTAATCCTATCGTCCCCATTTCCAGAGAAAGAAACTGAGGCCCAGCCAGGTGAATTGACCTGCTCAGGTGGTTACTCTGGGGTTGAACTGGGCAGCTGGTCCCAGAGTCTGTGCTCTTGGCCACTCTGCCACACAGCTTCTCAGACCTACTTCCCCCAGCCAGCTGCCCCAGTCTAAGCCCAGCTCAGTATCCGAGGGTGCAGCCTGTTTCCCATAGTGGGTGGAGGAAGGGTCAGGATGCCAAGGTGAGCAGACCCAAGTCGCCATGGCATTGGGTGAGCTAATAGACTCGAGGCCACCTGAGCTTGTGGATCAGCTGAGAGCTTGTTAGCAACAGGAAAGACCTTAGGTCCAAGCAGCCCGAGCCCCTGCCCTGTGTGGTGACATCTCAGCCTCCAGCCTTCTTGGACACATGGCCACTCTGAGCCTCAGCCTCTACATCTGTCAAATGGGCCTTTGAGAACCAGAGATATAGGAAGCTGTGAGAAGTCTTTGAGGTTCTGGAATGTAGCTTCTGACCTTCATGGCTCCTTGGGAGTAGAGGGAAGGTTGTGAATTTCCTTTCCGGGGCGTCAGGCCACAGGGACAGGGACATTCCTGGCAGCGGGATTAATGTGGGCAGGGTACAGAGGTGAGAGCCCAGACACTCCAGGTCAGAGTCCGTCTGGGGCCTCGTGGACAATGGGGAGCCATTGAGGGTTCTTGGCCGGAGGAGTAATGCCTCCTCTGGGAGAGGTCCTGGCAGCTGGAAAACCTAACATGCTCGTCCAGGTGTGCGGCCCTGATGCTAGGGAGTCACGTGGCTACGAAAGCTGGCCCCGGTGGGTGTCCGTGCCAGCGCTCCTCCTGGTCCATGGTCCACCGGGCGCTGGCCTGCCCGGGGTGGGAGTGTGGGTGCTGCAGGGCAGGACAGGGCAGTCTCAGGCCTCTTCCTCTGTGTGTCCCGAAGTCCCCCTGACTCGGGTTGTCTGGGTTTCCCACCCAACCATGGGTGGGGCCCCCGCCGCTGCTTCCTCCCTCTGTGGCTTTCTGGTCCTAGATGGGAGGGGACTCCAGAGGCTGCAGCAGGCTGTGGAGTGTGAGCCAGGGTGGGGACACCGGCGGTGGGTGGAGTCACGGGATGGGTGGCCGTGAGTCAGGAATTGCTGGGCCTGTGTGTCATCCGGCTGCCTGCTGTGCTGGCCTCCCTGCGTCCGTCTGCCTCATCTCTCCCGCCCGCGTCTGCGCCTGTGGACGGCTCTGCTGGGGCCACAGTGCTGTTTCCAAGAGCTCCAAGCCCACGACGGAGAAGTCAGAGGAGCTGGACTCCGGGTCCCAGGCTCTCCCAACGCCCAGGGTGACCTTGGACACGTCCCCTCCCTCCCTGAGCCACAGTTTCTCTGGTTGGAGAGTGAGGATGGAGCTGGGCAGGGGTTCTCAGCCCTTGCTGTCCATAAGATCCCAGGCAGCTTTGCAAGACAGCCCACCCTAGACCACTTAAATCCCTGGGGCAGGGCCTGGATCCTGGGCAGGAACCTTTGGTCTGGACGGCCTCTGATGAGCTGCTCTCTCCACCTTCCCCACAGCCCCCAGGCAACATTGTGGACCAGCACATGGATCCTGGAGCCCGGGGCCTACACCAATTGCAGTTCTGCCACTTTCTAACACTGTGGGCAAGTGACTTCATTCCCTGAGCCTCAGTTTCCTCGTCTGTGAAATGGGGAGGATCCTACCACTTTATAGAATCGCTGTGGGGACTAATGGATTAACCAGCATAGCCAGTGTCTGTTGGAGCCAGACTTAGGATGGATGTGGTGAGCACCACGAAAGTGTCAGCTTCTGTGTTCTCTGATCTAAATCTGTTTTCACACCACCCCTCCATCACTGCTCATTCATCCATCCAGCAAACATTCTGGGGGCAAGCCCTGAGCTGGGCGCTGTGAGTGAAGGAAGAAGACACCCACTGTGGGGATGGCCTTGGCCCATCCAGGGGTCCAGTCCCAGAGGGTAGGTTCTGTCAGTCCAAAGGATTGATGGGCAGGTGGGGGATGTCTCCCCTAAGAATCCCACCGAGGTGCTGAGCTGAAGGGGCCCTTCTTTCTTAAAGAACAAAAAACAGACTTTCCTGGCGGCCCAGTGGTTAAGACCCTGTGCTTCCGCTGAGTGCATGCAGGTTTGATACCTGGTCAGGGACTAAGTAGGATCCCACATGCCACGTGGCACGGCCAAAAAGAGAGCGCAGAGAGACTCCGGACTCAAAAGAGGAGGGGCATCATAGGCTAGTCCTCAGCTAGGAAGCACCCAAGGGGTCCTCAGTGCCTCCTGGCACAAGCTCTGGGTGTGTGATGGTGCAGACAGGCCTGGGCCCTGGGGCTGCCCAGCAAGGCAGGAGCAGCCAAGGTGGGCAGGGTATGAAACAAAACCTGACCCCATCCTCCATCTCCTAGAGTCTTCTCAGCAACCAAGGATGTTAGGCAAGCCTCATTTCTTCCACTTTCAGATGGCAGGTGGAGACCTACGAGATTGGAAGGCACTTGGATTGTCAGGGCTGGAGCCCACCTGTGTGTAAACAATTTCTGATGGGAGGCTTCTCTGGGCTGCTGCACTGGTGGAGCATCTCAGGACAGGCTGGATGACTAACACATCCTGCAGTCCTTTGCTTCCCCAGCCTTCCCAGCAGCAAGCCTGCAGACCGCCACTGGGTTGCCCTGACAGGGAAGGCTGTCGTCCCTACAAGTAGGCAGAGTTCCCATGGCCAGCCTCCTCTGAGGGCCAGGGGCCGGGCCACACACTTACCCCGGTTCAGCCTTCTCCCTCCCCATTGCACCGTCGAGTAAACTGATGTGGGCAGAGGTGCAGGGACCTGGCTGAGGCCACGTGGCTTGCAAGCAGTAGAACCAGGATTTCATCCAGGCCCAGGTGACGTCCGTGCCCGTGCTCTGACCCGCCACCTCCCGCAAGCAAGAACACTGCTCTCCTTTGTCTGGCATCTGTAAACCTGGGTCTCAGCCATCGCTTCAGACTGGCCTGGCCCACGTGTGACCAGAATCCCAGAGGGACGGCTGTTTGGAGAGTGTGGCTGCAGGGGACTGGCCCCCGGCCCGGGAAGGGGATCGCTGGGGACACTTAGTCCTGGGTGTCTCATGTGTGCTGTCTAGAGTGCCCTTCAGCCTCTTGACCTTCCCGCCTGCCCTGGGCCTGGAGTCCAGGCTGCCAGTCCTGCACCAACCATGGGTGTCGTGTCAGCTCGGCTAATCCTCTAGCCAGGCTTAGCCCGAACCAGGAAACAGAGACCTGGAGGGACAGGGGCCTCCCATATGAGTCCTCAGCTCCTCCATCTAACCTCCAACTACAGCTGGCCTGGCTTCTCATCCTGCCCCTCTCCGGACTTCAGTCCCCTACTCTGCAAGGTGGCAGGCAGAGACCAAGGGCCTCCACAGCCTCTTTTGAGAGCCTCTGCCAGGCCCCATGAATGCTGCAGGGGATTGGGGATCAGGGGTATCACTGGGGTGGGTTTGAGGTTCCTCCAGGGCTGAGCTCAGATGGGCAGTGCAGAGCCAGACCACCCCAAGCAGAGTGAGCAGGTGCAAGAGACAAAGCCCCTAAGAGGGGCCACTGGCTGAAAATTCAGTTTCAATCATCAACATTGGGAGTGGCAAGTACCCAGGTGTATGGCAGGGGCCCTACTTTGGCTAGCCCCCGTCAGACACCTCTCTGGACAAGACCCTCATCCCTGGGAAGCATAAGGTTATACCCACCCATGGCGTCTGATGATGTGGTGAGTGTGGAAGAGAGCCTCTGGCATGGCATTTGTATCTAGAGGATGCTCGGCACCTTTGGCCATTCTGTGGGGAGTGACAGGAGGCCTCTCCTCCTGGGTGCAGGCCGTCTCTGGGGAGCAGATCCACTGGACTGACTCTTGAATTCGCCTCAGAGAGGGTCTGAAGCCAGGATTCATCTTCTCAGGATCTTTCTCCATCTTTTTGGTAAGAGACCCAGTGCCTCCATCCCCAGCAAGACCCCAAGTCTATACTTGACAGCAAACCTGAGCCAGTGAGAACAAGGACCGGCCCTATTTACCGAGCCCTTCCTGCGCAAGTGCAGTGTGGGTGTAATCTAGTTACATCCTTGCAGCCCTGTGAGAGGAGCGACTCAGTATCCCCATTTTACAGATGAGGAAACTGAGGCCCAGAGAAGCTAAGTTCCTTGCCCAGCTTCACAGGTCAGTGAAGAGCAGAGCTATTCTACACATGCATTCTGCTGTGTCAAACCTAGAGCCACATTATGCACTCTTAGTCCATGTTGTACCTCACCCCTCGATTAGAGGAGAAATTGTTCATTTGATGGCTTGGGGGAAAGGGAGCCACTCCCCTCTTCCTCTACTGGGAGCAGCCACGCATCGCAGTCAAGCTCTGTCTGGTCTCAGTTTGCCCCTTCGCGCAAGCCTGACGCCAGAAGGCTAGGTGGTTCGGCACACATGCACACCGTGAGCTAGAGTGCCTCTGAGAGTCAGGATGGATGAATGCTGCTCCTTAGGGCCTGGGTGATGCTCAGTGGAGACCGTGAGGGCTTTCCCTCTGATAGGGCTCTCCCGAGGGGTGCCTGTCTATCCTGGCCTTGAAAACGCAGCAAATCAGGCTTAGGCTCTGGGTGAAGCTTTGGTGGAGCCCTCACAGATGTGTCTGCAAGTGCCCTTGAATGCAGCTGTCCCTGCTCCTGATTTCCTCTATCATTGTCTCTTCAGTCTGAGGCTTTTCTCCTGACAAGACTATGGGCCTTTGCCTGGAAGGGGTGCCCTCCTGCCTGAGAGACTCTGCCCACGACCTCGATGCCCCCAACCCCCCATTGCTGCCCCCCAGCACTCTGTCCTAGAGTTATTCTGTGTCTTGCCCACCTCGATTGGACAGTGTGCAAACACCCTTGGGAAGTATCCAGGCTGGCGATGTTGACCCTGTCCTCCTCTGCCCACCGTCCACCCCTACTCTTTCCTCTTCTCCTCTTCCTCCTCCAGCACATGGTAGGCAGTGTCATTATTGTCAGGAGAAGGACGTGAATAGATGGAATAAACAAACATGAAGGAACATCCCCTACAAGTCCGTTTACAGCCCCCATTTTCCAAATGTTGGGAAACGTCTCAGAGGTGTTCAGTGGGTCGGGAGGTTCTGGGAGCCTCTTCCTTTCCCCAGCACCCCCTGTTTGGGTCCCCATGGTGCCAAGGTGTGGACCCAGGTTGGCACTGGGCATCTCCAGCTCCTCCCACTTAGAGGCATCCCTGAGGGCCCAGCAACAGACGTGCCAGGCCTGCACTTCATGCAGCAGAACCTGCCGGTCTGCCCTGCCCCAGTCACTTGCGAAGTTTCCCTGCAGGAAAGGGAGGCAGGAAAGCGAGGGGCGCGCAGTGAGGACCTGCAGGGCAGGGCCAGACCAGACGTGCTGGGTGTGGGCAGGCTGTGAGGACAGCTCCAGCTATTCTCAGGGAAAGTGAAGACAGATGGGATCATTGAGCCAAGTTTGTGATTCTCAGGCAGACTGGGCCAGGAGTTTGCCCAGACCCCAACCAACCAGCTTCCTAGGTCTGTTTACTTATCTTTTCCTTGAGACCAAATGCAGCTACTGTCCTTTGGGGAAAAGACTCAGGATTTCAGGCCTCTCCTGAACACTCAGGGCTCGCTGAGCCTCTGAGCTCAACCCCGCTGTGCGTGGAGTGAGTGCAAGGGTCTCACAACAGGAGATAACCAGACACCCAATTTTAATCATGCCAGGAGAAAGAAATACTGTCCACATATCTGGGAGTTCAGGGCAGGGAAAGCTCACTTGAGGGGACTGTTAGGGAAGGCAGCATGGTGGAGGCGGTCCTTGGGGCGTCAGAGGGTGGACAGGGTTCCGATGGGCAGGGCTGGGACTGCAGAACTGTTGAAAGTGTGGTTTGAGGTAAGACAGGGCACCCCCTTCCACTTTTCAGCTGCATGACCACTGGTGTCTGCTGCGAAGTTTCTTCATCTGTAAAATGGGCTTACGGTTCCCTGGTGACAGGATTGTGCTGAGGCACTGACAGCTTCTGGGTTATCGAGGAAGGGCTCTGGCAGGCAGCAAACGCGCCAGGTTTCTGGCAGCCTGAGTCCCTCACATCTTGAGCACGATGGGTGTGCACAGGCACGTGTGTTATTGGCAGCAGGTGTGAGGCCCTGAGGCCTAGTGACAGCCCTGAACTGCAGGCCGAGACGGGCATTGGTGCAGCCCCCCGCCCACCGTGCCAAACGGGGTGGTCCAGCCCCCTCCCCCAGGGCCTTACGGGTAGCTCTGTGCTCTGGCCAATGCCCCGCTCTACAAGGTCAGCAGGGGCCTCCCCTAGTGGGTGAGTAGCTGGAGAGACAACCCGAAGCTGCCTTTTTCCTCCTGGCCAGCAGGCCTTGGCTTCCACGAGGCCCCGGACCCTCGGTCTGTCTCATCCACGTCTGGATTCCTCCCCCTCCCCCAGCTTGGTGAGGTCAGGGAACATGTATTCCAGGAATGCGGGAGGCGGGGCAGCTGGCCCGGTTTGGATAACCATCGGGGTAAATATTTGCCTTGCTCCCGGAGCCAGCACTGGCCGCCAGGGGAGGACGAGGGGGCCTGCTCCCAGGGTCATGTAAGGGGATGCGTCCCTGGGTGGGTCTTTGAGGTGAAGGAACCCGTGTCTCCCCGGCGACCCTGGGAGTTGGGTCTGAGGCCACCTTCCCAAACAGGGCCCCTGGCCCACAGTACCAGAAGCTGCTCGGCCCACCTGTAAAGTGAGGGTGGGAAGAGCTGCCTGGCCCGACTGAGATGAGGAGGTTCAGACCCACGTGGGAGCCAGTGCTGGTCAGTTCAGCCCGTGGAACAGCAGGTTGGACTCAGTTTGGGTGGGTGCCCACATGACCATGTTCTGGCCTGCACTTGGCCACCTATGACCTTGACAGTCACCATTCACTGACCTGTATGTCGGTGCACTGGCGTCTATGATCCCGTGTCTTGTGAAGCTCTCACAGCCACCAGAACATGAGGGCATGTGTGCGTGATTAGCAGCAGTTGACAAGAGTCCAGAACTTCAGCTCAGCACTGATGTGGTCCCATGCCCTAGAGACCACACTGGGGCAGCCCGAGCCCCTCTCCCAGAAGCCTGTGGATAAGTCAGTGCTCTGGCCAATGTCAGGCTCTACAAGGTCAATGTGAA